>NW_008824067.1:461939-469054 GCF_000699105.1 Pygoscelis adeliae
TTGCCTTACCTCAAATACAGCTTGAAGAGAGACATTAACAATATGTCTACATCCTTTTTTAGTTCCCTTGATAGCAATCTAAGAAGAAATACCAAACAGCAAATAACTATCTTCCCTGCAGACAGCATGTGCCCAGGAGTAACGTGCTTCCCAGTAAAGTGTGCTGAAAAGAAGTAAAAAAAAAATTATAATTCAAAAAGACAATCCTTGAAAAATAAAAAGGCAAAACTTTATGCTTGAAATTCACAGTAAGGTTTATTGCATTTTGAGGGAGTACAGACATTCAGGAATTAAATAATATAGACATAACTGTGATGTCACCTCAATTCTCAATAAAATATTAATTCAGTGCATTTGTCTACAAAAGAAAGATGGTAAATTCATTTGTGCAGAACTCAGTCACTGAAGACCCGAAAAGATTCCTATTCCAGTAGTAGGCACACATGGGCTCACATGATACAACCCCGTTAACTTGCTTTTTCCTCCCAAACTACAGTGCTTGCTAAAGCTACACTCAAATGTTAAATGCTTTGGTCAAGAGTTCAACCACTGACCTGCAATGAAAGCCTTGTGTTCAGCTCCAACATTTTCTAACAGCAAACAAGAAAAAAATGGTTTCACGGAATGAACTGTTAAAAAAGAAAATCCTCACATAAGCTTTCCCTGAGGGGGAAGAAATATCCACAGGCTTTAAATTGGCCAGGCGGATTTAAGAGGAAGCAAAAAAAAAAAAAAAAAAGCAGCTCTTTCTGTTGCGTCAAAGAGCCCACTGTGCAATAGGAACAGTGAACAGAGTTCTTAAACTGGCAAGCTTTTGCTGAAGACAGCTTTTCAATATGCTCTCAGCATCGTCTCCCAGGGCTGGCTGGAGACAGTCCCACTCCTCTTATATGAGCTATGCTCCTTCAAGAGGCAATTGCTCTTAAGGACAGTTTCTATAAACATGCTGTTCAACTGGTTTTGCTGCACATGATGGGGGTAATTACACACATATGCATACCTGCATTCATGTATCAGAACTGCATGCTCTTGGGAAAAATACAGGCATATTCAAACTAGTGATCATTACCTCGGCTTAAGAGCAGGATGCTATTGATGACTGACTGCCTGCCTGCTAAAACTCTGTT
Organism: Pygoscelis adeliae; assembly: GCF_000699105.1. Lineage (NCBI taxonomy): Eukaryota > Metazoa > Chordata > Aves > Sphenisciformes > Spheniscidae > Pygoscelis > Pygoscelis adeliae. Next base: position 463,067 of record NW_008824067.1, read on the forward strand.
CTCTGCTTATACCATTCAGTATGCTGTTGGAAAGCAATTTTGAAAGGCACAGTACTTACAGAGGAAACCTCTAATGCAATTCCATCGGGACGTTGTAGTCCAAGCAGCGCTCACTGATTAAAGGAAATCAGTAGTCACATGCTACTGACTAGCTTTGTGTTCAGTGCAGAGAGCTTGGATAGCCACCAGAGACTGTAGCTACGAGGGATGTATTATCTGTCCCTCCCGGGAATGACCGCTACATGACTGAAGACATCTTCAGAGGCTGAAGCAGTGTATTTACTGTGAATAGAGCAAGGAAAATGAGCAACCTGGTTAAACGTGAATAAAGTCATATTCATCACCACATACAGGGAATTACTACACAGATCTCTGCAGCTGAGACCACCCTGCATCCCTTTTACACGCCATGGAGACCTAAGCAAAGGCATTCAGAGCACAGTTCAACCTACTCCAATCCGTATCTGGTCAGCTGAACTGCCTTTCTGGGCTTCACCGCCTACAAAGCGAACCTATGATGGCTTTCTCAAAAGAAGGCTGCAGACACCAACATTTGAGATGAGTGCCACTCCAAGTGACAAGGCAATGCACACCTGTGAGACGTGCGCAGAAAGAAGCTGCAAGGAAGAAGAATGGAATTGGTAAGAGACAGGAATGAAAAAGGGGAAATACAAACTGAAACACACTTTTCAATGTGACTGCAGGATCAAAAGCAGGGACAAACACATGCAGCTGGTTAATTTAGAATTTCTTTTCTATTTCTACATCTTTCAGAGTTGCCACAGAGACATTATGAGCCTGAATACGTGGGAAGGCAGCAGAAGGAAAGGAAGTACATCCAGGAGATAAATTCTCCCTATCCATGTTCTTTCTCTACTAAGAAAACTTCTACAGGGAAAAATTTCTTTAACTGCTTCTCTTCAAATCCTTCCAGGTGAAAATGAATTTCTCTGCTAAAAAGTGTTTTCATAAATGGCAGAATAAGTTTCTGGATAAAATACACCCAATTTACAAGTGAAATATGGTATTTTCTAAGCTTTTAGCCCTGTAAACCAAATGCAAGGTCCTATTTGTGCACCAAGCAGTGTGCTGCTCTATTATGCTCTCACCACACCGGACAACTCACTGTGTTCAAAGCTCCAGCTGTAGCGTCACTGCAGTCTTGGCTGTATGAGAGTAGGGTGATTAACAATTCTGTCCTTGCTGTGTGGAAGATAATTACAATCGGGTTCAGTTTCCCAGACGTAAAAGCTAGGCAAGTATTTTAACACATCTCATAATAATAATTCCTGCTCGTAAGACTACCTAAATGTTTCTCCCTATAAATGCTGACTCCCCACCGCTCATCACTGTCAAATTGCAGGCTGAAGGAAACGGATCACTTTTGCTCTTTGCTTGAAATGGATTTTTGGTTTATCTTAGGACCATAAAAGAACAGTTATTGCACTTTGAGCAGGTGGCTGAACCAGATGATCTCCTGAGGTCCCTTTCAACCTAAATTATTTTATGATTCTGTGAAAATGAGGTCAATTATTAAAAGCTGCCTCAGGCTATTACAGAAATGAAGTGGATTGTGGCCAACTCCAGCGTTTCGAAGCCAGAATTTGGATTCAACTGTGAAGTCTATAGACAACCCCAGAGTCAAAGATCTCCATTCTGTCATTTCGTGAGAAGCTACCAGATCTGCTGAAACATGCACGTTTGTACTGACGTTGTCACCTATGAGGTCATTAACAGATACCACTCTATGGAGAGGGCTGCGTTGGATCCCACACATCCCATGCTGTTCCACGCTGGGATTCCTAGTCTCCTTTTGTTTTTCCTTCTGCTCTGTCACCCAGACTTCCAATCTACTGCCCTTCAACTCCAAGGGACAAACAAGACTCTTGGTCTCAGCCTCAAATTCTCAGTGGCTGGCAGCCCAGACAACCCATCTCAGCTGTAGAAATCGCTCTGCACAAAGCCCAAGGACATAGAATTGGTAAAAAAATCCACAAAACCTTCTGCTAGTTTTTGTGTAGATCACTTCGCTAGTGATCACTAGTTTTTGTGTAGACTGCACCGCACTGCTAGGTCAACATAGACTCTCTTCTCCAAGGCCTCACTCGTAAGATACTAAGGAGATTGATCCTTTTCAGATCTTTTCAGTATCTATGCAAAGCTTCAGAAAAGAGAGTAGCTTCCTTGTTACCCAGACAGCAACTCCTGGTCCCCAGACCTAAGGAATGGCTAGCAAGTCAGGCTCACATCATGCAGCACAGCAGTTATCCTAACCTTTGCACCTCCACATCACAGACTGCTTTATCCCATACCACAAACCCAACTTACCCGCCCTAGCACTTGTTGTTAATACACCAGTCCTGCATAAGTGATAACAGCCCATGGGACCAAGTCAGGAAAGCCAACACAGAATGGATGCTATCCGCTAGGATTATACCGATCCAGGAATTTAGAAGGTGGAGAATGACATTCAAAGCCCTCTGCCACTGTTCAGTGCCAACCTAACACCTTCTGAACACTCTCTATATTGGCTAGAGTCACAGCTGCCCTCATGGAGCCCTTCAGTTGTGGCGCAGAAACAATTTGGTATGCTACAGCCAAGGTCTGCAATACCACCTTTGCACGTATCATGTGTCTCTGTCCCTATGCTGCATCAGCTATACTGCCTGAATCCACCGCATGCATTCTCTCTGTTACTCAGAGGCCTTCCCCAAGAAACAGGACAATCTTCCAAGGGAAAAATCAACCTTCACAGCACCAGATGACTAAACTGCCTTGAAGTCAACACTGCCTATTTCCTGCTACAGAAGGTTACAAAGCCTCTTCCTGATAAACAAGGCTCATGTAGGCATTTCAGCTGGGTCCTGAATTCCTGCAGGAAGGAGGCTGTGTGCACTCTAGTTGGCTGGCTAAAACGTTGAGACCTTCAGCATGCCCTGCACTGTGGAAATCAAAACAGCACAATTTGTGCAAGAACTCAGGAAAGCCACTTTAGGTGGAGAGGAAGCTTCAGACCCTGATGTTAACTAGCCCAGCCCCACCACCACCTACAGGCTTGGCTTCTGGGATGAGAGAGGTGTACACAGTGCCATTGGCACATCAGTGGTTCAGGTTTAGCACAGTAACAGCTCTAAACAGAGCACATTGCCCTGCTCGGCTAAAACCTATAGTTTATGTTCCCAGCATCTTCAAATACTACTCCTATCTCCCCTGATAGAGACTCAGTACCCATATTCTCAAAAACCACAATGCTCCCCTTCCTCTCATCCAGAAATAAAACATAGACGGTGTTTCCCGCTCTCTCACTGGCATCACTTGCCCCAATCCCCTGCAATTCTTCTGATCCTGCTACCCATCCTGTATCTATGAGATTATCACAAAGCAAACAGTTTTACTTCCAGGGGTCGGGCACCCTTAACGTTAGGTCTATCAGAAAATTCTTCCAAGCCTGAGCACTCCTCAGGTGGCTCCTGCCTTCATCCATGTCCCCTTCAGACTCCTTGTCTGGTGTTAAGTTACACTGTTTGTATGATGAAAAACTTGGACTCTCATCTCCTCCTTGCCTGGAGGGGTTGAGTAGACTGGCAAACAGGTGTAGCTTTAGGAATAAATGCAGAGGCTAGGATTCGACAAATCTCTGCAAGAGGCAGCAGAGTACTTAATTTGAGAAAAGATTCACAGCTTTAAATGAAATAAAAAAATCCAAAGTGTCCAGCTAACACACAGTCACCAAAAAAAAAAGAAAAAAAAAGGGGTGTTCCTAGTTCACTGGAGGTATTCCCCTTTGCCTAGTGGATTAAATACAGCTACATCTTGCTTTCAGGACACCTTGTGAAACTGGTTCAAAACCTGCCATCTCTCTGCCTAGCTGGTGTCTTAGGGATGATTCTGCACCATAAATTTTGCAGGGGACTCCTCACACATCCATTCCTCTTCAACAGCAACTTCTGATAACCCACAGCCATCCATTTCACTCTTGTAGCATCCTGATCCTAGCCTCCAAAGCAGCATATGGGGAGTGACAACCAGGCCATCAGTCCTTGCTGGGCAGTTTCTGAAGAGACAGAATACACAATCTTTTTACGATATTCAATCCCACAATGCAAAACACTCAAACTTTTTTTTTTTTAAACTTAAATTTGGATGTATGCATCTGCACAAGTACATAGAGAAGAGCTCTGGATAGACCTACACACCAGTCTTTGATTATGATTGCTGCATTTGCAGGGGATTGCAGGGCTGTGGACTCATATCTAAAGACCTGTGCCACCCTACAGCAGTTTGTAGATTTGATAGCAGGGGCAGCAGATTAAGAAGAGGAGGCATCTGTTTTACGAGGGACAGCTGACTTTCTGCTGTGGCTTTGTCACCTCTCTGAATGGCAAATTAATCACATACTTTGTGCTCCTTCAAATTGCAACTGATCAGTGTATGGTGAGAGCCCTGAGAAAGGGGGCAATGAACAGGATCCTGTTGCAGCCAGCATGCACTGCTGGCTATCGATGGATAAGGTCAACCACTTTCAGTGAGGCACTTGTGCAATAGTTGTTACTGCCATCATTTGTCATGGATCCCTAATTAGGATTTGTTAGTACAGCAGCAGGAAATCAAAACAGGGCATGGAAGAGTGACAGTTCAAAGTTAGTCTGGACTCAGCCCCCTCCCTCAGAGGGCAGAGCCTTTGCAAAGCACACCTCTTGCCGAGGTCTGCCGATTTTCACACAACATCCCTCCCCCAAGCACAGCCCAACATTGCAGCCACAGAGCAAAATCAAAGTCAGATTCCTACCAACAGAGCATGGAAAGTTCCTCACATAATGCTGCTGATGGTTTTGGAATAGGAGGAATTGACAATAGTATGGAGAAGAGGAGCTGAGAAGCCAAGTTCTCAGCCTTCACAGGGACTCTATAGCTGAAAATCTGTGGCAGCCTAGCACCATGAGAAAACATTTTCACCTGCACCAGAATAATGAGAGGCATCTGTGGGCCTCGTGCAATAACTGAGAAAGAACAAGGCAAAAATATACCAGTCACCTGAGCAGGAAAACAGGGACCTTGCCCCTCACCTGTAACAGAGGTTAAGAGTCTGTTAAAACTGTTTGCTAATAGGATTATTACACTAACTCCTAGATGTGGTGATTTACGGATCTGATCAGTGGAAGTTCCCAAGTGCAAAGTCTGTAAGGTCTGTTGCTACATCACAAAGGAACAGCCTACTTGAAAGGAGCAAAGAAAGCGACAAGGAAAAAAAGGTGGAAATTTACATTTTAGGTAACAGAAAGAGACAGGCTTGTAATCAAGCATCTTAACACTGAAAACTAATGATAGCAAGCAAATCTCAGTTCCAAGTTGTTGAAGGCTAGGTGCATTTCTGTGGTGAAAGGTCCTGTCATTCCTTGGTATCTGCTGTCGGTGACCTTGGTACTGGGCTATAAGAACCTTTGAGAAGCACAAACCCAGGCAGTAGGGCTATGGCCTTGGACTTTTAAAGCGGGCTTTGATTTGCAGCAACACCAACTTTAGGAAGGCAGTGCTCCACTGCAACCAACATCAGCGATTTTAACTCAGTCGCCTCTAGGCACCATTATATCCATGATACCGCCCACAGGGCCAAAAGACAGGTTTCTTGAGGGTAGCTTGGCAAGTCTCCTACCAGCTATCAAACTAGCCACCGAATTCTGAAGAGCAGGCCCCTTTTACCTTTGATCCCAAAATTCCCTACGGACAGTCACAAGCTTTGGAAGCCCACACTATTGCCTTGGGCTACACAAAATCGCTGTAGTCCCCCCTGCCCATTCAAGCCCTCCTAACGCCCAAGCTTCCTGCCGCACAGGCCCTCCTCAGCCTACCCGCCCCTCAAAGTCCTTGCACCCCCTTGCCACTCCGGGCTCCTTGCCCCTCACTAGTTCCGGCCCAGCGGCCACCACAGAAAAGAAACACCCCGGGACCGAGAGCGGCAGAAGGGAGGGAGACGGAGCAGCGACGGCC
>NW_008824067.1:469713-488315 GCF_000699105.1 Pygoscelis adeliae
GGCACCCATGACAGGGCCGGACTCGGCACTCGTATTTTGCAGCCGAAGACTCTTTCGCTGGCTTTCGTCGTCGCCTTTCGCTCCCCCCCGTGAACGCCCAGGGCGGCTGGTGGGAAAGGCTGAGCCCTGCGGTGGCGGTGCCACAGGTGCCTGGCCTCTCACTGTGGTGTCCAGTGGTTGAAAATAAAGTGGTGAGCTTGTAACTGCTCGTTGTGTTTCACTGCAATGAAATCCACTCCTATGAATGCTTGTGAAAGAGGTGAAAGTATTGGTTTTTTAATAACTGACGTCCCTTTCTGCTTCTTGTGTTTGCAGATGATGAAACATTTGGGTTTGCCGTTGCAAAAAAAAATAGCCATTTCTAATAGAGATTTAAAGCACCTCTCTTGCCTATGGCTTTTGTAATAGCTTGGGGTTTTGCATTGCATTTGACTGGAAACAAACCCTGGTCAAAGAAGTCTTTGAATTCTTACTAAGTTTTTTTATTTATGTAAAAATAAAGCTAGCGTGTTAATATTAGAGTACTTACCATACAGAAGTTTATGCCTGATTTAATGTGTGATTAGGTAGTCTAAACTCAGCTCCTAATTTCCACAGCAAATGTTTCAATCCTTCCATTTTCTGTTATTCAGGCTGCTGTGGCAAACTGGGGACAGTTTTTTAGAGTGGAAGGACTAATCTGATTCATAAATGTATTCAAGAAAACTAACGTTCTGTTCTTCCATCTTGCAGTATGAGATGTACACTATTGAGCGGAATGCTGAAAGGACAGCATCTGCGGGCAGGCTGCTCTATGACATGTAAGTAATCAGAGCTGGAACTCTACAATTATGCCAGGTGCTTGTTTCCATAAATGTCAGAGTTTCCAAAAATATAATGTGAGTGTTCTTGGAAATCCGTGTGGATAAATTAAGCAGAAAAGGTCTTATTAATTAAGAATAAACAGTAAAAAGGAAAGTTTTATTTTCCATTTGCCTACATGCATTCTTTCATAGGCAGGTTTTGTCTTGGAAACAGATTTTGAGATCGCTGTGCATTCCTCGCCTCAAACTTTATTACAGGTTTGTGAATTTTCCAGACCAACCTGCTGTATGGAGGGAGATTAGCGTTATTACATCAGCATTAAGGAATGACTCACAGGACAAGCAGACACAATTTTTAAGAGGTAAGGATTCTATAAGCCCTCTGGTTACATATCTAGCGTGGCAAATACATGTCAGTCTTTTTAACTTTGCTTGTGAGCTGCAGATTTTTTTTCTCAGTTCAGCCCTGGAGACGTCATTCAGTGTGTTAGGCTTAGGAAACACAAAGGGACATGAAAAGCTGATTCTCATTGCTTTGTCTCTGATACGGGTAGACTAAGTCTGCCAGAGCAACAAGCTCCTAGAAAAGAGATTGCATAAGGAATAAGTGGAATGGGACTGATGAATCATCATCATCCCACTGATTGCAGAGAACGATGAATGATCATAAAAATGGGGTGAATTCGTATGTTTGAAGTGAGGTTATGAAAATGAACAGTGACCAGAAGGGCTTGGCCTTCACTGCTGACAACCACAAGCAGTTTTGAAAGCAGGATTTACACCTGACAAATTGTAATTTGCTGTTTGAATATGTGCTTCAGAAGCTCTAAGGATAAGCAGTGTGTAACTCTGCATACAGGCTATTTCAGTTAAGGAAACATTTACTTTTTCATGGGTTGTGTTTATTTTTCACAGAGAATACATAAAACTTACAGGGAGAATATGTTGGTTTCTTTTTAGTGTCTCATTGGAAGTTTAAATTGAAAAAACTACCTTTTAATAATGAAAGTATTAATTTTAGAAGTGGAATTTAAGTAGAAAAATAAATGAACATTCTTAGTGTTTATTTTTCACAGAGAATACATAAAACTTACAGGGAGAATATGTTGGTTTCTTTTTAGTGTCTCATTGGAAGTTTAAATTGAAAAAACTACCTTTTAATAATGAAAGTATTAATTTTAGAAGTGGAATTTAAGTAGAAAAATAAATGAACATTCTTAAAAGCAGAAAGAAGTATAAGGAAATCTCTTTCACTCTGCATGGCAAGGTGGTGTTGACTAGTCTTTTACCCTTTGTCAGTCATCCTTACAATTCAGACATAGCAAGTTAAACATTTTAATTTTTTTTTTTAAGGATTATTTGAAACCCTTCCTGGTCGGGTCCAGTGTGAAATGTTACTGAAGGCCACGGAGCAGTGTTTTAACACATTAGAAAGGGCAGAAATGCTACTACTACTTCTGCGACGTTTCCCAGAGACTGTGGTGCAACACGGGGTAAGAGAAGAAAAGCTCATAGTAACTATTCAGATTATTGGCATTCTGTTTCTTGAGATTTTGCTGAAATGTATTTTCCTTTACCTAGTGAGAGGGTGAGTCTTTTTATTCATGTTTAAGTGTGGCTAATAGTTCAGATTGCTGTATCTTGAGGTTACCACCGGGAAAGAATTGGGGATAAAACAGACGGAAGCAAATAAAACAATTTTTTGTTTTGTAAATGCAAAGAATATTCCATGCTTTTTGAAAAAGCAGAATAGCACAAAAAAGAGTGTAGAAGGGTATTATAGTCTAAGAAAGAATATTGCTTCAGCTTTTTGTCAGTAAACTCTCATTGAGGGCAGAGAGCTTTGAGGTCATGACTAGACTCTAACAAGCAGCATGTTTGCTTTGACTTACGAACCTACAGCTGGAGCTCTTTAAATGATGACCTATTTTATTTAAGGACAGTTTAAGGATAGTTTAAAAATAGTTTGAAAACTATAAAACCTGCTAGTTCTGAGACTGACTTACACTAACATGTTCTAGCTCGTACTAGCATCAGGCAGAACGCCCAGGCAGTTACTACAGCTCAGGTGACAAGCTGCAACTTTAAGGCCTGGTACCTCCATCGCTTTCACCTATCTGTGCACGTCTTTACTGATACAGTCGCATGCACAATTTTTCTCTTGGTCTTGTTTTGCTATCTTCTGGCATTGCTTTTCACCTGTTGTTAGGGATAGTAGGGATAGTTTAACGATCTGTTTAGAGAGTAGCACATGCAATTGCCATATAGTGAATTGCAACTCACACATCCACTGAATTACTGTTCAAGTCCATTGAATCGCAGTTCAAAAAGTTTCTAAAACCACTGGTCCAGTGTTTGATTTTCACCTCTCCTTACACAGGTGGGCCTTGGAGAAACTTTATTAGATGCCGAAAGTATTGAAGACCAAGAATCCCCAGTGAATTGTTTTAGAAAATTATTTGGTAAGAAAATATTAATGTTCTTGTTCTATTACACAACTTTTTAGTATGGCAAGATTCTGAGTTCAGTAAACTACTTTCAAGATACTAAGATTAGAAAACCGCTTTAGTCAGAATAGGGTCAGGCCACATTAGGCCAGGCTGACCATATGGTACAAATTGATATTACAGTCATTCATGTGAGGTTCTTTGTGATCCTTTGTGGTGTATGGTCAGCCAGAGATGGAGGCTTACATTGCTGATTGAGAAACCTTACTTAGGACAAAGAGAATAAAAAACCCCACAAACCTAAAGGATTTTTTGGTTTGTTTTCTGTTTTAGTTTGTGACGTTCTTCCTCTAATAATTAACAACCCTGATGTTCGACTTCCTGCCAGCTTGTTATATAAATATCTGAATAAAGCAGCAGAATTTTATATTAACTATGTAACTAGATCGACACAGACAGAAAGCCAATATCAAGGTAAGAATATTTTTACAAAATTAACCTTTCTTAGAATATATTTTAGTATTACTGAAGTGACGTCCATAAATGAAGAATGCGTTACTTTTATGTAATGTAATCCCATAGACAAGGATTAATAGTAGTATTTGATGTTTCTTAGTTCTTTGATACCAAAATACCTCATGATGCTTCAACTACTTAGTCATGATGCTCATGATGCTTCTACATATGTACTGAGAGGTAAGACAAAATGTCCAAGATCTCCTTATCCAGCCTATCAGCTCTCCTATACGAGGAGGCAGAAATGCCTGCTGCTCCCTGTTAGCCTTCTCAGTAATGAATGGTTACCCTGAAAGCTCCAATGTACATTTTTACATGTCGTCTTCTTGAAAATAAATCAGTTGGTTTGATTTCTTTATGAAGAGAAAAATGTGCTGGTTTTCCTAGGTTCACAAGATTCCTCTGATATTATGTCTCCAAGCAAGCGTAGCTCTCAGAAATATGTAATTGATGGTCTCACAGAGAAATCATCCCAGATTACAGATCCTTGGGAGAGGCTATTTAAAATATTGTCTGTGGTGGGAATGAGGTGTGAATGGCAAATGGATAAGGGAAGAAGGTGAGAAATGTGTACTTTTCCCGGTATTTCTTCTCAAGGAGAATTTGGCTTTCTAATTCTTAAGGAGATGGGTTGAAGAAGGATTTTAACATGAGGGCATTTTGTGTAAATGCAGTGCAGCTTTTCTTTTAAGACCATACAATGTAAAGCAAAACATGGATCCAGGGAGCACTTTCAAATTAGTCTCGAAACTAAATCTTTGTTGATGAAAGTCATGTATAAGAACTATAGTACTGTGGGGTATCCTTCCCTAGGTGCCTCAGCAAAGAGAAACATGGTAAATATTTAGTGAAGTTTCACTGGTGTGCATTCCCAGGCTCCACTGACTCGCAGCTGGAGGATTTCCTCGGCCAAAACATTCAAGTTTTTCATACTCACTATGCATTCTTTCCTTTAGTTTTTGAGTCTGTGTAACATCCTGAATTCTTTTTGTCTCTCTTCCTCAGAAGTTTTGGTGATATTTTGCATCGAATGAAAGACCTCTGCAGATACATCAGTAACTTTGATAGTGATGCACATGCTAAATACAAGAATCAAGTAGTGTATTCTACGATGTTGGTCTTCTTTAAAAATGCATTCCAGTATGTCAGCAACATCCAGCCATCGCTCTTTCAAGGTTAGTTTCTACCGTTTCAACTTTTGTAGAGAGTTCTTTGTGATTTCATTGCTAATGTCTGAAAGATCTTTTCTCATTAGTCTTTTGAAACTGTCATCTTACATGGGTCTTTTTTAAAATTCTCCCAAGCCATTAGTCTTACTGGCAGAAGTAGTTCATGACAACTGCTGTAGTGGATCACACCAAAGATCAATCTAACTTAGCATCGTGGTTTCAACCTTGGCCACCAGCAGTTAGTTGTCTAGCAAAGAGAAAAGTAACAGACCAGATGTTATGAGAAACATCCCTAGGGTTGACCCTACTCTTCCATCAGCATCATGTTTGTTTCATTTTCTCCTCTGATTCTGTTTCTTTGAAGCTGACATTTTCCTGGCCTCCTTCAGTCAAAAGACTGTACAAAAAGCTTCCACAAAATAAGTGAAGATATTTTTGCATTAGGAACACACAACAAATTTATAATTAATGAAATAGAAACTGAATAGGAAAAGATTTCTAAAATTCACAAGCTTCCAACTTGGCTTTCTTTGTATAGTTTAAGCATAATCTTCAAGGTGTGCTTTGCACATTAATCCTAATCTGTAATTAATTTGTAAATTGAACATTTAAGGTATGAATGTTACCTGTGCTTTTTCCTACCCACTCAAATCTGCATTTGGGGCATATCAGATTGCTTGGAACACCTTGGATTGCTTCTTCAGGGATTGACTGGGCTTTTCAGGGATGGCCCAGAAGCTGAGGGAAGTTCTTTAACTTCCAATTTGTTTAGAACTCACTGAAATAAACAGCATCGTAAAGAGGAATTTTCAACTCTTAATAGTGTGCATTTCCTGCTTCTTCACTCACTGCTAGGGAATTCCTTGCAACAATAACAATTGTCACCATAGGTAATTAGTACTTATTAACACTACAATTACTGATTCGTGATAAAATTACAATTTTAATTCTGTGTGTTGTGTTCACAAGTTGCATGACAATTTCCTGCATGGAGCAAATGATCACTTGAGTAATGAAACACTCAATACAAATGATGGGTTTTAAACAACTTTACAGAAAGTTGGGTAATCAGTTGAACAATGTCAGTAGATAGCTAAGCTCAGAAGACAAATGACATGGCAACTTGCATGCAAAGAACATGTAGTCAGTTTAACAAATACAGGAACTAACTGAGTTGCGGTTTTTGTTCTATCCAGAGGAAGGAAGAGTTGTGGTGGGGCAGTGAGATACTTACAGTTTTAGCTGCTTGATGCTGAGTTGAGGAAGAAAGGAAGTAAAGCACTGGTGAAAATGTTCCTTTCTAAGTTGTACAATTGAGTATGTTAAAGCTCATGTTTTCAGACTGAACCGCCAAAAAAAGAATGTATACTGAGATAGCAGAGCGCAGTCCCTTCGGTGCTGCAGCATTTCTGGTACCCTCTGTCATTTCCTGACATCAGGAAAATATTCCCAAGACATCTTTTACTCATTTCTGCTTTAGCATTGAAGTCCAGTGGTATTCAGTGCCTTTCATATCCTTTCTATAACTAGGGTTTTTCCTCGTCTTTGGAGGACTCGCTGTAGAAATGTAGAATCCTACGTATTTTGGAAGCGTAGTGGTGGGGAAAAAGGTGTCTCCTCCTTAATCCAGTAGCTCTGAGCTTTGATCTGTGACTTTCTTCTCGTGTACATGGACTTGCAAGAAACCTCTTGAGAGAAAACTTTTCGATGCATTTCTCTTAGATAATTCATATCTGCCTTGCTGGAGACTTGAGAAATGAATGAGGCAATTCACACCTCTCATAACTTTTAGGCTGCCTGCAGGCTTGGCAGGAGTTGCTATTTGGGCTGATGCTTTCAGGGGTTTATTTATAACAGTGTGCTAGAAATCAGTTAAAAACTCTGTAAGCTTAGATTGTAGAGCTTGGTTAGACAGAAAAACACAACATTGCTCTTTGTATGGCTGTGTAAGTTTCAGTAATGTAAGAGAAGGTTTGCAGCACTAGTTAAGGGTGAGGTTAGGTTTTGTTTTAAAACTGGAGGTTTTAAAATAAAGGCTACAGTGCACTTGCCTACTACTGAGAAGAGAACATTTCTTTGGAAAGCAAAGCACTTAACTGGTATTCATTCAAACCAGTATGAGTAAAAGAAAAACCCACTCCTTTCTTCTCAGGCGTTAGAAGTAGGCAGCTCTTGAGATTCTAGTGATAAAACTCTCTCAGCATCCCAGTTGTACTTTCATATCTGTTTCTCATGGATGCTATTTTCTACATTATGACTTGGTTCTATTTTCAGTTCACACAGGTTAGATTCTAACACAGTGGAATTCAAGATGGTACAGGAGAGGTGATTTCAATGTGTTGTAGCCTTTGTGTAGGGGACATCTCAATGGTGGTATTTAGTTTGAACGTAGTCAAAGGAGATAAAAGTTATTTGTTAAGCATGCCAGGTTGGTTGTTTCTTGTAACATTAACTTCCATTGTAGTAGACTCCTTACCCATCACTTTTGGGTAGATGGGAAAAGCTTAATGTGGGTTCTTTTATGTCAAGAGATGAAATGGATTGACCTTATACTAAGCTCTTAAATTAGTTCTTTGCAATTATGAATGAGGCCTTAGCCTCATATCTTTCTGCAAACAGAAACAGAAGAAAGGCACATACTGGAAATACTTGTCCGCACTACTGTCTTACCTGGTGGAGATTTCAAAAAGGGAGAACAGATTAATGGATTTCCCCTTTCCTTTATATTTCTCTTTGTCTGAGCTTTGCATATCTATATACAACTTGATTGTGCGAAAGGAGAAAAAGTTTTCGGAAGGAAAGCTTTCTCAGTAGTGGCCATGTACCAGTGTTGTTTGAGATTAAGAAGTGTTGTTCGTATTTTATATCTAATGAAACTTAATCACTGAGGTCTGAAATAACAGGTACCAGATCCCACCGGATGTCCTGTGACACCAGTAGAAGTAGAAATTATGTCTTCCGTGTTTCAAAATGAGGCTTCTCTAGAGGCTCTGGGGAGTGATGATGGGGTCTGGCAGTCAATTAAAGGTTTAATTCTGTACACTGAAATCAGTGGGGGCAAAGCTGACACCTGGTGATCCTACTAGGGAAATCTTGCGATAAAATACACTCACTTCTTTGAGGCATCAGTGCCTGTCAGCATATTGCTTTGGTTTCTCATGAGAATGTTTAGAGAATATTGCTGTGCTTCGCCATGTTTGTGGCTGTTAACTTCAGAGCCATTTGTTCTGTTCACCTGTGGAATAGTTGTACTTACATAAAAGCAAATAATGCTTGATGAGAGAACACCTGCTGCCTGAGTATATCTTGTGACTGCTCCGTGAGAAAAGGATTCAAAGATATTCTGAAGCTCTCAAGCAAACTCTTGTGATGTCTGGTAAATGCATTCTGACCTTTACCGTAAGGCTGCTTTGAGAAAACCATAGCTTTACCAGCATAGTTTAAGCTTATGCAACTTAAATGAATTAATTTCAGATTGTTTTCTCTAGCATTATAATCATTACTTGTAAAGGAAACAAAACCAGCTCCATGTAGGCATGAGACCTTTCAGATCAGTTTAAAGCAATCTTGAATTAATTTATCTTTAAATCCAGGTCCAAATGCTCCAAACCAAGCCCCACTGGTTCTTCTCGAGGATGTGACCAACATCTATGGTGATACAGATATTGATCGTAACAAACACATACACAAAAAGAGGAAACTTGCTGAAGGAAGAGAAAAAACAATGGTAACTTTTCTAGAGTTTTTAGTTCGTAACAAGAATGGTGTTGGTACTGGAATTTAGACAATAGTGGTTTTGACGCAGATGTAATAGACATATTTTTAAAGCTACCCTGGAATAGCTGTTTATGACCACAATTTGCAAACAGATTTTTTTTGGCTAAAGTCAGCAAGAATAAAACAATTTTTGTAGCAATTGCTGTAGACACATATGTGCTGATGTCAATACTTTAACTTGAAGGAGTTCAGCAGAGACTGCAGAAGCTGTTAAAAATGGTAGCTATAGCAGTCAGATGTTCTGTAGCTAAACCTCCAAATTAATTGACTTCTCGTGATTGGAACTGTGAATACTGTTTATCACACTATACCACAGAGTTTCTTGGTAGCAAAACAGATTCTTCTAATAGTAAAACAAGCTAAGTGAAAAGTTACTTAAAGGCACTTAAACCAGGACCTTGGCGTCTCTAGTACAGAATTGTTTTCTGGTGTTCAGTGGAACTTCTGTGACTTTAGAGTCCTTTGAAATAAGTATAAATTAAGAAGTGAATCTTTTTGTTTTATACTGACTCTTAAGCAGAGCTCAGATGATGAGGATCCTTCTGGAAAGGCACGAAGTCGCCATATTACAGTAAACAAGGCAGATCTTGCAAACTCTATTGAAGTATTAGAGAGCTTTAAACTGGCAAGAGAGAGCTGGGAGCTGCTCTATTCTCTGGAATCACTCGACAAAGGTAAGGCTAACAGCAGGCAGAGTTGCATTTAGGCTTCACTGCTGTGCATAGAAGTCATTTTACTATTGTTAAAATAGAATTCCTGTCATTGTGAATCCTTAAAATTGAACTTACTCTGGGTCCTGAGTATTTTTGATCGAAGTTGCAATAAGAAACTTTATCAGTTGTTGCATTTCTGAGTATTTTGTTCCTGGATTTCGTTTCATTCTTCATGCATCTTTGCTTATTCACCCCAACTTCTCTTGGAAGCAGCTTTTACTGAAGGAGCAGTTGGTTAGTAGTAGTGCTGATAATAGTCGGTGAGGATGTGCTGCTAATGGCTGCTTTAGTTCATGCTTAAGAAGATGTGTCTTTACTGTGTCTCTCCCTCTCTGATAATATCTGGTGTGATAAGCTTGAAAACAAATTTCTCTTCTAAAAAGCAGGCAAATAGTACCACCTAGCTGCTTTTAGATTTGTTGAACACCGTGAAGAGAAGTATAATCAAAATATGATTGTATAGGAAGAGAGTATCCTATATTTGAAAGATTTCACACTCTTACTGTTTTGTTTTTTCATTTTTTAAATTCAGCTATTTTTTTTCCTAGATATTTTTTAACCAAAAGCTATGAAATGCTTCATTTTCTCTTTTACTTTTTCTTCTCTGACCACTTACACAGAGTTCACCAGAATTTGTTTGTCATGGAAGACAGACACCTGGCTTTGGTTAAGAATCTTTCTTACAGACATGATCATCTACCAGGTAAAAAAATAAAGTAAAAACTAGTAAAAATGACACCATTACGTTGCTCTTCTAGTGAATAGCTGTTCTGATTAGCCAGTTTGACTGCTTTAAGTGTCTACTGATTCTATCCTTTAAAGCATGACCCTTTTGGGGATGGAATCATACCATTCTTACCACAAGCTAGGTACCCTATTTAGGATATTCCTGTCCCAATAGCTGTTTGTTGAGTCCAGCTAGTTTTGGCATATGGGAAAGACTTCTGCGTTGGCATTTTGCGCAGTAGATATATATAGTGTTATGGAAGAAAAGCGCATTTTATTTGTCTGTCAGTGCATTCTATTGGAACACAATCAGAGAGAAGAATTTTCAAACAACAGAAGATTTTAACATGTCTCAGTTAAAATTTATCATTCTCCTTAGAAATTAGGCTGACTGTACTCATTCCAAATACCATCTATAGAACAAAGCTTGTTGTTTTATATTTTTCCTTTGGGGGTCTTTTATTTTTGCCTGTGCTTGTACCTCAACAAGAGCTATTTCAAACTTTATTAGTCTAAATAAAGTAATTATTAACTCTGAAGAGCATGATTGTTTCAGTTATAAATGCAATTTCGTAAACAGGCTTCTTAAAGCAGAATTCTGTTTGTCTTCTCACTGCCTTGCAAGTGATTGATCCACACTCCTGTACATAGCATGTCACTGGAGAGTGTTCTGCTAAATTAAAATTTTGAAGCTCTACTTGGACACGGTCTGTTTTGAAAGCTTTCTGTAAGGGAATTTTTATTTCTATCTTTCTACCCATTGTATACAGAAGACTCTAACACTGCCTTTTTTTATCTTTTTTTTTAAAGGGGCAATACAAAAAAGCAATTAGCAGCCTACATCACTTGGCAGCTCTTCAGGGCTCTCATTCTCCACAGCAAATTACAGGACAAGGATCACTAGAAAATCAGAGAGCACTAATCCAGTTAGCAACATGCCACTTTGCCCTTGGAGAATATCGGGTATGTACAGCATTGCACACACTGGTCCTTCATCATCTGGCCCTGTAGTTCCCGTTTGTCTTCTTCCTTTGAATTTTCCTGTTAGCCTGCCTTCAACAGGGTACCGAACATAAGCCAGGTCTACTGAAAAATCCATGCTTCACAGAAGAAGAATTGCACTTCCTGGCACATTAACTGACTGTGCATTAGCATCTCTCTTACATAGTCTGTTTGGTAGTTATGATTTGGGGGGGTGTAGTTATGATTTTCCATAGCTACAAGTGTTTGAGTTGTCTGTAAATGTAACCTTAAATTTGAACTCCTTAACTTTACTGAAACAGTTCTAAATATTGAGGGAAAATTCTTAGGTATAGGCTTCATGTGGCAGGGGAAAGAAAAGGTTTATAGAAAAGAAACTTCTGTGATCATCCTAGAATTATTTATCAACTGACAGTATAAGAGATTCCAGAACAATATTGTCTGGCCTGACCTTTGAATTTGCTTTACCTTTGCAATACATATTTTGTGTTTTTAATATTACAGGAGTGCATGGTGGTCTGAGGTCGGTCAGTCAGTGTCAGCACTAGTAATAAAGGCTGGGTCTCTTAGGATCTAACGTCATCCTAGTACTACTGGACAAGTCTTTTTGTCCCTTCCAGTTTACTACTTTTTCATTGGAAATGTGATAATAGATCCCCACAGACCTCTTATTGTCTCTAGGAAATAGCATTAAAAGTTCATTACATTTCTGTCATGCTGTCAGATTGCCATTTTCCTTTCTATTTTACCATGGACAGAACAAACTTTTAAAAACTATTCTAAGAATTCATTTGAAAACTTAATCCTTCAAAATAGAATAGTTTTTGATTGCAGTTGTATTGATCTTACACTCTTGAAATGAAGAATGCTAATACGTATTTTTTCACAATTCAAATGACTTATGTAGGCTTTCAGAGATTGTTTAATGATAGCTATGTCTTTTTGCTCAGCTGAAGTAAGTTATGCATTAAGTCCACTCAAGTTCTAGCAGAGAATTTTGTGATTGTTTTTTTCTTTTGTGGTGTCTGAAATTTTTAATCATTGTTAATATATCTGAATTTTAAGAACTTTAGTTTAGAGTTAGCATTATCATGTCTCTCTTCTTTTCATAGCAAACATGCGAAAAAGTGCTCGACCTCATGTGCTGCATTTTACTTCCAATACAAGAAGGAGGTAAAGTACAAGAGGAGCAACCTAAAGTAAAGTCTAAATTCAGGAAAGGTATGGAGTAGCTACTACCCTAAACTCGGTGTCAGCTCAATTTTAGTTTATGTGTTTTAGTTGAGTATATAATTCTTCTCTTTTTGTATTACGAAAAGGGAGGAAGTTCTTTATCCCCTCTTGTTTTTGTGAGTGGTTTTCCTGCTGGTACCTATTAAAGTATATTGGTGACAAAGTCCTACCACAGGAAAAGGGAAATGAAGAAAAAATTTTAAAATGCGTAACTTCACGTTTTGAACCATTCGTAATTTACCTTCAAAGTATTCCTCCCTACCTGAGATTTGGCACTTGTAGATTTGTTTTACTCCATTCTAATTTCTTTCAAACACACATCATCATGAGACCCCTGAAGAAGTATATGATAAACTGTTCTGTTGCAGGGTCTGATCTGAAACTTTGGCCGTGTACCAGTAGAGCTATCATGCCTTACTGCCTTCACCTATTGTTAGCTTGTTTCAAGGTAAGCTGTAGTCAAGGCTTCAAATTCTCTCGTGTCTCTTAAGACCTAGTTTATGTATCTGGGGTCCTGAAACTGCATGGCTTTATCCCAGTGGTGTGACTGGGTGTGGAGGGCTGTGCCCCAAGTGCTTCTCACCTAAATGGGTTTGTGGAGGCTCTTTTGGGGGGCGGGGAGGGAGTGTTGATGGAGAAGGGTTTGTTCTCTATTTTTTCTCTTCTGTTTGTTTTACTCTTGGGCAGAGGAGATAGAATTAATCTCAAAATATTTTTGTCTGTATTCAGACTTCCCTTATAGGTCAGTGGAGAGAATTTAGTATTTTGGCTGGAAATTTCCAACCTATTTTAAATGTATATATTAGGGCAGAATGAAATACGCTCCTAAAGGACTTCTTTTGTATTTGCACAGATGTAGGTGAGATGAATCCCGTATATTTATAAAAGCAACATGTGTTTCCTGATTGTCTCAATATCAATTTTATCCCTGAAGCTCAGAGCTTTCACAGACAGCAGAGACGATATGGCGCTGGGCCACGTAGTTGTTCTGCTTCAGCATGAGTGGCCAAGGGGTGAGAACTTGTTCCTGAAAGCCATCAACAAAATCTGCCAACAAGGAAACTTCCAGTATGAGAATTTTTTCAACTATGTCACAAGTATCCTTTCTGTAACCAAGAATGTCTTTCACATCCAAAACTGTGTGCTGGGGTGTTGAAAAAGCTGTTAGTTTCAGCAGCAGCTCTCTCCGTGAATCACACTCTGTATTTATTTCCATACCATGCAAGCCTCTTGTAATAGGTGGCAGTGCACAATGGGCTATAAATATGCCTCCTGTCACCTGTTCTGGCACTTGAGAGTACCCTTAAGTACATTGCAATTGCACTCCCATTCAGAAAAACAGCAGCAGCTTAGGCTGCTAGTGCAAGTGGTGGCAGTCTTTTCAGTAAGATATGTAGGGCATTATACTACAAGGTTGTTAACAAAAACGATAAAGCAGTACCTTTACTTCTGTGCTTCAAAGAGTTGAATGATTTTGGCTATTGTTTATGAAAAGCTTTGTGTGGGTAAAATTTTGGGGTTGAGTAAGATAATGAGCTATGTCAAAGTTCACGCAGGGCATGTCTGATTTCTGCATTCAGATATCTGACATACGCTTTGATCAGCATACACACACGTGGACAGTTTAGTGTTTAACCTAAATAGAGATCCAGCCATGGTCTCCAGGAAGCAAGGGGTCTAACTTCTATCTGAGACAACTAAAAAAGCTCTGGTGTTAAAGGAAGGGGAAAAAAAGAAGAAAAACTAAATAAGGGACCAAAATAGAAAACTAAAAAGAGTGGTATGTGCTACCGCGGTGGCATTTCCTTCAGTCCCAGCCTCAGTGTGCACTGCTTTGATAACCTGAAATGCAGGAAAAGGAAGTAAAAACAGCTAGGGAATTTGTTTGGAGAGATGAGCTTTCTTTACCTCTGTTGACTGTACATATGAAGAAATGAAGAAAGAAAAGAAATTGACTGATGTGTGTATTCTGCACTTTAAAAAGCCATTTCTCATTAACTTGCGGAGGATTAGGAATACATGCTGTGATCTTCTTTATCACTTTTAAGAGTGACATACTTCAATAGCTGTTCATTTTGACTGTCCTTTTGGCGTGTGGCTTCAGATGTAAGGGACAAGAAGGAATGTTCTCTTATCATTTTTTTCCTACTCAAATCTTTAACGTTTTCTTCAGATATTGATATGTTGGAGGAATTTGCTTATTTAAGAACACAGGAAGGAGGGAAAATTCATCTGGAACTGCTGCCAAATCAAGCAATGTTGATCAAGTAAGGATACAAAAGCATTTACTGTTTTCTTTGGAAACAAAAAAGGGAGTATGTTCTGGTTGTCTTTGCTTTCATGTAATCTTCTGGATAGTAAGTTTGTCATGTCTTTGAGTTTAAATTTAAGGAGTTGGCTAAGGAGTTCAAACAAGGCCGTGAGTTTCTTTTCCTGCCTCTCCTGCTGATCTGTGAATTCTTTTTGGGGGTTTTTCAGCTTTAAACTCCTTCTTTTACAGAACTTTGTGTGGCATTTGCTTTAGAATGATTCATATTAAAGTGATTACAGTATTGCTCTTTCAACCAGACACTTGCACTTTGCAGGAATTCTTTAAATAATTAGGCATGAGTGCAAGGTGGTGTTAATAATTTTGCTGAACAGTAATGCTGAACAGAAAGCACTATTTGTTGTAAACAAAGTTATGAAAGACCACTGAATGATGAAAAACTTAGGTATAAAACATAAATTAAATTACACTCCAGGTAAACTCTAACAACCTTTCTGTCAGAACGAGCAGGTCATCTCTTGCTTTGTACTGAACAAGCTTATTCTGCTTAGCTTATTATGAGATGCTGAAGGAAATTAATAATTTGGATTAACTTCCTAGGTGTTCTTAGTTTTGAGTCAAGACTGAACAAGTATCTGCTGCAGGGTTTTAGTGGCAGAATGTTTTGGAATATCCTGGTTGTTTATTAGAACTTGTGGTATTCTGTTTTATAAGAGGGGGACTGCTAAAGTTTGTTGAAATTCCAGTTTGCGTCAGTGTATCCTGGCTATTCGCTATTAGAAATGGGCTAAAGTTTTCAAAAAATGGGAGCCTAACGTTAGACAACTGGATCCAAATTTGGACTAGTAAATAGATTTCCCAGAGTTCTAGGTAACCAACACAAAAATGAGATACTAGGTGTAATTAAAAGAAAAAGAAGAAATACAAATGCTTAATTATGTGACAGAGAATTTTCTCTTTTAAGCTTTAGATTTTCAAATTCATACTCTTGCTATATCTCCCTGCTTGTAACCACCTGTATGAAAACAAGAATCAGGGTATGCTGCACTACGTATGATGTTAAATAATAAGCTTTGTCAGCAAGAGGGTTTAGCACTGAAAACTACTCCTGGTAACTTCTTAGCTGCTATCTCAAGGTAGTTGCAATAGTTCAGTGCTATTTCTCTGCGTCACAGCTTTTATTTTGATTGACATGGTAGCTGTTACTTACTGTTCTGACCCCACCAGTCAAGAAGTAGGTAGCGAGCAGTGTTTCTAGCAAGACAGAAATCTCTCTTTGACCTCCTTTTGACCAGTGTTATGTTTCCTGAATGATGGAAATGCTTGTAAGAAGAGAGGTCCATTTCTTTGTGCTTATTGAGCCAAAATGGTCAAATATCCCATCCAGCTGGAAAAGCCATGTACAGTGTCTTTTATGTGGCTGAAAAGCGTAGGACAGGAACCACTTCATCAGAGAGCTGATAGGAGGGAGAGTACAGGGTGTAGTCAACTAACCGGAAATGATGTCTACTCCCGTGGTACCCCAGATATTTTTTTAGCTGGACTGGCTGTGATGCTCAGGGATGGCATCGCCCAACAGTGTTGACCTCAGCAGCAGTCGTTAGCTCATGGCCTCCCCCAGCTGGAGTTTTAGATAAAGTGCACCAGCACAGCCCTGTTTTCCTGGGACAATGGTCGGTAGGCTCAAAATCTGCAGACTGGCTTTCATCTTTCAAAACTATCACCAGTTCTGGTTGTATGAGCTGCTGCACCATGCTCCCAATAATTAGCAGAGGCAGCTCAGATACTGTTTGGTCATGCACAGGAAGACTCTGTGAGTTTGCCACAACAGCCCAAAGACAAAGCACTTGCTCCTTTGCCTGATCTTTCCTCGGCGTAAATGTATGTAGCAACCCTGCATCTTAATTGATGGGAAATGTATTACAGATATTATATGTTTTTTATAAGAACAGCTTTTTGTTTCGTGACTTACAGGACATTTTCTCCCCAGGTGAATTCCACATTCTTCTTCCAGTACTTTTCCTCAGTACCTTATACTTTATAGGAAATCATATTCGTTTTTCTGAACCCAGGAAAGCAAACTGCAATATGGTTTTCAAAAGCTGAAGTAAGATCTTGGTAGCCTGCAGACTTATAATCGGGTCCTGCAAAATATATATACAGCTTGTAAGCTTTCCCTTTGCTTGTATCCGTTGTGGGAATATGAAGGTCCATGGTTTTGGTTTTAACTGGTGATATGGCCAGCTCATCCTGTTTGCAGTGTCAACAAGACTTCTACGATGAGCTCTGAATTCAACCACTAAGTGCTTTTGAACTCCATTCTAGACAAGCCAAGTTCCATAGTTTTACTGATTGTACGTGTCAGTAGTGGCAGTGTTAGCTAGCGAGGTTAAAGAGGAAAAAAGAACAATATGCAAGAAATGACTGATTAATATCGTGCTCCTCTTTTTGATAAATCTTACTCTAATTAGTCTAATCTTAGCCTACCAAACTGCGTAAACTTGATGTGAAAAAGCTCAGTTGGTTTGAAGTGAAAAAGTATCTTGAAAGTGTAATTTTTATTCTGATTGCGCACTTGGGTGTGTTTAGTTCTGACTGCAGATCTTGCAAACAGTAATGAAGACACAGTTGCACAGAATTGCTTTTGCAAACATCTGCCACTCTGGGACTAATAACATCTTGCTGTTCCTCTGTATTTTCTGTTCCCCGTGTCCATTTTTGCAAGTACTGGATTCATTCATGCCAAGAACTCTTGAAAAATTATCTCATTTGATTTGAATAATTCTTGTGAATATTTTATTTCAGGTTATTGTAGCTATATTGTAGAGTGTTTCTGTACTACTAAAATGTCCCGTCTTTATTTGACTTCTGTAAGCACAGCTCTCCATCCATATTCATTAATAAATTATAGATACTAACCAAAATGCCCACCTATGAGATCTGAAGGTAGGCACCTAACTCGATATTATAGGTATGTAAGTGCAAGTCTTGCTTCTCTGCTCCCTTCTTAGCATCTATGGGGGTGAACGATGCACTCAGTACTCGGGTGGCTGATAAGATTTAGGTGACATTTTGAGAGACTTAGGTTGAGAAACTAGACCTGTTCTCTGTACACCAAATTTCTTATTTCTCCTTAGGTGGGGCATTGGATTTGCTCTAGGCTGGACGTGTGAGGTTATTATCTTGCGTTATAGATAGCACACAGAGATAAGGGCTTAACTTCACAGAGAAGACAAACTGTCTTTCAGCTGAGACACCTTTTGGTGTCTAGTTCATGTGGCCCTGGTCATAAATGGGGGCTTGCTCTGAGTGGGCATTTGTGCTCTGACATTGCGCCGTCCTCTAACAGCCATTCTTTTTATGCAGTTTGAATTTGAAAAGGTGAACAAGGCCATCTGTGGGCTAATGAAAAGATACTTGGGCAACCTGTAACAAACACTGTCATGTACTCAACTTGGCCGATACCCGCTGTGCATGCACTCGGCTTGGGCTCAGCAGCAAATCCCTTAACTCCCAAGTTGTGGGCTCTACCAGTTCGCTGACGCGCTCTTGCTGGCTCTGCAGGGAAGCTGTGGCATCTGCAGTGCTCCTCTGATTAAATCTTTTCCGATTGACACGCTTCCGGGGAAGAGCTGCGACAGTTCATCGTAGTACAACTGTGAATTGTTTTTGCACCTACCGCTGTCCTTTCTCCCGGTGTTAACTGTCAAAAAATATGTGTATATATTTAGACCACAGTTGCAGAACAGCCTTGCGATGAAATCTGGGGATATTTGCATGTTTGATGCTGTTAGGGTCCTGCGCCCCTTTGGCTGCTCAGTGGTCGTATTGCTGTGTGGTCTCTACCCTAGTTATTTGTTGCTCCTTTTTCTGGAGAGTTGTTTTGCACCAGTTGGTGTGTGGGTGTTTGAATGCTGCTATTTGCTGTTTTTTAAAGGACTTCTAGCCCTCCCATGGGGTTACTGCAG
>NW_008824067.1:488338-505546 GCF_000699105.1 Pygoscelis adeliae
ATGGGGTTGCGGCCGCACGAATTCATACCTGTGCTACAGCCCAGCATACAGACTGCTGACAGGTACCAAGTGGAAAAACCCCACTCATAGTGTGCTGTGTTTTGTCAACATGTTTTACTGCCCATGGTTTTCAGCAATTTGTTACTCAATATTTATCTTTTTTTTCTCCATTTGTGCCTACATTGCCTGGCAAACCATGTTGTTCTATTATAACATTTATTTTTCTTTTTCCCATAAGTTGCCAGTATCCGTGTCCTTTCAATTTAATAATCACTGTTGAATTTAAACAAAAATGTAGAAATCCCCCAAAATGATACCAGTGTTCAATCATGTATTAGCAGAAGTATAACCCTTTCTTTTCAAGAAACTGGTTACTGGATCCTCTTGTAGCTCCTTTTCTTCATTTAAGTTGTTCTGAATTCTGTTTTCTGTTTTCCAGCTGTTATATGACACACATCTTCAAAAGCGCTGCTGGCTTGCTCAGTAGCTGTAGGTTGCATATTCTCCTTTAGGTTGTAATTGACCGTAGCACTCAGTCATAAGTGCTGCTAGCTATGTTTAAGACAGTGAAGACGGAAAACAGGGTTTATCCCATAACCTCTGGATGAGCGTTTTCAGTGTAGTTTTGCTTCACTCAGCCTAGCTCATCAATGAATTGCCCAGTAGTCTGCAGGGTAGTCTCCTCTTTGCCTTTTCCACGTGTTACAGAGGTCTCTACTGTTTTGGCAGAGAAGTCTCTTCTCAAATGCTGGACTTGCTGATTTAAGTGAAGGTGGGGTGGTATTGTTGGTGAGGGTAATTCCCAGACTTTTCCCTTTCTCGTTTCCAGCATCTCTGGATTGGCATAGATGCCCTCACCCTTTATTTTTTTATTTCCTTTCTGTCTTTCGGTGTGCTTGCTGGGTTCGGTCCAGCTCTTCCCTTCTTACCCATGATTCAGGACTTGTCTCAACGTTAGCATTATGCTTTTCTCTCTAATTTAATTTATGCTGCTCCTTTAGTAGTGCTAGGGCTCTCATTTCAAGGTGTATCTTTTGCATACCTTCCCAACTAGGGCTTGCAGGTAGATCTTACAAAGTCTTGATCTTACTTAACCAGTTCTGGACTCATGCAAGTAAAGTGTAGTGCTTTAGTGCTACAGAACATTGTTTTAAGGACAAGATTTAGGTATTGAGTGCTACAGGCCAGCATGAGGACAAAGAACTGTTCATAAGAACGGCCTTTAGCAGGGCAATAGCCCAAGAGTTTCCCCAGCCAGCATTGCTTTAGCTTGCTCAGTAGCTGGACCTTTGTTCTGTTTGAAAATAAGTCCTGAACTTCTGCTCAGAATAAATGTAATCCCCGCCTGGCGTCTAGCATCTCTACAAGAGCCGGCTTCTACTGACGCAGACTCACAGCCTGGCTTGATTTGGGCTTTGTGTTGGCCTGTGAAGTGTTCGTTGCACCTTTCATTAGTCAAAGAGTTATCAGTGCCCACAGGATTATATAGCTTCTTCCTGCACTTTCCTGCTGGTACAAGATGCCCTCTGTTCTTTATGGTGGCAGCCATCTGTCCCCTTCCTCCAGAGAAAGCAGGTTCATCTTTTCACTCTTCTTTCAACCCGAACCATTTATAGAAGTGATTATAATGAGGAAGTGGCCTGGGCAGCAAAGGTAGAGAGAAAAGAAAAATTCCTTTCCCCAAGCAAGGAGAACTCTGTACGTGCTGGGTTAAGAGAACAGTTTTTCCTGTTAGCCAGAACAGCAACTTTTTTTTTCCCCCCAACAGTCATAATCAAAGCAGTAAGAGCATAGGCTTTTACGGAACTTGTAACTGTTGAAAGACTTGTAAGCTACTAAACACATGATTTTTAAAAAATAGCATAGCACAGGCTATTTGGCTCTCCTTATATAAACTTGGGTATGGACAGTAGATACGTAGTAAGTGACATGCAGCACCTTTTAAATTACTGTAGTGCACCAAATAACCATTCTTTGATTTTGTCTGTCTCTCTTTCCTTCGTGACTTAAGGCATCATACAGTTACCCGGGGTATAACTAAAGGAGTGAAAGAAGATTTCCGCCTGGCCATGGAGCGCCAGGTCTCACGCTGTGGGGAAAATCTCATGGTGGTCTTGCATAGGTTCTGCATTAATGAGAAAATACTGCTGCTTCAGACCCTTGCTTGAATGGACTGGACCACGATGCAGTGTCTCTTGCGGAGAGAGGGGAAGGCTCTTAATTGTATGAACAGCAGCATGGCAGTGGAAATCACTTGTCCAGAGAGTCGAAGAAGTCCCCTATGAGTTACAGGTTCTGCGATACACAAACACTACTCAGTGTTTGTTCACCGCTTAGTTTTCTTATGTGGGTAGATCAAACTTTATAAATAAAACTTTGTTTAAGAAGTCTTCCATAATGTCCTATTTGTTTTGGGCTTTTTTCCATAGCATTATACTAAGGTGTGCGTCTTAATTCTTTCCTTCTTTATACATACACAGAGAACATAGCAGGGTTTTTCAGGCTTTTTATTAGCACTAGTTTGGAAATCACAGCATGAGTGAATTTCCTGAGTTTCCAAAAACTATTATCTTACATTGAATTGGTCTGCTATCTCTTCCTTTTTGGCTCAATTCTACCTGTATTGCTGGTTTTCAGGTTCAGGGCCCTTACATGAACCCATTTATAAAGAGGATTGCTTTGATCGAACTTTGGCAATATCCAAGTGATTATACAAAGTCAATAGGAACTGGAGTGTAGCACGTGAAACTCGGACCTCATCCATGCTAGAGGTATGTAACACAAAGGCCCAGAACATGCACAGGCGGGCTGCTAAACCTGCAGCAGCAGCATGCTGATGAATAAGCCAATAGAAGAGATCTTTGGCAGGAGGCTTCACCAGGATCCTAAACCTAAGGTTTTGATCCAAGACCAAATTAGAAGAACACAATGAAGAATGGTCGGTTGAGGCACCACTTTCTGCAGCACGCTGTAGCACACAGGTGCCCCCGAGCTTTCCCAGACAGTCACCGCACTGCCGACCCAAGTGCAGGACTGAGGATGCTGCCAGTGCTCCCGAGACAAAAAGATGGCCAGGGTAAATGTGTGCCAGTAGCCAGCGTGGTGCAGGCATGCGGTAGGTGCCAAGGGTATATACAAACCCCAGACCACGTGAGTTAGGGGATGCCTTGTCAGATGCGATGACTGTTAACCACACTCCCATTCTTCTAACCCCTTGCAGTCACCACCCAGATCCCTTGCAGTTCCTTTTGCAAGCACCATCAGGCTGTCTTTGACTGCCCAACTATTGCGGTATGTTCAGTTTCTCTATATGAAGGAGGGAGATCAGTAAAATATTTACAAAATACAGAAAACAGAAAGAGCGCAACTGCAGCAGACTAGTAAGTTTTTGCTAAATAGGAAAATACTGTCCCTTAAGTCACATAAAAGTCTTGATGACAACTTCCATGGCACTGTAAACTTGAATTAGTATCCCTTTTTAGTAATAGAGCCTAGCATGAGTGGCAATATTTCAGGCTAATCCACCTTATGCACTTGTCCCATCAGAATCTAGACCTGCTACACCTTGACCACCTCTTATCAGATTTTCCAGAATATCCTTCTCTTGTAAAGTAAGTATGATATTATGACCCAAAGAGTTGTTGCAGTGAGGTTTTGAGTCAGATGCTCTGCGTGGGATTGACTGTCTTGCATCTTCCACTTAAAAGGGAAATAGTTTTCAAACACTTCGTGTCCAACGTAGACCAGGATTGAGTTCATTCCTGAAAGTAAGCACAAGTCATACCATCTGAAAGAGCAGGTATGAGCTTACTTCAGAGTAAGCAGGCAGAGGCATGCCAGGCTTATGAAACAGAGTGGCACCGAGACAACAGCTAATCACAACAGCTAATGTTACTTGCCCCAAAGATGCTACACAAAGGTGTTTTCAAATACAGTCTGAGGGGTTCTCTCCCCCAAAGCGTTTATTGAAAAGAAACAGACAACCTATATGCTAAATGGAAAATATAACCAAATCAGTATCCTGCAATTTTATTGACAAGGAGAATAATCACAGTGTTTGTCTTCAGGGTGGGCAAGGGCCAACCTATTTGGTCAGATCTATTGCCTTTACAAACAAATGCTGACTGCCCTTCAAAACTCTGGGATTTCTGGTAGGAGATACGATACCATGCTGTCACCCTACCCATCTTCCTGTCCAGACACCAGACACCAAAGCTGCTGAAAGGTTCCCTCTGCTGTGGGTTTGCATTCTGTACTCGGATGTTTGTCAAGAGCCCAGTGTGGTTAAAACCACAGTGGGATGCTTTGGGAGACAGGCTTATCTAAAAACACAGAGACAGAACCTACACAGCTGCCCAGGGGACTTCGTCTTCCACATCTTCAGAAGTGGTATTACTCTGTTGACAGGCCTTTGAGTTTCCCATTAGGTTACCCAAGTCTCAGCAGTCCTTTCCAAAACCAACTATGAACCAGCTGTGGTATTTTGCTTGGTACTAGGCAGCTGTTCCCTGGGACCTTGACTCGAGACCAAACTGAGAATGGTCATTTGGCAATAGCAGCTTCCAGCCCTCATTTAAGGACTTGAAAGTCCCTCTCTCCTAAACATCTGGTCCCAAGTGTCCCAGTTCTACACAAAGATTCAACTCAAGTTAATTATTCTGGCTGAGTTTCCAAAAACTATTATCTTACATTGAATTGGTCTGCTATCTCTTCCTTTTTGGCTCAATTCTACCTGTATTGCTGGTTTTCAGGTTCAGGGCCCTTACATGAACCCATTTATAAAGAGGATTGCTTTGATCGAACTTTGGCAATATCCAAGTGATTATACAAAGTCAATAGGAACTGGAGTGTAGCACGTGAAACTCGGACCTCATCCATGCTAGAGGTATGTAACACAAAGGCCCAGAACATGCACAGGCGGGCTGCTAAACCTGCAGCAGCAGCATGCTGATGAATAAGCCAATAGAAGAGATCTTTGGCAGGAGGCTTCACCAGGATCCTAAACCTAAGGTTTTGATCCAAGACCAAATTAGAAGAACACAATGAAGAATGGTCGGTTGAGGCACCACTTTCTGCAGCACGCTGTAGCACACAGGTGCCCCCGAGCTTTCCCAGACAGTCACCGCACTGCCGACCCAAGTGCAGGACTGAGGATGCTGCCAGTGCTCCCGAGACAAAAAGATGGCCAAGGTAAATGTGTGCCAGTAGCCAGCATGGTGCAGGCATGCGGTAGGTGCCAAGGGTATATACAAACCCCAGACCACGTGAGTTAGGGGATGCCTTGTCAGATGCGATGACTGTTACCACACTCCCATTCTGATAACCCCTTGCAGTCACCACCCAGATCCCTTGCAGTTCCTTTTGCAAGCACCATCAGGCTGTCTTTGACTGCCCAACTATTGCGGTATGTTCAGTTTCTCTATATGAAGGAGGGAGATCAGTAAAATATTTACAAAATACAGAAAACAGAAAGAGCGCAAACTGCAGCAGACTAGTAAGTTTTTGCTAAATAGGAAAATACTGTCCCTTAAGTCACATAAAAGTCTTGATGACAACTTCCATGGCACTGTAAACTTGAATTAGTATCCCTTTTTAGTAATAGAGCCTAGCATGAGTGGCAATATTTCAGGCTAATCCACCTTATGCACTTGTCCCATCAGAATCTAGACCTGCTACACCTTGACCACCTCTTATCAGATTTTCCAGAATATCCTTCTCTTGTAAAGTAAGTATGATATTATGACCCAAAGAGTTGTTGCAGTGAGGTTTTGAGTCAGATGCTCTGCATGGGATTGACTGTCTTGCATCTTCCACTTAAAAGGGAAATAGTTTTCAAACACTTCGTGTCCAACGTAGACCAGGATTGAGTTCATTCCTGAAAGTAAGCACAAGTCATACCATCTGAAAGAGCAGGTATGAGCTTACTTCAGAGTAAGCAGGTAGAGGCATGCCAGGCTTATGAAACAGAGTGGCACCGAGACAACAACAGCTAATCACAACAGCTAATGTGCCTTGCCCCAAAGATGCTACACAAAGGTGTTTTCAAATACAGTCTGAGGGGTTCTCTCCCCCAAACCATTTATTGAAAAGAAATACAGACAACCTATATGCTAAATGGAAAATATAACCAAATCAGTATCCTGCAATTTTATTGACAAGGAGAATAATCACAGTTATTGTCTTCAGGGTGGGCAAGGGCCAACCTATTTGGTCAGATCTATTGCCTTTACAAACAAATGCTGACTGCCCTTCAAAACTCTGGGATTTCTGGTAGGAGATACGATACCATGCTGTCACCCTACCCATCTTCCTGTCCAGACACCAGACACCAAAGCTGCTGAAAGGTTCCCTCTGCTGTGGGTTTGCATTCTGTACTCGGATGTTTGTCAAGAGCCCAGTGTGGTTAAAACCACAGTGGGATGCTTTGGGAGACAGGCTTATCTAAAAACACAGAGACAGAACCTACACAGCTGCCCAGGGGACTTCGTCTTCCACATCTTCAGAAGTGGTATTACTCTGTTGACAGGCCTTTGAGTTTCCCATTAGGTTACCCAAGTCTCAGCAGTCCTTTCCAAAACCAACTATGAACCAGCTGTGGTATTTTGCTTGGTACTAGGCAGCTGTTCCCTGGGACCTTGACTCGAGACCAAACTGAGAATGGTCATTTGGCAATAGCAGCTTCCAGCCCTCATTTAAGGACTTGAAAGTCCCTCTCTCCTAAACATCTGGTCCCAAGTGTCCCAGTTCTACACAAAGATTCAACTCAAGTTAATTATTCTGGTGTCCTTCAGGATACCTCATTCTAAATCCCAACTCTTTTAAAGACAAGGGAAGCACAGAAAACATAAAAGGATAGTATCAGTGCAGAAAGAATTGGAAGGAATACGTTTCCAGCCGTGATTTCACTGACCTGGGTAGAAAAATGGAGCACCTGACCACAGTCTCTTGACATCCACAAGGTAATATATCAGCAATAAGAGGATGAAGGCAAAGCAGCTCATGGTTGTCACATACGATATTGACCTACACACATTTTCAGTAAAAAGATTATTTAGAGAACTATGTGATACAGACAGATCTCAATATAAGAAAAGTAAAACATTCTCCAAGGTAAAATAGTACCTTAACAAAATCATACTAAAAGTTGTATCTCTTTGCTTACCATAAGTTCTTGTTTATGGGAATAAACCCTTCTTCTTTAGAACATTTTGTCAAGATAGCAGAAATAACTCCCTGAAATAGAAAGTTGCTGAAGTTTATATAACCACTACAACATGTTTCAGAAATACTAAGTTTGTGTTGCATAAAAATACATGTCTATTAAAAAGCTACATAACTATCTGACTTACCATTACTATGCTCCATATGAAGAACCGACTCATAATTTGTTTGTGCTGGTCTTTGTAGAACAAGATAATTTTTCCTGCCTAATACAAAAGGAATACAAAAAAATGAATTAATGCCCATAAATGTAACTACACTTCAAGAGCCAGATATATTTGCCACCAGCTACCTGTGCTAAGACAGAACACGAATAGGATTTATATCAACTAAGTGGCCGAAAGGCTCAGAATGGGAACTCTTTGCAAAGAATGGACACAGATGGGGAAAATACATAAATGCAACCCTCTCACCAACAGAGGTGCACCTTTTCTCCCTTCCCTACTACGTTAACACTGAAGAAGGGGACGAGCAACTTTGTTAGGTTAACACAATGTGACTTGAGCTCCATGCCCCTCAGCAAGGATTGCACAAAGGAACAATGCCACATTGACTCCCCAAGCCAGCCCCAACAGCTTCTCCACAGCGCCACGTCTCACCCTGGCCTGCTCGGAGCACGCGCTCCTTTTCACGCACACTACGAAATGTGTCCCGATGACTCATTCCTCAGTGTCACACTTCTGTTCCAAGCTCTGCCCCGCAGAGATTCCCGATCAATTTTTACCCAGTGCTACATGCAGTAACATTCCTTTCCCAGCACAAGAGTTTCAGTTTGGTTAACAGCTGCTGCACAGACAGAAAAGCCAGCAATGACCAACTAGAACTGCACCAAAAACCGACATGACATCCTATTTTAAACACGGTGGGGAGCTGTGAGCTTTTGATGTTGGTGACACTAATGTGAACCCCTGCCTCCCTCGTGTCTGGAAAGGTGAGCACACCCATAGCACCTATGAAAGATGGCTAACGCTGCATGTCAAGCGGAAAATTAGCAACGGGGAACATGTACAGCTGTGACCTTTAAAACCGTATGTTCAAAATGAAGCTGTGAAGTCTATGCGTCTCTTGGCCCTACTTTCCAACATGCAGAGCCAGCCTACTCCCAGCATAAGCCCAACCTTAAAACAAGCAAAGGAAGTTTCCGGGTGGATATTTTGCAAACTTCTTGTGTCCATCCCTTACAAAAACTGAGAAAAAGTCTTGGTTTATCTAATGCAAGCTACTGCCAGGTTAGATTCCACTTCTCTGACACTCACCTCAGGCTAAGTCAGCCTGAAAGCATTGCTCTGGAAAAGGTTTTGTTAGAACCAGTCTCAGCCTTAAAGAAACTAAGTTGCCTCCCCACTTCCAAGATTCCTTTAAATCTTCCCATTATAGCACACAGCCAGAAAGTAGAGAGGTACCTGCAGTCCCAGAAATGCCATAAAAATGGTATTTATGGTCCCCAGAATCCCTTCAGGATCATATGGCATTGTTGTTTGGTAAATCACCTTAGAGAGAAAACAGTTGTTACAGGGCACCTGAGCAACCAATCTCCTTTCTCCTCCATCCCCCTGCATGTATCATTCCCAAGCCCCTCCTGACAGCTATGTTCAGTGCTCTTCATACTGCAAACCAAAAGCTACTTACACTTGAAGAGGGATGCTGATATATATGCTTTTCTCCAAGAAGCAAACGATCAATGTAACCAGCTGCTCCTCCAGTGCAGTTGGGATAGTTTCCAAAGTCTCCAATGCCCCCAGGACCAAGATAGCCCCTAGGACAGAAGCAAACAGGTTATGGCACAAAGTGTTGGTACTCTCCACCTGAATAGTAGCCGGTCCCCTGGCCCAGCACAGTAAATGCTCGATGTTTTCCTTGGCCAGAGGCACACAGTGAAACACAGGTCCTACATGACAGCTGGCTGGTAGCCACCCTGTTTTGATCATCGCAATGCCATGAGAAGCTGGGTCATGAGGGGACAGGCAGTATCGGGAGCCTAAAGCAATGCTTCAGTTCAGCCCTGGCTACCCAGCCAGCGGCTCCATCTGCTCTGCAGGTGCTGTCCCTTTAAAGGGGCAAAGATAGGGACAAGGATGACATTGCGATGATCATATATTGCTGTACACAGACCTCAGGGAGATTTTAATCCTCTTCTTCAGACAGAAAGGAACAGTAACGTCACCTTTATAACACCAGGTACTTTAGCACCAAAGTAAAGAAAGTTTCTTCACGTGATGAATGCTTCCCTTAACCCCGCCGGCCTAAAAGCTCTCCTCTTCATTCCTTCCCTATGGCTAATAAAATGCATGTTCTACTCAGTAGAAGAAAAACAATCTGGTGCCCCACAGAAAGTAGTCTGAGTGCACAGTCTTACCTGGGACAACCTGGCACTGGTAACAAAAAGGTCAAGCAGAGCCAAATCACTTCTAACATCAGAATGAAAATCCACTGTGGCCAGTAGGGGAGAATATCCTGCAGAGCAGGACATGGCATCTCCTGCATGAGACGGAGGGAGGTGGGTATTAGCTGGCAAGTAAAAACCATGCCCTTGGGGACATCCTGTACTTCCTGGCAGGCAGTCCCACAGATAGAAGAGGGAGCTGTTGTCATTACAAAACTGCGTTCTACCAACAGACCTTTCATCTTCATGAACAATTTCCAGACACTTAGTTACTTGGGGGAGGGGGAGAAACAAACCAAAACAAAAGCCCACAATGTTTTTTAGCTTGGAAAATGTCAAAAGGAATTTTGATTCATGAGTAGAACAAAAGCCTTTTGGGAAAACAGACTCCAGAAAGGCCAAAAAGCAGTATTACTTTCCCCTGCTGTGAAAAAACACTGCCAAAATTAACCGGACAAAACACAGGCCACAGGACTCGGCACAGAGATGCCTGTCCCTCGGGTCCCTTGGCGGTGGAAAGTCATCAAAAGTGCCTGGGAATGCCTGCTTCTAAGCACCATCTGAATGGATCGGTGAAATCCTCAAATACAGCAAAGCTAGACGTGAAAAAATGCAGACTGGGACACTGAAGGGTGCATGTTCCCCAAAATTTTTGCCAGGTCACACTGCACTACACATGAGGTAAGATGCTACATGTTTTCTCATCATTTCTCATGTGTTCTTTGTGCCCAAACAAGAGCAAAAGCTCCCAAATCCTACTCCAGTATCACTTGTCATCTCCCCACATAACTCACCAAGGTCCCACTCTCAGTCCCAGCTCTTGTAAATAGGAGTTCGAGAGCAGCAACCACCAGGTACGTGAATCCCAGCCTCTGGAGCACCCCAGGAATACGCAGATTATCCCAGGACACTGAAAAACGTGCAAGCAATGTGGAAGAGGAGCAAACATGGGCTCTTTTGTAAATATGAAAGCTCCCCTTCTCCAGGGAGAGCTGAGACCCACTGCACTTGCAGGTACAAGGGACACCTACGCTCTGCCACCTCACTTTCTGTAAATCATAACCCTGGGAAAGTCACCACTAAGCTGATAAACAGTGGTCGGCACAGGGGTCAAACAGAGAATTGCATCGGTGCAGAACTGAACAGCACTCTACAGGATACCATCAAACGGCCCCCATGCAACCGGTCGGTACAGCAAGGCTGACACTGTTTTCTCAACAGCCCAGCCAAGGAGGCAGGAACGACAGTTGCAGAAATACAAGGAAGAGAGCAAGTTCCACTCACATGGTCCAAGGCAGTAATTGGGATTCACAACTATGATTCCCAGCAGGATTAGCAGAAAACTCCTCCAGAGGATTTTCCCAAGCACCTTCCGCTTGGAACTTCCCCATCTCAGCATGGAGCTCAGTGACAGCGATATTGATGTCCCCATAATGAACACAAACCTGGAGAACAGAGCAGATGGGAAATGGAGCTGACAGATGTCTCATCACACATGCGCGTGACAGCAAACGCTGAAGCTAACAGAGTAGCCTGCATTGGCCCAACAGAAATGCATCCATTGAGTAAAATTGGACAACTTTATTTCCTCTGATTGCTAGGAATTCCCAGACAACTGAGCTTGCACTATGGGACCTTTCCACCTCTTTCCATGGTCAGTTGAGGCAATAAAGTTCAGGGAAGTAATTGCATTCTTGCAATTGCATTTCTGCAGCAATACATATGCCACCAAAAAATTCCACTACCCAAAACTAAATTACCATCTTCAGAGCAGTAGAACACAAGCTGCAAATCTACGATTCAAATTCAGAACTGACCCACTCCTCCCCTCTAGATTAGGTTCACAGTCCAAGTCCAGCTCCCATCTCCAAGAGTAACCACAACCAGTCTGTATTTCAGAGAAGCATGCTAGGGGCAGATGGGATAATTGCTTCCCCATAAGACCATTCTCTGGTTATATAGAGATTAGCTTAATCCAAAATTCCCTTGACTATTTTATCTCTGGATACACATCAGTCCAGCTTTGAATCTTGCCAGACTGACCGCCTTCAACACAGTAGCATGGCAATGAGCTCCCCAGGGATACTGCACTTCCACTGGCAGCGTAACCCTGCGCCCCCCACTGACATTGTGTGGAGGGAGGAAGGAGGATGCGGGGCAGCCAAAAGCACTTTGCTCTTCTACTGGTTCGTAAGGACGATGCTGTTATCTGGAGGGGCAGATTCCTATCAACCGTTTAACACAAAGCCTCCCCTCCAAATACATTTCCACATGGAGGCAAGGTGCACACAATGTTCTCCCTGCAACCCTTAACATAAAGAATCACTTGACACAAGAACTATTCCTCAGGAAGACTTACCATGGAAACACCAGATCTGCCACTGTTAATCCTACAGAGAAATACGAAGGAACACGTTATTTACCTCGAACCCTCCCTAAATTTTAACAACATTACTGTTGAGTTTCCAGAGGAATTGCAGGCTGCTTGCCATTATTTGATGCCCCAAAATCTAAAACATGTTATAAACAAAACTTACAAAGAGCTAATCATCTTGCTTCACTGCTTTTACCGTTCTTCAAAAATAGGGTCAGAACTGACTGCTGTGTCTTGGGAAAGATTTCAGGGATGGCATCCTTGCTATTCTCCACTAGGACAGCACGATGCCCGACCCCTTCCCCATCAGCTTGCCAATCAAGGCATTATGTTCGTACAGCATTGAGCACCATCAGCTTGACTGTGGTCATTAAACAACACAGAAAAGTTAAAGATATGAACCTGTGTCAAAAATGAAAAGGTTACACACAGATTGTGATCTGAAACCATCCCGTCAACTGTGTGACAAGCAGGACTATACACTGCTTTGCCCATATACCTAACAGGCCAGATACCCTGCTGAGGCAAACTGGCACAGCGTCCCAGCCTTCAGCTGAGCAACAGATAGCTGCAGCAGCTGCAATGCTAACCATATCTAGATACTGCCGCAGTTAAAACCCAGATTAACTGTCTCAATTGTACTTTACCGTTCCAACTCTCATGTTTGAAGAACCAGTATTTTCCTCCTCCATAGTTAACAAACACCATAATTATAAGAGAGAGCCTAGAAAGACAACAACAAAAACACACACAAAGTATCACATGTCGATGAAATACATATGTATGAACACACAGTTAATGTTTACCCTCATTAAAACATTTCTAACTGTGAGATCTGGTTTATTTTATTTTTGAAGCAAGATTATGTACAAGGTTTCCAGCGTTGCCAACCAGGAAGCAGCGTTTCAAAGATCATGGGTGGCGGTGAACCAAAGTAAGCTCCTTCACATAGCGTTTTCGCACTGAACATATGTTGTTCTTTTCCACCCTCTGCCACAACTTTAATGTTTCCTCAAACTAGATCAACTGCAAAGTGTTTCGGAAAATCCAGTAATTAAAACCTTGATTATCTTCCAAGTAAAACAGACCCCCTTGAACCATCCATCTGCTATATATTTCCATACACTGTCAAACCGCCATTAGAAAAATCTCATTCCCCTTGGAAGAGCTGCTTTTGAGCAAGGTCTTATGCTCACCCTCGGAACGTGTCCAGGGAACGCAGCCGCTGCCGAGAGGCTGTGCTCCACAAACGTGGGGTGGGATCACTGCTAATGGAGTCTGTTGTGTTCGGGGACCCGAGCTCCTTTGGGAACAAACCAGACACACAAAGGGCAAGTCAGCAGCTGCATCAGCTGCCCAAGGAAGAGAGGTCAGCAAACTGCAAACTTTCACATACTGTGTTTGTCTTTGTTCTCCCCATCTTCCTCTTCCTTTTGTTTCCCCACTTGTTACTTCTAGCCCCTTCATGGCTCCACCATATTGCAATAATATTTGCAGATGGTCCACACTCCACCTTTGACCAGGGTGGAAACAACAATGCAGTGAAAAGAGCCTGTGTTTGAGACTCATGAGAGTTGGGTCCAGTCCAAATCAGCCACAGACTTGCCATCACTGTGAGTGCTGCTTTACAACAAAGCTGAGCAGATGCAGTTGCTGACTCTCAAACAGGATCCATCCCATCCCATTGGCACTTGTCTGACACCACAGAGAGACTGTTTAGTGAGCTAAACCAGCAGAAAATGAATCCTTTTCAATGCAGGAGTAGCTTCTTTCCAATTGAGTTCCCTAAATCACTCTGATCAGCCCCAATGACAGCATAAAGAAGCAGACATCACTGTAACACAGCTATGGAGATGAACAACTGCAAGAATTGCTGCAGGGCTCTGCTCCCAAGTCTTTTGATTCTAGGCAGGTTTGGACGCCCTAGATGTGAAGCCCAGACTGTGATGATCTATCTATATTCTACTACAAAACATGGCTCACACAGAAATGCCAGCTCTAGGGCTGCCAGAGAAATCTTGACTTCAGTGTAGATCCTGCTAAAATTCCTACTGTGCTGGAAGCAGACATGAAAGCTGGCATTTCTTCCCTTCCCTTACATTGTCTACATCAGAAGGGGACAGTATTTTCACCGACACATTTGCTTCAATGGAACTAAAGAGGGCACAAAGCTGTATGTTCAAGACTTGCAAGAGCTCTACTGGGAATCCACTAAACTTTTGTGGAAACCCAGTATAGCACTTTCCATTGACATAAAATTGCCTGTCTTACATCAATACAAGATTTGCCAAGGGGAACATGCACAAAGGGAAGATGATTAGTAATAAACAAGTCCCCAGATGTCCAGATAGTGTGTGTTCCTCAGAGATGAAAACACTACAGAATGCAAATTAAAGATACGGTGGTCACTCACAGAATTAATCAGACGATCAGTTTCTCTGGGGTTCAGTTTCTTGTAAACCCAGTTTCTGACTGGATCAATTCTGAAAATTAGTAACAGTTTAAAACACAAAACCAAACAAGAAGTACTTTATGACAATTTCATCTTAATATCAACTATTTAGCAGCATAAATCAAAAGTTGGGACAGTCCCTATTTCTGTTTTCCCAGCTCACACATGTAATACTGAGATTCAGCCAGTACCTGGGACCTCAGTGAAGTCCAGCTATGTAATTGCACTGCCACAAGCTCAGGTTCAGGGGCTTTATTCTCAAGTTGTTTATAGGCACGGATGATTCACGTCATTCAGTACCCGGGATGGAAGGCTGCATATGCTACACACGCTTAGGTCCCACTGACTTGTATTGCCAATTCAGGGCTAGACCCAGGAACAAGTCATGGGAGGGTAAGGCAGGGTGTGTGCGAGCTTACAGTGGACGTCACCTGCTCTGCAGTAACCGCTCTACACACAAGCTAACAAGGCTGCAAGATGTCCCTCAAGGGAAATCGTATCACTCTGTATTTATTACCATATGGACAGCTACCACAGCTTAACTTGTACGTGGCAACCTGATAACAGGATGTGATCTGCAAGCAGGGCCACAGTGGGACTCTGAAGCACTACCACACTATGACGCATGTTTTTAAACTGGTGGCCCCACTTCACGTGTGAGGAGATACTACAATACTGTTCACTTACTTCATAACAAGGCGCCCGACAATCAGGATAGCAAGGGTCCCCATGTAAACCAGGAAAGCAAAGAGAATAGCTACATGAAAGAGGAAGAACACAACTCTGTAAATGATCTAACAAAACCGTTCAGCAGCCTGGGCTTGGCCAAGTGTGACACAAACATGACAAAAAGCCCAACCCACCAATCATCACACCACCTTCTCCATGCAATACATATCCCCAGCCTGAGCCCCAGAGAAAAAAAAAAAAACCAGAACACAACCCCAAAACAACCCAAAACAAAAGCAAGCTAATTTCAAAGTGCAGCTCAGTGACTGCACATCTCGGCATAAAAAAGGCAAAATAAAACTGCACTGCATCACAAGGCAATGGTGAGAAAAGAGTCGATGTGCTATACGTTCTGAAGAAGAAACTAGAGATTTGGAAACAGTCTCAACATGAAGAAGACAGGGGAAAGGTAATACACCAAGTTTGCAAGCATGGAGAATTTTTCTTTACAGCTGGAAAACTGGAAGGACTGAGGAATAACCTAATGTAAAGGAAAAGAATGGAAGAGATGTAGACGAGAGTTTGAAACAGCCCTGGAAAAGAGATGAACAAAAAAGCAAGAGCTGAGGTTTAAAATTAAAAGTGCAACAACAAACAAAAAGTCCAAACACTACATGAATTGTTTCCCATTTTGTGAGAGAAGCCAGATAGAGGGAAGAAGAGGGACGATTCTGTGTACATACGTAAAACATGCAGGGAAACAGGAACCAACTACAAAAATAGCTCCCTCCAGACACATACCCACTGATTTTTCTGGGCTAATCCCTGCTGCAAATAGGTTGTGGTCATACAGTATATCATGTGAAGAGGCCTGATCTTGGTCAGGGTCTCAAGACGGGTGTATAAAATATAAGGAGGTAAGATGCTGAGGGAGAAGAGGAGCAAGCCCATGACACATCTTCAGCACAGCATGAGTGGCTGCACAGGCTTTTTAGGAAGTTGGTTCTGCTGGGAGACATGCAAGTTGTAGAATGAAAGGGGAAAACAGAGCATTACATACGGAGGCAGCTGTTGATAGGGCCTTCATTGATGACTAGGTCACAAGAAACAGTTTTGGTGCTTGTACTTAGGACCTTTACCACAAGGGAATAATTGCCAAACTCTCCAAAATGATACTGAATCCTGCAAAGGATAAAGGAAACGAAACTTGCTGAGCCATCACCGCTACATGCAGGTACCACAGCAGCATTTGGGGGGCTGTAAGCCTGAATGCTTGTAGAAAAGGCAAGCTGAAAACTTGGCCTAACAGCGTGATCTAGCAAGGAGCTTCCTGGCTCTGCCTTTGCCAAGCATTACCCTCCCCTAGCTCAACATAGATGCTTTACCATACATGCACTGCCTACTACATCACCTGTCTTCTTGAACTACAGCGCCTCTGCAAGACAGATGCCAGCACTTGTATGGTATGCTGGCTCAACGCATACCATTTCAGGTCCTGCTTGCACCTAAATCCTTTCAGCACAATTACAATGTACGCCACAGTTACAGCAGCGGGGGGAAGACTGAACTCTAGGTCTAAACAATCAGGAAAAAGGAGGTAATAAATAGGCACACAGCTTTAAGAAAAAAACCCCAAATATAGGATAGAGCTATCCAGGTGTTCTCTGGGGCTGGGCCACATACTTGCAGAGCTCTCTGTCACCCACAGAGCCATTGAGCAAAAGGGTGAGTGGATGCTGGGTATCAACCATTACCGCCGCCGTGCCTGGTTTTCTCAGGCTCCCGTTGCTCGGTGGGACGAACACCAGGAACTCGTACAAGCACTGTGGAAGAAGAGAGGGAAGGGAGCTCATTAGTGCCAAAGGAGAAAGGGGGTCCTGCTTCGCATAGCGTCAAAGAAAAAGACAAGGGAAGATGCCCAGGGGCTGGGAGCAGCTCCCGCTGCAGGGCTTCCCGGCGTGCCACTCGAAGGTAAAACCAAAGCGAAGCAATCTTAACAAAGCCATGGGGAGACGCTGGAAAAGCCAAGCTGCCCCGCCGAGGGCGGGGGCAGAGCTGTCAATAGCGGAGGCCCGGGGGTGACACACACACGGCACAACCCCTCCACGG
>NW_008824067.1:505971-510142 GCF_000699105.1 Pygoscelis adeliae
GGGGGATGAACAGCGAGCGTCGAGCTTGAAAGCGCTTTTAACATATACCGCTGCCACGCGTGGCCTTTCTCGTAGGCTGCAGGCTCAGGACTGTGGTGTCTGCGAGGCGACTGTGTAGCCTGCAATGAAAAAGCCCCACAGACGTTCATCCCCGGGCTGGGAAGAGTGTCCTGCTTAGCCTCCGTCTTTCACGGAGAATGCAGAAGGCACAGCCATGGAAAAGAAACCACACTTCGTTAGGAGGGAGTTTCCTCCCAGGGAGGTGTCATCTGTCTCGTTGGCATTTCTGCTCGCGGCCGTCCTGCTCCTTAATGCCCTTCTCTACCTGTACGTCAACAAGTTTTACATCGCTTCGGGACGCGCCGAAACAGACCCCGGCCTCTGCCCTTTCGGGTACTTCAAATTGGGAGCGGTGAAGAATTGTTCCCCGTGGCTCTCCTGCGAAGCCATAAATAGGGAAGTCAGGAAACTCAAGTGTGTTGGTGAAGGTGCTGTGAAAAAGGTGAGTTTGGTTTTCCTTTCTTCTCTCCTGTGGATAAAGAGCTTTCACTGTTCACTGGCTAATTAATGCCCATACTGCTTTATAATTATCCTTGCAGCAGCTAATTACTGTAGACATCCAGGGGCATATGGCCACTGATAAGGTGCACAGAACAGGTGGGAGAGCATGACCAGAGCCCTGGGCCACCTCTCTGACACTGAACGACATCGAGCTACACAAGAAAAATCACAGAGATCGGTGAAGTGCTTGTGGAGCGTGGTACAATCATGGCAGAGTAAGCCTGGCTGGTTGGGTGGTATGAAATAATTTAATTCATCTGCATTGCCCATTCCAAAGAAAACTTAGGAAATTGTGATGTAGTTACGATGTCGGTAAGGGCTTGCTGTGACAGGTACATGGCCCTACCTAAAGGCTTGACCCTGCCTGGTGACTGTAATTTGCGGTTGTGACTAAGCAGTCACTCGGAGGTCAGCGGCAGCTGGTAGCAGTCAGTGGAAGAAGGCTCTCCACGTGTCTTATGTGTCTCTTGTGTTCTCAGGTCTTCCTTTCCGAGTGGAAGGAAAACAAAGTGGTCCTTTCGCAGCTCACCAACTCAGAGCTGAAGGAGGACTTTCTCCATGGACTGAAGATGCTGAAAGCACTTCAAAGCAAGCACGTTGTCCGGCTGCTTGGCTACTGTGTGCAGCAGTTCACAATCCTTACCGAGTACCATCCTCTAGGCTCCCTGAGGGGCCTGAATGAAACTCTCCACATCCCCAAGTACAAGGGCATGAACACCTGGCATCGCAGGTTGATGCTTGCCATCGACTATGTGAGTGTCATTCGGTA
Organism: Pygoscelis adeliae; assembly: GCF_000699105.1. Classification (NCBI taxonomy): domain Eukaryota; kingdom Metazoa; phylum Chordata; class Aves; order Sphenisciformes; family Spheniscidae; genus Pygoscelis; species Pygoscelis adeliae. The sequence continues at coordinate 507,302 of NW_008824067.1, forward strand.
CCTGCACAGCAGCCCTCTGGGCACCTTAGTGATGTGCGACTCGAATGACCTGGACAAGGTCCTCTCTCAGTATCTCCTAACAAGTGACTTTCACATCCTGGTGAATGATTTGGACGCTTTGCCTCTTGTGAACAGGAGTGCCGGCAGGCTGGTGAAGTGTGGTCATCGAGAGCTCCGGGGCGAGTTTGTAGCTCCTGAGCAGCGTTGGCCCTATGGAGAAGAGGTGCCATTCGAGGATGACCTCATGCCTCCCTATGACGAGAAAACAGACATCTGGAAAATCCCAGATGTCTCCAATTTTTTCTTGGGCCACGTTGAAGGAAGTGACATTGTGCGACTGCATTTGTTTGACATCCACGCAGCATGTAAGAAGAAGGACCCGGCTGAAAGGCCTTCTGCCCAAGAGGTCTTAGACACCTACAGGAAAGTTTTAACTCTGCTTATTCGGGAGGCGGCCATGCCTGGTACTAGGGAAATGTTATAGTGAATCATGAGACAAACGACATACTGAAGTTGATGTCCTTCCTATTTATTTAGCTTGCCTGAAGGGCAAAATCTCTGTCCCCAAAACTGAGAAGATAAAAACAACTGAATTTGTACCTTTTGATTTAAAAAAAAATAAATCCACCCAATGCTGGAGCTGTGCAAGCTTCCCATTGGCATGTTTAATCTATTGTTGGAAGAGGAGGAGGGAAAGAAATTAAGTTGTGTGGGTGCAGGGGGAAATTTGTTCCTCAAGAAATAATAAATTTTCTTTTGTAACATTTACACAAAAACTGTCTTAAAAAAATTTACAGAAGAAGAGTTAAAAAAAAATACTGGCCCACTTAAACTGGTTGGCAGAGGACTGGAGAGCAGAGACCATGGCATGTGCCCCACAAGCTTTGTGCTGATTCCTGTGGCTTTGGCCCATGTCTTACCTACAAAGCCCTCACCCACTTCCCCTTGGAGTAAAAGCAGTGGGTGAACCCCGATGCCAAGGCCCCCAGCGGCAGTGTCTCCCTGCTGGATGGGGAATAGGTTGGTTTTGGAGCTGTACAGCCATTGCTCTGTGGGCCCCATATCCCATACCAGCAAGCATGTGGCCATTTTGTAAGCAAGCAGGTCATGCAGATCCTGAAGAGACTGCTTGCAGACACGTGCTCTTGGTTTTCAAGCCTTCGCCCCGTAGTGTTCTCAGATGGGCTCTTTGGAGATGAAGCTGTAAAACAGGAGTCTCTTGCTCTTTTTTAATCCACAGATATCCTGAGCACTTTGGAAGAGAGCTGAAGCGTATCTTTTTTTCATTCACTTATCCTTGCTGAGTGTCATCATGACTCCATGGAAGGAGGGAGAACAAGGAACTGAAGGAGAATGTGAATTCCACAGCAATAAGCGTTAAACAAGAGCTTTGGAAAATAAAAGCCGTATAGTCAGAGCATACAACTCTATTGGGTCTGAATACAAAGCCTGCTAAGCATAAAGAAAGGCTGCTTTTTTGTTCAGTGTGTTTAGGAGAAAGCTTTTGGTACCTGCATAAGTGTTACAGCGTTGTACCAACAGGAAAGGAAGAATAATGATGCCTTAATCCAGCAGTAGGCTCTGTTTGGTGGGACTGGGATATACTTGTTCTCTTGGTGAAAAAACAGGAATAGTATGAATGAGACACATGGGCTCTACCATTATGCACCGGAGGACTTTCTGTTCTGCAGACTAGGTCTTTGAAAGACCTAAGGGCCTGAGACAACATTCATGTTTTGACCTGAGAGGTGATTTATAAGCAGAGAAGTACATGGTCCTTTCTGCTGAAGAGTTTGATTCTGTTCTTTGCTGTGCTGATATTCCTCTTCACCTAAACAAGCCGTGTTATCACTGCACTGAGAACATGCAGTCAGTTTGTATACATAATGTTGAAACACACATGTGTTCTATTGCTACCAAAATTTTATTATAAATGGGAAAACTTTCCTGCGAATTACTAAATTCATACCTGATTTCATACAATGCCAGCGGGAGCTGGCATTTAAAGACTCCTTATTATGGCTTTCCTTTCCTTCTGGGCAGTCTATTTTCTTAAATTAGCAGATTTTTGCCATTTTTCACTTGTGCAGTCCTTCCTGGCAGCTTTCCTGCTCAGGTTCTCAGGAAGCAAAGCTCCTCAGGGTCTCCAAAAGAGAACAATGATTTTTGGATGCTTCGTGTTTGTTTTGGACTTTGACTCAAAACATTTTAAAGAAGCCTGGGGAAAAAGAATGCTCTCTGTTGTAATTGTATCATCCAGCCCATGAACTCTTGAGTCGTTATTATTAGGGTTAGAGTTCTACAGTTCCAGCATGAATCCAGGATGTGCAACAGTTGGAAGAGCATCCTGTTACAGCTCTTCAAAGCCGGGGATCAAGCTTTGAAGGGCCAAGAGTCAAACCTTTTGCATGTGTCCCCAGCAATAACTCGTTACCTCTTGTTAGCCATCATGTATACTTGAAAGAAAAATCAGCATCTGATGGCTGTGAAGTAAACATACCATGCATTTTTTATGAGAGTAGCAAGGACAGACAAGAAGAACCTGCCAAGCCTCTTATGCTGGTCTCTCTTGGTTAAGACAAGCTTCTGCTTGGATTCTTGCTCTGTTGTGTACTGTTGCACCTTGCAAACAGCCATATTAATTTCACAGAGTGAAAAACAAATGAGGACAAATTCTGGTTCTGAGTAATTATCTTGCTGTGGAAATGTCTCTGTTCCTGGATGAAATAGTTACAATTTTTTTTAAGAAAAGGTGTCTCCCTAAATATTCACCCTGAGCACAGTCCTCTGCATGTCTCTTCCCCATTCCCGCTCCTTCAGCTTGTGTGTTGTCCAGCTTTG
>NW_008824067.1:510199-514230 GCF_000699105.1 Pygoscelis adeliae
TACATTTGTTCTGAATACAGCATTATGGAGCTTCGAAGTTTCTTTTTTGGGATGTTGTTTCTGTCTATGAGGAAACACTAGATGGCAGCATGAAGGTCAGCTTAGCCTTAGTTATTAGCAGTTGCAGTCTCTCATGCCCAAACGTAGCCAGAATCTGGCCTTGGAGCCAGCATTTTGCTAGCAAACTTCCATAAACCCCTAAAAGATCTCATTGTGTTTGCATTAGCGAGTCTGTAGTAACAAGACAAATAGATATAAGGGCTGTCAGAAGAGCTACACATGACAGTTGAAGGGGCTACCTCCCCTTTAACTTGCTCATGGTATTTGTGTACTGTACCATCCCTTTTAATCTCAACCTGGTGCAACCTCCACCAAGTTGGAGTGCCACCTCATTCCAGTCTTTCAGTAAAATCAGAGGAGTTTGCGCCCTTTCCATCTTTCTGTTCTTTCCCACTAACCCTTTCCACAATCTCAAGATTGCATGAATCCTGTCCTTCCCACATTTCCAGCTTCTTTTCCCTTAAAGGGAAGAGGCAAGGCCTCATGGAGACGGAAAAAGAGGCAGGACAGCCCTACATGCAGTTGCCTCCCCTCTTTCCAATTCTCTCTGCTGGCCATTCCAGTTTTCACCACCAGTGACAGCCTTCGATAAATATTCTGTATGAGCTTCAACAAGGCCAAGTGCCCGGTCCTGCACTTCGGCCACAACAACCCCATGCAGCGCTACGGGCTTGGGGAAGAGTGGCTGGAAAGCTGCCTGGGGGAAAAGGACCTGGGGGTGCTGGTTGACAGCCGGCTGAACATGAGCCGGCAGTGTGCCCAGGTGGCCAAGAAGGCCAACGGCATCCTGGCCTGTATCAGAAATAGTGTGGCCAGCAGGACTAGGGAAGTGACCGTCCCCCTGTACTCGGCCCTGGTGAGGCCGCACCTCGAATACTGTGTTCAGTTTTGGGCCCCTCACTACAAGAAGGATGTTGAGATGTTGGAACGTGTCCAGAGAAGGGCAACGAGGCTGGTGAGGGGTCTGGAGAACAAGTCTTATGAGGAGCGGCTGAGGGAGCTGGGGTTGTTTAGCCTGGAGAAAAGGAGGCTGAGGGGAGACCTCATCGCTCTCTACAACTACCTGAAAGGAGGCTGTAGCGAGGTGGGTGTTGGTCTCTTCTCCCAAGTAACTGGCGAAAGGACGAGAGGAAATGGCCTCAAGTTGCGCCAGGGGAGGTTTAGATTGGATGTGAGGAAAAATTCCTTTACTGAAAGAGTGGTTAAACGTTGGAACAGGCTGCCCAGGGAAGTGGTTGAGTCACCATCCCTGGAAGTATTTAAAAGACGGGTAGATGAGGCGCTTAGGGACATGGTTTAGTAGGCATGGTGGTGTTGGGTTGACGGTTGGACTCAATGATCTTGGAGGTCTCTTCCAACCTTAATGATTCTATGATTGTATGATTCTATTCGCGGGCTTTGCTGCCTCAGTACAAGCAGCTCTGATATGTCTGGTGGAAAACATCAAAGGATGAAGAGCAGGAAGAGGCCTGTTCACAGCTGGAAGCCTGCAAGCCCCTCTCTCCTCATCCACTCCCCAGCCAGCTCTAGGCCAGTGGACATGACCTCCCATGCCAAGACCACTGCCACAGCTCTGCCTAACCTCAACAACAGCTTCTGGTTCTCATCTCAAGGTCAAATCAAGGGCCCCACGTTCCCTGTCCTTTCCCACAAAAGATGCTTCTCCTGGGGTGGTTATTGCCAGGTTTCCTATTGTATCCCTGTTCCTCCATCCCAAAAGTCCAGCCAAAGAAGCTGCACAAAGACGCAGGCCACACAAGGAGAAGGACTGCTACTGGTGCTCATCTGCAGAAAAAAAGGAGGTTCCCCAAATCACCTTGGTCAGTGTCAAGGTAGATACGGTCCCCGTGGACACAGGGCTTTTGTTTGCTGCCATCACCAAGATGAATGCCTTGGGTCTGGCCCCTTGCCCAGGGACAGGACAACCCTTTTGCTGAGGTCAGTGATCTGCACCACCTTGCCCTTCCCTTTTGGGCAATGCCTCCTCTGCCATTCCTGCAGCAGTCCCACAGCACATCCTGCCCACCCCATCTGACCAGCTAGACAAAGAACCAAAGCAGAGACCGTCTCCCAGACTCAAGAAATAGCACCTGGTTCCCAGACTGAACCCCCCTGGGACACTGCTGTGCCAGCAGTGGAGGAGACAGGAGACCTAGGACATGCCATCTGAGCCTGCTGACAGTCTGGCTGGGGGTGCCGGCTGTGTCAGGGCACCTGGACCCACTACTGGTATGGTATGCTCTACCTTTGGCCCGATGCTGTTGCCAAAACAAATTCCCAGTGGATTTCCCAATAAAGTTTAGCCCTTACCAGGTAGGTTTGTACCACAGGATACAGAATGGAAACAGTCTGTCTCAGAGCAGAGTCCCAGATTCAGTTCAAACCCACTGCTCCTTTCTTTTTCTCCTCAGAGTCATCCAAAGAGTAGCATTGTCAAGGTTATGCTGTTTTCCTTTCCAAACTGCCTGCTGGCTGCAGGTTTCTAGGTGGCTCAAGTCTGATGTAGCGTGTTTCCCTTTGTGTACCATGGTTTTCAGACTACACCCTAAAAGCAGTTCTATAACACTAAATCTATAACTATATAAAATGAGTTGCCATTATGGCAATTCATCTGTATGTTCGACACCATCAGATGTAGAAAGTATTGCATGCATATCCACAGCAGCTGCTATGGAGGTCTGGGTAAACGCTGAGGAAATAAAATGGACACAACCTATTTAATTGAAGAGGGTTTTTTTTTTCTTTTTTGAAGGATACTTTTAAAGTCTGTTACTCTGTATTTAATAAAGTGGTAACAATTAAGTGTATCAGAAGTTTAGAATACCACACAAACTTTTTGAAAATCTATCACAAGCTCTAAAACAATATTTTCCTTTGGTGCCACATAAACAAAGCATCAGATCATTATCTTTGTGAAACAGAGGCAGTGCTGTTTGCCAAATGTAATTTGTGAGATATTTGGCAGAATTTGCAACTGTAAACCGATTCTATCATTATGACTGTCATGTCTTACCAACAGTCAAGAGACCCTGGGAATAAGAAAAAAGTGGTTCTCAAGTTCTTCTAGCATGATATAATGTGTGTATTTGTAGAGTTCATCCAAATAAATTATATGCTAGATGGTACTTTTAAAAAAAGAAAAAGGATTTTATGGTTTTATTTTAATTGAAATACTGTATACTTGAGATGACCACATGATTTCCAATAATTGTCAGTCTGTGTTCCGAAGTCTATAATCCAGTATTTATCAGGATTAAATGGTGAATATTTTTACATTACAGTGATATTTATGTCTCAGCAATTTCTGATTCTGTTTAGCTCTGGGTAACTCAAAATCCATTAAAAATTATATATTTACATATAGAGACACACACAGATTCTTTGGCCATAATTTTCAAAAGAACAAGCTTACTGTTAGATTCCAGCGTTCACATTCTGAATATGAAGTAACTGGATTTTCAAAACTGATAATATTCAGCAGCTTTCAGTCAAATTTATAGTAGTTGCTGGATGCTAAGGACTTTTGGAAAATGAATTCTCCTTGTAGAGCCGGAAGACCCTTTTCAGCAATTCTCTTGATAAAACTATGGGACTGAAGTGGGTGCTTTTATCAAGTACACGCTAGATTTCTTTGTGGAACGAACAAATTTCCCACTTTTGAAAAAATTGGGATTTTTTTTTTTAATTAAATCACACAGCTATGTGTTTTTCTCCCCAAGAGCTGGTTCCTGTGAAGGGTTGTGTCTGACCCATAGCTGAAACTCCCCAAGCTTATTTGCTACTGTGTAATGTTGAAAATCTAGCCACTAAGCTTGGGTCTCCATTAGCTACGTTTTGCCAGAATAGCTTACACCAATGCCATATATTATTATTATTATATATTATTTGTTTGGTGCCTACGTGCTTTGGTCACAGGCCAGGATCCTGGAGGTCAGATGCTATACAGGCATAGCATAAAATGACAGTCCTTT
>NW_008824067.1:514282-517692 GCF_000699105.1 Pygoscelis adeliae
GTATAAGAAAATAGAAAACAACTGATGTCCTCATGCATTAACAGCACACAAGCGCTCGTTATCCCATCCCACCTCATCCAAGCTACAAATAAATATGCTACATAATCTACATGGACAGGTCATACCATTTCTTGTGCACATAACGACAACTGCAAGGCCTGACTTTGCTCTGACCAAATTCAACAGCAGCTTGCATTCCCATTTCTGAAGGTGTTTCAGGAGTCTAAGACTGAAACAAAAGCCCAAGCTATAAAAGGAAAAAACAGTGTACCAGGACAAGCTAACCTAGGCTTAAGAGTCAACCAACTTTGAACCAGATTCCTCAAGGAAGTCACACAGAAGGCCTACACCCCCAGAACTCCTATTGCTACAGGCCAGCAAGTGGGAGATCACCCCTTTTTCTCAGGTTTGCAAGGCTGTCACACTCACCGCAGTGCCAAATGCCGTGCTCCTCAACCTAACCCTGTCCTACCCACTGCTTAACATTTGCTAACTTCAGAGGGGTATGTGGGGGAAGAAAATCTCTCTCTGCCTGTCTTCTAGGTTGGGGGTGGGTGGATTATTTGAGCCTTAAATCAAGCATTTAATTAAATAAAACAAATCAGGCACCTGCTGAGTGAGGCAGAGTCTGTTCCTGTGTGCTGGAGGCTGCAGAGAAAACCCCGAGACCTGAATTGATGCTTTGTAGATGTGGGCCTTGGTTTCCTCCGGACGGGAAGCTGGATGCAGTCCTGGCGCATTCCAGCCCCTTCCCGGGTTGTCCAGAGCAGAGCTGCAGGGTTAATACAAAAAGTGCCTTTAGATACAACCTAAATACAGCTTCTCTACACCCTGTACGAGGGAGCCTGATCTCAGCTGAGGACTAGAGGTAGTAGTGAAATATAAAGAGCACCCAAGTTACTTAAGTTTATTCTTTCTACTTTTCTTCCACAGACGTGTAATGCTTTCTTGTCAGGCCTGTTAGCAGAAAAGTTCAACATAGTAAAAAAGCAAACAAAAAGCCGCAACTTATCATAGAATCATAGAATGGTTTGGGTTGGAAGCAACCTTAAAGATCATGTTCCAACCCTCCTGCCATGGGCAGGGACACCTTCCACTAGACCAAGCTGCTCAAAGCCCCATCCAGCCTGGCCTTGAATGCTTGCAGGGACGGGGTATCCACAGCTTCTCTGGGCAACATGTTCCAGTGACTCACCACCCTCATAGTGAAGAATTTCTTCCTTATATCTAATCTAAATCTACCCTCTTTCAGTTTAAACCCCTTGTCCTATCAGTACATGCCCTTGTAAAAAGTCCCTCTCCAGCTTTCTTGTAGGCCCCCTTCAGGTACTGGAAGGCTGCTACAAGGTGTCCCCAGAGCCTTCTCTTCTCCAGCCTGAACAACCCCAACTCTCTCAGCCTGTCTTCAGAGGAGAAGTGCTCCAGCCCTCTGATCATCTTTGTGGTCCTCCTCTGGACTCACTCCAATAGGTCCATGTCCTTATGTTGGGGGCCCCAGAGCTGAATGCAGTACTCCAGGTGGGGTCTCACCAGAGCAGAGTAGAGGGGCAGAATCACCTCCCTCAACCTGCTGGCCACGCTTCCTTCGATGCAGCCCAGGATACAGTTGGCTTGCTGGGCTGCGAGCGCACATTGCCGGCTCATGTTGAGCTTCTCATCAACCAACACCCCCAAGTCCTTCTCCTCAGGGCTGCTCTTAATCCATTCTCCGCCTAGCCTGTATTTGTGCTTGGGATCGCCCTGACCCGTGTGCAGGACCTTGCACTTGGCCTTGTTGAACTTCATGAGGTTTGCACAGGCCCACCTCTCAAGCCTGTCAAGGTCCCTCTGGATGGCATCCCTTCCCTCCAAGCCTGTCGACCACACCACACAGGTTGGTGTCGTCGGCAAACTTGCTGAGGGTGCACTCAGTCCCACTGTCCATGTTGCCGACAAAGATGTTAAACAGCGCCGGTCCCAATATCGACCCCTGAGGTCACCCTTCATGAGAAACTGTTTAAAATCCCTGTAAAACCATGCTTAATTAACCGTCTTGTATCATGTTGCGTAAGTGATCCTCTTTTTTTTTTTCTCTCTCTCTTAGTGGTTTCCACAGTTCTGTGCATGGGTGCCATCCCGATTTAATGACCTAGAATTATGTCTAATTGCTGTTCTACTCTTCTTTCCCACACCATGTGGGGCGAGGAACTTTTCTCATGATAACAGTGCCTTAGCTTTTTTTTTTTTTTATATTGTCATTTTCACTCATATCCTTTTATGCCCTGATCTGAGGCCTCTTAAAATGCATGTTCCATAGCAGCATGGAAAGAGAATGACTTGGCACATCTTGCACTGAGAAAATGGCTCCCCAAAGGATGGAGATTCCCAGACTGGTTGGGCATTTGAAAAGCAAGTGCCATCCAAGCGAGGTATCTAGACTCCCTCCACCCAGTAACGAGCCAGAGCACTTCCCGGGCACAAGAGGACTCATTCTGAATGTTTGACATAGCTTAGATAAATCATGCCCTAAAAATACTTGGGTTTTCCCCTTGTTGTCTTATAAAGGGTGAAGACAAATAACTGCAACACAAGCACATACCCCAAATATGCGTAAAGCAAAGGGAGATGAACCATATCTATAATGTCTACATTGTAATAGTCCTAGCATCTGAAGGAAGATATGGTAAAAGGAAGTATCAGGGCCAGAGGTGGATAGAAAGAAGGAGGAGAGGATAAAGGACAGCACACCTAACCTATCATGTAGCTCAAACATGCCTCATCAGGCAGTAAAAAAAAAAAAAAAGTGTGTGTATGTATGTGTGTGTGTGTATTAGAACATCCTCTGCCTAGTTAATGTGCATCTCATTAAGCAGTTCAGACAACTTTTCAAGTTTCTAAACCGAAATGCTCGCTCTGCTCCACCTTTTCTGCCAAAGCATAATCCGAGAATTGTGCTTTTTGGCATCAGGAGCATATGGAGCATGGGAGTAAGCTACGTTGCTCCAGCATCTGAATATCCAGCAACTCCCATTTTGGCACAAAAAAAACCAAAGGAGGCAAGATTTTTCAGAAAGTGCTGTTTCTATTTTGACAACCTAAACTGTCAAATTTAGTTCCTATGTGAAAAGTGAAAGCTCGTGACAATCTGAACCTCTTTTTCCTCTCAGCACCGTGCACTGCTGAGCTACGTCCCACATGATTCCGCCACCAGAGAGCAAGCACCAGCACAGGTGGGTGAAGGTGCTTTCGGCTCCACGCCTACCAGGCTTTCGGAGCTGCTGAATTCACACCACCACCGGCCCTCTACCCACCTGGCACATTTTCCCTCAGACACTGGCACCGTGAAAGCAAAGGGACCGTTACATCCCCTGTGCCTGCATCCCCTGGGAGAGAAGCTCTTACCTACTTATGTCCTCTCCCCCAGGGACTGG
>NW_008824067.1:518230-520844 GCF_000699105.1 Pygoscelis adeliae
GAACAAGAGGAGGATCATGCGCATCTTCACCCTGCCGCCAGCCGCCGAGACGCCGCCCCAGCCCAACTTCTACGACAGCATGAAGAAGATCCGCCTGCGGCAGCAGCTGGAGATGTACTCCATCGGTAAGTCCGAGGGAAGAGGGGGCTCCCCTGGGCCTGTGGGTTACTGGGGACGGTTCCTGCAGGGGTGGCCTCGAGCCTGCCTGTCCTCGTGCGGTGGGGACACCAGGGCGGAGCCCCTGTCCTGTGGCACCATGTGAGCAGGGGTTCTGCAGGAGTGCGTCACAGGATTCAGGATTGAGCTGTGAGGAAGTACGGAGTGAGGGAGCGGCCGTGCGATTCTCTTCTAGCTGTCAAAACGAATCTGATGTTGAAGTTAAAAAGAGCTGGGAATGTCTGAACATTGTCAAAACATGGATGGCTTTGTAAAAGTTGAGAGGACTGGAATCATGAGTAATTCAACTTCATAAATTGAAAATAAATGAGAATTTTACTGTATCAACAAGTGTTGCTGCTCCCATCTTAATGTTGAAGGTCAGGATGGAGGTAGGAAAGAGCCCCAAGCCTCTGATATTCCAGAGGTCCAATTCAGAGAAACACCTGTATTTGCTTCCCATCTGCCACACATGCATGCCTAGAGGGAATATGGGCAAGAAATACTTAATGAGTTGAAACCACCTTTTTAATGTAAAGATTCTTAAACCAGGCCATTGCGTTTTGTAGGAACACAAAAGGACGTGCTTCCTACAGAGGAATGCCTGCTGGCATTCGTGGTTGGTGTTTGTTCCACCGCACACAACTCTTTGATCTCCCTTTGCCTTGCTAATCAGATTAATTTTGAAGTCAATGTAGTTGTTAGCTTGTGGCTTGTATATTGTGGAGGAGATGAGTGATGTGGAGATCAACTGTGTGACTAATGAGTCGTTCAGGTCATCTGTAATAGTATTTCTGAAGCCATAGTCATTAATTCTTTTTTTTTTTAAATGAAAGGACCTGAATGGAATCATAGTTCTCTGCCATTAATTTACTGACATTGTGCTGTGACCCTACCGTTCAGCCTTTCCAAGGCCATACGCTAAAGGACTAGTTCCATGCGGTGACTGAAACTTCCCCTTGTGCGGCTAAGCGGTGAAATTACATTCTCTAATCTTAAGTCTATTTCTTGATTGTTATCATATCTATATGTGTATATATATAGCTATATATACATGCACACAGGGATATATACATGTATATAATAAATGGTATAATCAGTGTTGATGGGTGTTTCTTTTTTTCAGCAAGGAAGTATGAACAGCAGCAGCAGCCACCAAAACAGACTGAAAGCGTACAGCTCTCAGTGGAATGAAGCCCACAATTGTAGGAACTCAGGATATATTTCCAGTGCTGATGATAAGAGTCAGTGTGGAGCTATTTTCAATGCCTCTTAACTGACACAGAGCTGAAGGCAGGGGGGAAAGGAAGGGGACTCTCCTAAAAACTTTGCTCTCAGTAGCTTTTCTCTGAGCCCCGTGAAGTAAGCTGAGTGCCTACTGAAACTTTCAGCATGAACGTACCCAGCACAAGGTAGACCTGCTCAGAGAAACCTCTGAGGGTAGAGGAGTGCAGTCTTACCAATCTTTTAAATTATTTCTCTCTCTGCCGGCACCTTGGAAATCAGCTCCTACCTTCTCTGGTAACGGCACCCTAGAGAAAGCAAGACAGTACCTATCTGCCTGGAAACCCTTTTGTTCCTTGATCACGCATTGTTGAATTTGCTGAATGCACTCAGTAAATGTGAATGAAGATACTGTGGCCTTACTGCCTAGTGAAGACCGACAGCTTTGAGAGCCCGGAGTGTCGCTGGCAGTAGCGCAGAAAGATTCTGCTCTCCTGTGTTTATATGGAAGTGGCGTATGCAATACTGTGAACCTTTCCTGGAGAAACGTGGAGAACTGAGAAGTGCACAGTGGACTGCATGTCTAGAAGACACAGCCCATACTATAATGTTAACAGCAAAGGTGGTTAGCTTAATTTAGTTTAATTGCTTTAAAGAATGGGATTGTCTATAAATATTTGCATAAACAGAAAGATCACGGCTTATCCAGAAGAGACGTCAAGACCCCAGTTACTTTTTTCTTTCTAGGTAAATCACAAAATCAGTTAATTTAAAGAATACTGCAGAAATTACTTCTTAATAAAAGCATGTAATAATGAAAACTACTTGAAGCTGTATCATGCTGTAATTCCTAATGTTACATGACTAGAGTAGGCCGTGGCGTACAGAACGCTAACAAAACAGCGGAGAGCTGAGAGCGTATGCCCAGAAAGAGGTTTTTTTCCAATTCTAAATTGGAAAATGTGCTAAAATATAGTAAGTCTTGGAGCAGTGGTAAACAGCACTGCAGTTCCATTCAGATATGTGGAAACTTGGCTTTATTCACCAAATCTTCTTTATTAGGTTGAAATTATCTGTACTTTAGTGTCTGTAGGGACAGTACAACGTGATCTGGGCCGCACTGACCGTGGCAGGAGACAGCTAAGCGGGTCTGCCCGCGGAAAGGGCTCGCTGGGGTGAAGTCTTGCCGCCTTGCCGTCCGTGCCGACGGCCCCTTTTGACAGCTGCCCTGCCC
>NW_008824067.1:521888-561677 GCF_000699105.1 Pygoscelis adeliae
CGCGGGTCTCATGGCTGTGCCGAGAGCTCATCCCTCCTTCCCACCAGCCCTGCCCACCCGAGCGGTCAGCCAGGGAACAGGCAGCGCGGGGATGAATCCTTTCTAATGGCGCATCTTCCGTAACGCTCGCCAGGGCTACTGTCCTCAACAGCCAGCCGATGCGGCTCCATACGTTTCAATAAAGCAGCATGTCAAAATGAACCCGTTCTTTCCGGTTTACTGAACCGAGCCGTTTTTCTGTCTGTAGCTAATAATTTTACAGTTTTCCTCGCAGCTGAGCTGGAAGCACCGTGAAGCGCTTAGAAATCTCGAGCGGCTTGCAGCTCCGCTTGTATATCCGCTTGTGTGGGCCTGAGGTAGTGGCACAAGTGTCTCACAAACTTACTTGTCGAGACAAAACATTCTTAAGGAGAAGCACCAAAAGCAAAAGATTTTCCAGGGCACGTACCTTTTGCATTTGCTAGGGCCTTAGAAGAATGCTGCTTGAGCCGTGAGCGAAGGGCAGGTAGTAGTTTGTTTTCCTGACTTAAGTGCAGGTATTGAAGGTCTGTCCCAGCAAAACTATACCCTGTTCTGTTGGGGTTTTTATATTTCAGTTTTACAGTACAAGTATGCTTTGGGGCGGAAGGTGCAGTCAGCTTTTGAAATTTTACCTCAAATTTCTGCAGTGATTTTTACCTGTTAATTCACAGTATTGCATGTAGAGAAAAAAAAGTGCTTTCTTTAATTGGCAATAAAAAATCAGTGCCTAAAAGCAAAGGCAGATAGGGTAAAGACAATAGATATATTTCTTTTGCATCCATTCACTTGTAGGCATGCACAGGAACGGATTCTCAAACTCTCGTGGAACTTTGGTCATACTGAATTATTAGATGTCTTGGATGGGGAAAGCTTGTGACCTTTAAAAAAATTGTGCCAAAGTTATCTTTAGTCCCGTTTATTTTTGAGAATGCTGTACAGAGGCAAATCTTTCTAGCTTACTCAATACTGTTTAAAAAGCTATTATGATATGTAGATTTAGTGGTGTCTGATCACACAGAGCATGCGAGGGAAAGCTTTCAAAGCAGTTAAAACTTTGCAACTATAAGGTACTGCAAAAAAGCGTTAACAAGTTGCTCTCAATTGTAACTCGGACGTTTTTGAGAATCTGACTGCTCTGTTGTGTCCATGGGAGCTGCTGAGCAGTCAGATCTTTGTAAATGCAGTCTTCAGATGGAGTTACAACCATGACTTCATAATCTTACGTGAGAACTATAACCTTCTGTTAAGTTGTGGAAAAGTCACATCCTCATAACTAAAACGTGACTGGCTAGGTTATATACTCAGTGCTGCACAGAAGATCAAAGCTTTTCAGATAGAGCTTTATAAATTCTATGACAAGGCTCAGGAGGGTCTTAAATATTTCTAAGCTATGAGTGTGGCTGTGTTTAAAGCTGAAGAAGTTGTAAACTCTGTGGGCCTTGCGGTGAAAATATCTGTCCCCGTGCCATGAGCTTTTTGAGTTTCAGTCTGGTGTTACGTGCCCAGATAGTGTGAACTGGCATGTGCCAATTCTCAAGCCCAGATGAGAATGTCGCCTGTAGCAGCTGCCGTGGTGCCTTATAGCCATAAGAGTTATGAATTTCAGCAGCATGACACTCAGGTGGTGCTAAACTTCCCTTCCAAAACTGCCTGATCCATTGAGAAGACCCGCAGAGGAAGCCTTTGCTGTACCACTTGTACTGCTGACACCAGTAGAAGGTCTGAAAATGGGGAGAAGATCTCAGTGCCTTCGTCCGACGATGGTTTGCAGGGAAGCTTCTTCAGCACTGTGCAAAATTATTCATTGAGAATATTCTAACCTATGATGAATCTTTCTGTAATTTGCATTTTGCATATATGATTAAGCAGCATTGGCCAAAAGCCTGGTGATGGCACAGGGCTCTGGAATGTCTCCCTGTTGCCTGGGCAGTTTATTCACGTTAGCCTACTTCCGTGAGCATAATCACTCCTTTTAAAGTCCTCCTGAACTCAGGAGTGCCGCTGCTGTTGAGCAAGCTGAAATTATACACGCTGCAGAGAGAAAGGTGGGTATGTTGCAACTTAACCTCTCTTGGAGGAAATGAAAAGATTTTGCCCCGGCCCTAATTTCTACATTAAAGAGATTGAAAATTGTCACTACGTGCCTTCTTCAATGGGGAAGAAGCACCTTGATGGAAAACATATTATTAACTCTGTGATGTCTTTGGCCTGTTATGCCTGAAGAGCAATAGTGTTTGGAGGAGGCTTGCTGACAAAGTGCAGTCTTCAGTCGCGGTTGCTTACACTCTGAATCGGACGTAGTGATCAAAAGGTGTTCCCTTTCCTCTCCAAACACTTAAACTGTGTTTTAGTCATGATAAGGAACCTGGGTGATGTCACCTAGTTTATTAACATAGTCACTCAAACAAAAAGGCAGCACTTGATCTTGTCCTCAAGACAGGGCTGCCACTGAAGAGCAGAAGGTTTCAGTGCCTCAGGCCCCTGAGAATGGAGGTAAGATCCTTTACTTTGCAACCCTGTTTCTGTTGTGGCATAAGAGTTAAGGGCTAAGAACAAGTTTCTTGTAGTCTAACAAGCTCCATCAGAAATTGGTGTCACCTGGGTTGGCAGGACTCCCTGCTGGCTAAGGGACAGATACTGAGCATGACCAGAGATACTGACTGCTGGCAGAACACCCCAAAGCCAGCACAAATGTCTCATGAGAAATCTGACGTCAAGGAGTGGAAATCGGCGCTACTTCTTCCATAACAGAAGACAAGAAGGGAGGAGGAAAAAACCACATGTTGTGTTAAGAGCAAAAGGCTCAGGATTTTTTTAGGCAGGAAAAATTCTGCCTTAATAACTTTTTTTCCAACTCTGATAAAAAAAGGCCGATAAAACTTCTCAGTGCTCAGTTGTCTCCGTGAAATCTGTGTTTACAAGGAAAAGGCTAAGAACCTTTTTAAGAATGAAGGTGCTTTGCCTGATTTTTGCAAGGAATGTCTAAGCTTTGGGTGTTACCTTAATAAAAATAATTCCTGATCTTTTTATGGAATATCTAAACTCTGGGCGTTACTTTAATAAAAATAACTTCAAACTCCAAGATTAACAGAATTGCTAAAAGGAGTTAGTTCTCAATGAGAAAAACAATAAACTGAATTTGGAATTTCTGAACCAAGCCCTCGAAGGCAATTTGTGGCAAAACTCCAGAAAGAAAAAAAATCTCATTTTTATAAAATAGCTGTATATCTTCTTTCCCAATTATAGCTAGGCACTGCTTTGAAAAGTGATTCTCCCCTTGCAGAGGCCTAGGAATGAGATGCTCTAGGAGAACTGAGTTTAATTTTAATCTAACAGTAAAGTGAATTAAGACTTGTAAAAAGGGGCTGCTCAAATTAGGGATTTGCTGAAATTCGAGTCTGAGAAAATACCTTACATTTGCACATCTGAAGAAAAATTTAGATCCTGAGTCTGCGAAGGAGTAGTCCCATTCAGTTTCCGTCAGGCTGTCAGACTCGCTGGAACTGGTTTTAGACATCTGTGATGTATAAAAGGCACGCATGGATCTATAGCTTGCTCCTGAGAAAGACACCGGTTTGGACAAGATTATAGAAACATTTGTCTTTTTTGTAATGGAATAGAATGAGTATTTTGAAAAGACTCGGCCGGCAGGAGGGCTGTATTACTTTCCAAAATACCCTCTGGATCATCCTGAAAACATAATTTGTAATACACTTTTGACTGACAGCGTAGGGTGTGAAGTATAAATTCCTGAGCAGGACAGATGTATGTTGGCTGTGCAATCGGAGACTCCATGTGATCTCGTTATTTATGGCGCTTTTCTCAGATGTCTTTCTGGGACTCGAACAGCTGCTGTGAACTTCAGCCAGCACAGAGTACTCGGTGTGTTTGAACGACTATTTTGCCATTGCTCAGATTGTGGTGTATGCTCTGATGAGCAATATTAGAACCAACTTCTGTGACACCGATTGTACAAACAAAGCAGAACTTGGGGAACCCTTTTACTGATTGATGAAAAGCTTGAAGGGGTAAAAAAGTAAGGATATTATCTTCCATAGCTTTGGTTGGTGGACATCAGGGAATGATAGTTGAAAGCATCCAATTTCTTTATATGTAATATGGAAGGAAGGGTGGACTGACAGAAGAGGAAGACTTGCTTTTTCTTTTCAGAGGGAAGGTCAGAAGGGGAGAGGCAGAGGCACAGGCTTTTTCAGTCTTACCTCTTTTCTTCGTGACCATCTTGTTAAATGTCAGCAACCGTTGTTTGCAGGAACTTTCCCTCGCTTTGGTAAAGAGCTGTGGCTCGTCGTGTGTTTTGATATGTGGCAGTGCCATTGCTAAGTAGACCCAAATCTACAGTCAGATAAGGCTTGGAATAATTGATGTTCTTAGCTCAACTAAATAACCGAGTTCACGTGATCTGTAAGTGGCCAGTGGTTTTTTTCTTAGGCAAAGTATGTACTACTTGTATTGCACATTTATTTAAAGCTAATTTTAGCACAACAGATTGAGAATTCTAGCAGCCAAAAATACCTTTGCTGAGTCCGTTAAAAGATTTCCTTGCCCAAACTCTGTTTTTGTGTGTGACAAACAGAAAATATCACCTCTTTTTGTCTTCATATTCAGTAATGACTCAGAAATGGTGAAAGCATTGCACTCAAGGCCTCCAAGATTACTTTTGCCACAGCTGATGGGAGAATTGTTCTGTATCATTACTGTCTTCTCTTTCAACCTCAGCAAATCCTGAAATGCCAAAGGCAAACCACTCGATGGCTAATCAGAGGTCCTGGAGATGGTGGTGTGGCAGAGCTCTGAAACTTGTGGCTTGGACCGCTGTTTGAGCATTGCCTAAGAGCATTGTAGAAGTACTCAGTTCGGTATGTCGTCTTTACACATGTGAGACAGAAGAACAGGAAAGTGTTTATGGCCTCTTAGAAAGACGGTATTAAGATCATCGCTCTGGAACAGAGTTTCTAAAACTGCTGCGTAACTATTAAACAGTATGGGGAGGTCATTGAGAAGTATGCAATGGGACAATTTGACTGACATTATGAGACCTGTGATTTTATTGACTAATCAGTATATGATACTCAAATAGAGAAAAAAGTTGCATGTGGCTGTATTACTTAATGAGCTAACAGTTGGCAAAGTGGTGCCTGTTACCAGTTCTGTTAGTGCTATTTTGATCGTTAAAGAGCTCCATTTGTTTATGGACCATAGGCTGGGACAGGAGTTTTCTCTCGATGGGTTGCTCGCCTAAAGGCCCTTCTAAAGTGGGATGAAATGGTGTAATTTTCTTTTTGGTTGAGGCAAAGAAGTATTCTCTTGCCATAATTCACCAGTTCCAAGCCCGTAATCAAAACACATGCAGTAGAATGGTGATGGCTATGTGGTGTTTCTCACAGATGCTGTAAAAACTCTGTCATCTCCTTGGGAGACCATCTTCCCATGACACATCAGCTAGACCTACTCTTTCTCTCCTAAAGACTTTGGGATTAAGAACCTGTGGCCTGGGGTCCAAAGTTTTAGCTCCAGAGGCTGGGGAAGAAAATGCAGCCCAAATAGTTACTGAAAGCAGGACTGTGTTTTGGGGAGATGAGAGGATCCAGAACCTCAAGGTTGCTTTAAGAGTCTCCCTTCCTTGTCTGCTGCTTGCATACATCATTATATTGTTTTTCACCAAACTTTTATTGAATGAAGGTGTGGCTTTATACCTTGATGCCTCTTGTAAGCGTTGTGTGAGCAGAAACAGCAGTGACTAATAGCACTGGAGCTTTAGTAAGTACTTGGCATAATAATCATGATGAATATGTCATGAGCTCATCCATAAGTAACAACATAGGCAAAAGTTACTGCACAGAGGAACCTGCGGCCCACAGGAACACCAGCCAAGAGCAAAACGGGATTGGTTTTGCTTGGTTGGACACTGTTGTTCTTTATTAAGGCATGGAGATGGGAGGGGAATTCTTTGCTCAGAGGGAGAGGTTCCTGTGTGACCTTGAAAAGCCCAGTATGGTATGCTTTTTGTCTGTTCTTTTATAACTAAATTTATCAGAATCTCAGGGGGGGGTCAGAGAGCACAACACAGGGCAAAACAGTTTGCTTGTAAGGGTGGCAGCTCTGGAGTGGAAAATGTCAGAAAAGTGAGCTTGCGAGATCTGGAAGAGGGTAGGGCCTGGTGAAATTCTGGTGGAGCTGCCAGCTTCCAGCAGATCCCAGAAATTTAGCATATAGAAATGTTGCTGGATAACTGACAGAAGTTGCTAAATTGTTGCCTTAAAGGCCCTCAGATTATGTTCCCACTCTGTAACAGAGCACAGTATGGCATGGGAGTTTACGGTGCAAGCCCTGGGAAAGGGAAGAGAGGTGGTTAATAGCTGTGCTAGTTCCCATAGTGCAAGAACAAAGGGAAGTTTAAATGAAATTGAAAATCAGTACATTTGAAACCTGCCATAATTATACCACATAATATTACCGAGGCCAAAAGTTTAGTTGGATTCCAAGCAGACCTGGACATTTATATATATAATGACAATGTCCAGAGTTGCAGCAAATAGGATTAAAAAGAAATTAAGCATATAAACCTTCATGCTAATTGATGAGGTCAGGAAGGAGTTTCCCCTTTGGGTGAATTACATCATTGTTCACTATCCGAGCTGTTCCACCTTCTGAAGCATCTGGTCCCGATCACAGGAGGCAGGATTCTTAAACAGATGGACCAGCAATCTGACCTGTCATGGTAGTGCTTACCTTACCCTGTCTGGGTAAGATCTTGTTGAAAGGGTAAAGGGTTTGAGAAGCTTTTTTTTTTTTTTTGAGGGTTTTCTGAGGCCACCTGTACTGCAGTGTATGACTGCTTTTCCAGTGTCTCATTGGTGAAAGAGGACAACTGTTGACCAAGTGCCTTTAATGAATCCTGAGAAGTGCCTGCTAACACGTCAGCAGCAGCCCACGTAAAGATGGAAGCTGTGATGGGCACATAAGGCATTGCTGTATTGCTCCGTAGACTAAAAAGTAGCTCTGTGAGCAGCTGAACTAGTGAAGATGAGAGTTTCCTGCAGCTTTCTCAGTTTTGGTGGCACTGTGGTACCTTAAACATCTTCCTTTCTTTCTTTCCATTACACAGCAGTACCGTTAGCGTCCCTGATTTTTCCAACAGCACAGTGCCTGAGCAGCCTCTCACCGCCTTGTAGTTCTTGGGTATATTTAATCAAAACATGATGTCTCCCTGACGTTTGTGAACCAGGCACATTGCTCAGGGGGCTGCCTCGGTTATTTATTCTGCAAGCCTGTTGTAGGAATTGAGCACCTGTGAAATTTCTGTCCTTTTCCATCAGATTAAGTTGAGATTGGCCTTATAATTTACTTTTCTGTGCATGGGACAGTCAGTGTGGTTATATAACCATTGTTTCCTTGGGAAACAAGGAAAAATATCAGTCTTCCAAGCAAGTTGCCATGGAATACTTTTTCTCTCAAAGCAATTAGATGCATGAACAGTTACACCAAATAATTGAGGCACGTGTACCTTTAAAACATGCACTGTTTAATCTTAAGACGTTCCCCAAGGTATAAGGAGAAGGCTTCCTTGCCAAAATACTGTAATTGAGTTAACAGTCTGGGTGGTTTCTGTGTTTTGTTATTGAGCTACAAAATTCTTCTGCTGGTGTTGGCTGCTATGAAGATCAAAGTTAGAAGTACCAGTCTGTCAGTAAATTGTCTCTTCAAAAGAAAACCAAAAATTCCTCGGTTGTTTCAGGTGACAGGCAGCATCAGATGTTTTTGACAACTATTAATCTTTTTCTACAGTTCTCTTTCTGCATGCAACAGTGAGCAGCCTGGATGTCTTGTAATCTGTATGGTGCATATGCTGAATGTAGACATCTGATTAACGAGTGAGGGTGTCAATAATAAATTTAATTACTTGTCCGCAGTTAATTTCTGGTGCTCAGAGAGAATATGGAGTTGTTATGATTATGTAACAGTGAAATTGTGGTTTCTGTTTCTTCTATACAGAGATCATCATGATAAAAGATTAAGGATCACTGTGGTATAAAATAGTTGGATGGTATCCGGACATGTTCTGGATGTCCTGCTGACAGGACATGTGTGGCTGCCTCGGCTTTTGTGCTCTGTAAGCCCTTGAAATCTGTGATAGTTGCCTTTCCTGAGTAGGCAATAGCATGTTTCTCAGTAGCAGGCATGATCACTGAGGCACAGGCTTTCAGGACTGTTTGCCTCCTAAGCACTTTTAGGAGACTTCTTCAAGAGTTCAGAATTGACAGAATGTGTATTTTTCTTTGACATATAATCCCTGCACAGCAAATACATTTCTGTCTGGTTACTTAGCAGCTATTGTTTCTGCAATACCCAGAGCGGTTTCAGAGGGTTTCTTGCTTTGACCATCCAAGGCTCAGTTATCTTCTCTACTGCAGTGTGCAAGAACCAAAGCCAAGACTTTTTATGCTTGGATGGGACTCTGTCCCTACAGCTGTCCCTTGTTTCTAGTGTAAGAGTGCCAAAATGACCCGTCCTTGTTGTTTCCCTGGGAGGAGTTGGTGAAGGACTGTGCTGTCTTTCTGAGTGAAACCTGCTCGGAAGAAAGGAGGATATCAGATGGGAGGTGGAATTCTGAGAATTTGCGATGGTAGCTGATAAGAGCTAGGATCTGCTCTGCCTCTGCTAGGAAGACATTTTGGTGCTAATGTTTCTTTAAAGATGGCTTTAACCCTAAAAGGGACAGAGAAAATTGCTTTCATGCTTCTGTCTCACTGAGAGCTGGCTGGCAGAATGGTTTTGGTGCCTGCTTATCTGCCCTGAAGGCTTCAGGGCTGGGGAGGCTGCAGAAATCATTTCTCCTGCATCCCCTTGTTCAGCGTTCGGGTAGAATCGTGAGGCAGGCAAATGGTTTGGACTGCTTGTTTGGACACAAGATGTCTGTGTCTCCATTTTGCGGACGAGTCACCCTTCTGCCTTTTTGTTGTTAGACTCTGAACAGTGCTGCTGTTGGCTTTGGGCCCGCTTGATCACAAGTTTTGGATGGCAGAAACAGATAGGCAAGTCCCTTCCACCCCGACCCCAAACTTTATGACATGATTCTGGGGACAAAGACATGTTGAAAATACCTTAGGCCTTTGTCACCTTGTAGTTAAACTGCTCTAATGCAGAGGAAGCATCTCCTCCAGTACCTGATAAGTGTGTAAAAATGCAAACATACTGTGGAAGTTGTGTAGATTAAGGAGCAGTGGGGAAAGTAGAGGAGAGGCTTACGTCTTTGTTTTTCATCTTAGTTGTGGGCTAGAGCTCTACTTACT
The DNA here is from genome assembly GCF_000699105.1 of Pygoscelis adeliae. Classification (NCBI taxonomy): domain Eukaryota; kingdom Metazoa; phylum Chordata; class Aves; order Sphenisciformes; family Spheniscidae; genus Pygoscelis; species Pygoscelis adeliae. Next base: position 531,221 of record NW_008824067.1, read on the forward strand.
TGGACGAACGGGTCCTGGGTAAAGATAACTTCCATTGTTTTCAGTAGCGGAGAAGTTAGTAGATGGGTCAGTGGTTTCTTTTAGTTGAGCTGGCTGCTGCAGACTAGTTCTGCAAGCTTGGCACCCAATGATGTTTTCCACAGTATGTAAGCCCAGTGGGTACAGGATTTCTCCTGCTCGTCATGTCAGGAACGGAGGTGCAGATGGGGAGATTTCATTGGTTACCCCAATTTTGGCACGTGATGTTTACATACCTAGTTTGGTAAAACTTTGCTTTTGTGAAAGGAACTCTTATTTCCTAAAAGGAACTTGAATGAAAGTTGGGATTTTATTAAAGACACGGAGGCATATTATTATACATCTTTCCTTGCTTCATCCCTGTGATGTTTCCTGTTTTGCTTCTTGAGATACAGGTGTCATGATGAGGAGCTTCTCAGAAACAGAAGTGGATGATGAGTGGAGATGAAGAAATCATACATTTGAGAAGTTGGCTCAAGTTTCCGTTACAGGCATGGAAAGTTTCTGAGGCCAAGCCATGCGAGAAGAACATGAGTAAAGAAGAGGGAGATGTAGACCCAGACTTTCTAGAAGGGATTGCAGGATTTGAGAGGACACTGCACAAACGTCACGTAGTTTGCTTGCTTATTCATTTACCTGCACCCCTGGATTGTAATACTTTGTTTGCATCTGTTTGGAAGTTGAAAAATCCCCTCGCATCTGTGTCTTTAATATGATCATGGCTTCAAGGTTGTTTTAGGAAGAGCAGAACATTGCTGTAGTTTTTATTTGTGGATTAGATAGCTGCTGCTTTGTACTTGAAATCAATTTTATTTTTTTGTAGAAACGTACATTGAATGTGGAGAATATCAGACCATGATTGTTACGAAATAGGAAATCAGGGGTTTTGCTTGCATTTAATAAACAGCCTTTGCATAAAAAGTGTGACAGGTGCATAGGTAAAAGAAAAAAAAAAGATAGTGCTAGCCCTCTAATTTGAGTAACCTTATAATGTATTGTTCTTACACTGTCCTTAGACAGATGTCAGAATCAAATATTAATCAGTTCAATCTTTTTTTATTGACTGTTGGTCACAAAAATATTCCAGATAGGTAAGATTTCTTGGTAGGGCTGTGGGCTTTTAAGTGCAGATTACTTAGTATTGAGTTAGGGGAGAGCTTTTTAGAAAGGTAGATTTTTGAACATCTTGGCTGTTACGTGAAGTATCTCCAAGGAAATACTAGCCACACAGTCCAGCAAGTTATGATGCTGTGAACAGACCTAATCGTAGTAAGTCTCTGATACGGAGTTACTAAGACTTTGACATATATGTATTTAAAATTTTAAAATTAAATTTAATATCCTATATTGGACAGTGTTGCTGGTAGAGGCAAAGAGCATCTTTATTTTTCTTATGAACTCTTATTTGGTGTTTATCCTTAATAAAAGGCTATGGTTATTTTTGCATACTGAATGAATATTTGGCCTTTAAGAGTATATAATTAGATGGAAGACTAAAAGCAGTTGTTAAAGGACTGTTTTTCTAATGAAAATAGTTTGAAATCATATAATTTTAGTTTCTTCCGAATAGATGTGATTAGTGTGTTGGAAATAGTTTTACAATGGATATAAAGGGAACAGTTGAGAGACAGTGGCTGAGAATGTGTCCAGCTATTTTTGTAGCTAACAGATTTTTTTCAGTCTCTTTACTTAGATATTTCCATATAATTGAAAAGCTAAATTACAACTGGATACAAAAACTATTTGCACTTATTTATATTTTAAAATAGGTTAGTAATATTTATATTTTAAAATAGGTTTTATTGTACTAATTGGTAAGTAAATAGCAATGACTGTGAGAAAATCCTAGCCTATATTATTACTTTGATAGAAATTTGAATATGGGATAGTATTGTCTGTATCACATAAAAATGTTTTCATGGATTTTTAGCTGCTGAAACTGAAATCAATAAACTTTAGTTACTGTTGTTGACTGGAACAAGTAAATCTGCACATTTCTGTTTTCTTCGTATTACCTCTGCCTCTACATTCACCTAGTGTTTCTTCCAGCATTGCTTCTTTCATAGTATTTGCCTTCTTTAGATCAACCCGTGAGGCACTCTTGGTGTGGGCTTTTGCATGTTCTTGTGGAAGACTTTCTTGATGGAGAACTGTGCCTCTGAGTTTGTGCAATTACTTTATGTTTTCTGAAGAAACCCTAGAGAATCCCAGGCAAAATAAAATCCCAGGATTAGTAGAGTAGCCAGTGGGTCAGTTTGTAATTTTTTTCATATTTTAAATATATTTGTCGGTAACTGATGATTGTGTTTTAAAGTAGATACAGAATGGTCTTCTGCACAACTGAATTTCACGTTAGATTAGTGACACCAGTGTATCCCAGACTGAATGCACATTAGTGAACAATATGGTCTATGTTCTGGATTACTTTGGAGAATGGAAAATACTTTTTGCTTGGTTGAGAAATTTTTAAAACTGGAAAGGATTATGTTTATTTTAAAACCCCAGTACTTCGGATTTGAAAGAAACAAACTTGTAATAATGGCCCAAATTTATTGTAATCTGTTTAGTTATTTGTATTAAATGAAGTGATTCAAAGGTATTCCTGTCTGATGAAGTTTTAAAGAAAACAAAATCCAGTTGCCAGAGGTAATTGGTTAAATGCTTGGAGACAGTGTTGACTGAAATATTAAGCCCACTTTGGAGTAATGTATTGCACCATTTCAGAGCAACTGTTTTCTTCACATCATTTTATTCATTTGATTTAATTCAATATCTGGTTAATTCAAGGCTGAAGAATTGATTGACAGTTGAAAAAATTTTTAACTTATTTGTAGAAGAGATGGAAGAGGAAACGACTTCTATGACTTCTGAAGTTCTTGGTGACCAGAAACAATCAGTTGTTTATTAATTATAGGTTCCTTGTTTCTTCTTTAAAAGAAAAAATATTTCATATACTTTTTTCCCTGAGTATTCAGTGTTCTTTACATGGCAGTCCACTTGCTTATTTGTTTTATGGATAACAGTGAGTGATTATCAGTGTGACAGAGGTAGACTGTGGGCCCTTCCAGGTCTTGCAAGAAATGTGCTCCACATGTGCTTCCATGCTCCAGAGGACTCTCTTCACATGGCGTGGTTGTCATACCTGGCTGCCAACGACTTAATTTAATTTATTTTTTAAGGTTCTATTCTCCTTTTTTGCTTGATTTTTTTCTGATACTTCAGCTCTCCGGGAATTTGCACCCTGCCTTGGAGTAGTGTGGCTCTTCTCTCAGTGCTCGTATGGAGCAGAAAGGTCTGTGTCAGCACTGTGCAATTCCCATTGTCGGGTAGGTCATTTTCTGCAAGGGAAATGCATAGGTCTAGAGAAGTCCCTGTTCAAGCCATGGTGGGCGTAGCAGGATCCTGGCACAGCTAGCACTGATTCTCAGCCTTCTCCAGAAAGGCAGGGAAGAGGGACGGTTCCTTGTGGAATCCCCTTTGCTATTCCTGACCTGTCAGCAGCATCCATGCTATCTTTCTTCCTCTGGGCAGCCATCAGGGTGCTGTAATGCATCACTATCATCAGCACAGCTTAGCTACAAACACCTTTTTCAGAGGATGAGGCACACTAGCCCTGGTGCTGTTTGCTGGTGCCGTGTACTCAAAGGAGTATCTTCTGCTACCTTAATGACTTTCTCTTCTCTTTATAGCCTCAGCAAGCAGAGAAATTCTAGCTGTTTGAGCTCTTGCCGCAGACGAATACGCTCATCAGTTCACTGGAGGCAATGTGTGTCCCGTTATCCTGCCTGTACCTTAGGAAGGTGCTCTTTTGTGCCTGGACGTAGGCGCTGGACCGCTGAAACACAAACACTAATGTTACCAGGGTTTGCTCCCAAGCTAGGAAAAGCCCAGATAAAACATGGAGCTATCGCTCCATGAGCAGTAACTTGTCTGAGGGAGAGAGTTCTTGATAACAAAGTCCCTGACCAAGCCACTATATTAAGCTGGTTTGTAGGTCCACTTTTCCTATGATTTTCAGTGCTAATTCTCGCACAGGAGAAGCATTGGAGAGCAGCATTTTTCTTTGTAGAGGATAAAGCCTAGCTTTTCTTGACATGCTTCACAGGACCACGTGCCCTTAGTAAGTCCTCTTGGAGGTGTTTGCTGAGCCAAGTACTGACTATGGGGCATTCTTTGGTGTGTTGCATTGGTGGTGATTTAATTCCTAGCCAATGTAACAAGTCTGTTGGCCACCTGTTTGCTCCAGCAGCATCATCAACCTAAGGTGAACCAGCCGGCACGTTAATTCTGCCTTGTAGGTGGAACTCAAGGTTTTTGCTTCACTGTCATGCTCCTCATGTCTCTAGCAGCAAAGGCTACAGGAGATAGATGTGGAGCATTACATGGACTCTGAAGAACAGAGATCAGCAGCTATTGGACTTTGGGGGGGAAACAGGCCTATTAGTTGGCAGGTACCATTTTTTGCATGGTCTCCAGACAGTTTTAGCCATGGTCACCAGCCTCCTGGTGTAATATTTCGCTCCTATTCCTATGAAATGAAGCCAGGATCACAGCTTTCATTGCTGTTTCCACCTTTATATCTTTATTACTGCAATGCTCGTAGGAAAAAAAAAAAAAGGGAAGAATTTCCATTGCCACAATGTATTGGCCTCATCTACTTCCACTTACTCCCATAACCCCAGTCGGCACCTCTGGTTGTCATCATCACTCCTCTCTTTGGTATACCCCTGGACCTTTCCTCCTTTTGGCATTCAGCTAGCTCATTTCAGCAGTGCTTGATCTTCTGTCCTGCTGGCCACACCGATTCTGGAGGTTGTCAGTGAGAGCCAGCCAGTGTGGTTTGGCAAGTTGATAGCTACTCACTTACTCCAGCTCTCTTTGAAGAGAGAGGGTTGCTGGACTCAGGGGAGCTCCAGCCATCTCTTCTGGCTCAATGGGGAAAGACTCCACAGCGGTTATTCTCTGAAACCCAAACCAAAATGGAAATGGCAGGCAATCTGGGGCTTGAGGTGTCAGGTTTCCTTTATCTGAAAAATTCACATTGTTGACTTTTGGCAACAGCACTCTGGCTTTTTACCAAGAGGATCTTTGCATAAGCCTCTGAATTTGCAAAATGCATGTTTTTGGATTGCCACATGAGTGTTTCATGGGCAGTTTTTATGTTCTGTGTAAAGTCAGTATAGGTCCATTAGTAATTCAGGATAATAGTTCTTGAGTTGTCAGCCATAGCCAGGGCTTCTAGAAATACTTTGCTCATGCTGATTGCTTTCTTCGGATATGGGGCTAGGAAGGGGAAATGATGGATTAAGCTCAGGGAGGCTCAGACAGCAGTTCACCCCTTTCCTTGGCCTTAGTATGGATGTAGTATGCTCAGTCTCTGGTGAATCAGCCGGAGTCACGGGTGATACGAGTCTGGTTCCTGGCATTAACTGGGGCAGTGCTTGAATCAGCGCTGGCCAAAGCCTTGCTCCTTCAGAATGGGTTTGCTGCCTTTGAACTCCTGGCTCAGCATGGGCTTGTGCTGTGGCAGGGGTTGGAGCCAGCCTGGCTCTCTCAGGCCACACAGCACCCGGAGCCTGCGTCATCCTCTGTGCCAGCCTTGGCCTCTGGCAATTCCAGTTGTGGGTTCCTCCTTTTCATTTTCCCAGGGCTCGCTTGCTCAATAGACAAGTGTGATCTCAAGCAGAGTCACGCTCTGTAACATGGCAGCTCTCCCTGCATGCCTGTGCAAGCACAGCCAATTCACCTCGACCATCAGGAGTGGAAGTCCCCGAGGTGGGGTGGGATGTCCTCTTTGAGAGCCTGGGAGCTTGCTGGAAAAAGAGGTTTGGACGACAGTCTGACAGAGTTCAGAGCCATCAAGAAAGCCTATCCAGATGGTTTGCTTCCTCAGAGCAGAGGAGTCGCTCCATCCCTGAATGCCAAGTGACTTTAATTTTTGTGTCTACCACAGTAGACTTTTCAGAGAGTCCCTGAGATGGTTTTTCTTGCAGTGAAACATGGATGCATCTCTTTCAGGATAATCTCCAAATAGAAGGACAACAGAATGTGTTGGAGCTTGCTACCCAATGTGCAAGAGCAGATGTGCTTTTGTTGGTTGGAGCCAGCTCTTTCCAGCTTGAACTGTGTGTGTAGCTATCTGCTATCTGCAGAGCAGATATTCAGTTTTGTTGCTATTCGTTAGGCATAACGGAGTTATTGAAGCACCCAGAAATGGTGCTGTGTTTGGTAGAGCTGTGTTAAATCTCCATTAGCTTCAAGGACCTCAGGGCTGATTTCCAGCTAATGATTGACGTGTGGTGTCCTGCTTCAAGTCCCCCATGGTGTAGATAGTCATGGGGGCCTTCAGAACCAGAAAGAAGGGTATTGCAAGAGCTGGATTTCTTTGAGATACTATGTGATACCTGTGCAGTCATCTGCCACCCATTTTCATTCCTCCTCTTTAATTTTATTTTCTTTGTTTGTAGATTGAGGGGGAATAAGTGTTCCCAGGATGGGTCAGGGGCACAAATACTGATAAGGGAAACAAAAAGTCCCCAGTTCCAGCTGCTTATGGCTCCCAATTTTAGAGTACCAGCAGGTATGTGAAAGCCCTAAAGCTCCAGTTGCTGGTCAATAACCTTATTTAAGTTGGCACAACGTAACTGGAACAACATCCTACAGCTTTCGGATGTTTTTATTGTGTTTCGGTTTCTGACGAAATGCAGTTTGCAGGTACTCAGGTTCCAATTCTCACAGGGGTTTATGTTAGAAAACCATAATCATCCTCTATTATTTTCTACTCAAAATGTATGTATTTTAAAATAAGTATAATCACTTAAATATGTAGCCTTCCCATCTGAATGGCAAAAAGGCCAGTTACATTTGATATAAAAGTTACATTAAGTTGGAAATTAATGTTGTTTTAGTGGTTACTGGTAAATGAGAACCTGGGCATCTTTCAGAAAATAGCTGCTGTGGAAATGCAAAACAAAGGGGGTTTAAAATTAATTATTTAAATTGGCATGTCCTATTACATTATTTAAACCAGAATATAAATCTGCCTACCGTGGGTTTGTTGAATCAAACAGGAATCTCTCAATTGTGGATTTACCAGAATAAATTACAATTAAAAAAAAAAAAAGATATTTGATCGAGATTGTAATATATAACATTTATCATTTCTACAAATATTTCATTTGGTGGGAACCAAACTGGTGCTGCCATTGCCAAAAGCCGATCCTCATAATTTATTTTGTGGTCATATAAATTTTCCTTTGCCTGCTTCTTTAGTGGTATCCCAAATTGTAACTCTTTTTAATGGTCAACCTATCTTGGCTTGAATTTTCCCATGCCTGAGGTCCACAATGCTGATTTAGCAGAACAAAAACTTTGAAGATATTTCCTTTTCTCTGTGCTGTTTATTATATCCTTTGCTTCGCGTGTAGACCGAGCTCTGAAGCTTAGGTCAACAAGAAACCACCATTGTGGTCAGGCTGGCTCATGGGAAGCGGCACTCAAATGGTTCCAGTTTGTTATTCTCCTGGGTCCGAGATGATTCCCACAGGTTGGGCTGGTGACTTCTGACTTTTGAAATCGATGTAGATACCTCCCAAATAATGTGTCCTTTCGACAGTCTTTTTACCTGCATCTGCACACTGGTGGAGGTTACCCTAGGCTGGGTGAATTGTCCTTTAAGGAGCACTAGGATGGGTTTAGCGTTTACTCGGACCGTTCGGGTTTGAGCTTTTCCAAGGCAGACATCAGCAACTTGTCAGCTATAAAGAGAACATGAAATAATATTTTGCGTTCTTTTTTTTACTTTATAAAGTTAAATAAGTGCTCCAAGAAAGTTTCTGTGTTTGTTTATTCACTTCCTTAAAACCTTGGAATCCAGACCTATAAATACAGGCTGACTTCATGTTTACAATTATGATCGTTCTCACTTGAATTGATTGATGCTACTTGTTAAAAAAAAAAAAGTATTAAGATATGTTTAGATCTGCAGGAAAAGATTAATATTCTTCTTGTTAAAATATGTTGCTTTTGTACATACGGAAAAACCAGTGTGCAAGTATCAACCTCTCACTTTTCTAAAACTAGGAAGCCTGTTTGCCAGCTATTACAGAAGTAAAAGGAAAGACACTGCAATCAGGCTTAAGAGATGTAGCTTTTCACGAAGTTAGCAGCTATACTGCAAGCTTAATAGTAGTTGGGTATTGACCTTAAATAAAGAGTCAGCATTTCTTACAAAGAATCGTGGCCTGATATGTACCGTTCTTTTTTTATTGAGGATATTTAGTGTCATTTCTGCATTGCAGATTTCTAGCTGGAGTTTTGCCCGAATTCATTTTAGAAGATGATGTAGATTTACTAATACATGTGAGTTTTCTTAAGTAACGTAAACCACTTTTCAGATTTACCAAATTATCCCTGAATATCATCTGCAGCTGAATTTAACCAATTCAGAAAACTTTTGCCTCCTTGTTAAGAAATATCCGTTATTCAAACTTGAAAAAATAGATGAGGTAAGAATTATGTTTCCAAGTTTGTGTTTACAAATCTAAATCAATGATTTGCTTTTTCTCAAATGTTCAGGATGCAGAAAATTTACCAATTTAAGTTTATTATGTTAGAATATGATGCCATGGCTTAGAGTGACTCAGAATGGAGTAAAACCTAACAGTTAAATTTAAAACATCATTCATTTATAACCCAGAAACATGTCCAAATAAATTTGTGTCCGTCAGATTTTTAAACTGTGACAATGCAGTTTTGATTTACATTCCTTTTTGCTGAATAAAATGGCTTAATTGCATTATAGAGTATTAAAGCAAATATTTTATATAAAGCTAAGCAGGGTGCTTTTAGGCAAACATTATTTTTGCCTTGACATACATGCAAAAATGTTTCCCACTTAAAGGAAAGTGGTTGAAGGAATTTGGATTGGGTAATTTAGGTTGAACTGTTGAAAGTGAAGTTGCTTGCTTAGGCACCGATCCAGTCAAAACTCGTGCACATCTTTAACTTTCTGCAGTCTGCGTAGCCTGTGAGACCTCTGCTGACATGGATAAAGTAACAAGCATGCAACATCTTTCCTGAACTGGATGTATGTACCCTACCGTCACATGCACTTGAATTAAGCGTGTATTTAAGTGTGCTTGCAAATAGAAGACCTGGGGCTGCTCGGAGATTACCTGATCGCACCAGAATGCCCAGCTGGCAGTCAAAAATGAGATTTCCTTTCTCGTCTATGCCTATGCTTGAGGGGGGGGGGGAAGGAACGTTTTTTTGCTTTTAATATGAGCTTCATTGGATTGGTTTGTCTCACTAGTGCAGTCGTGACGCAGTGTTGTGTTTTATCAGTGCCCACCCCCAGCAGAATTCTTTGCTTAAGAGGAGGCAGATTTTCACCTACTGAATAAGACTCCGGACTCGCATTGATGCTTCTCGGTGTTGTCTTGTGTGCTCTCCTGTGCCGGAGTGAATTTTATCCCCGGACTGCCTGGTGTAAGTTATAGCCCTCTTTCTACCCTCTGGAAGTTTGCATGTTCACATGTGACTGTGCTGAATGATAGGATGTCTATTTTAAACTTCAGCCTGTATTTCCAATCAGGAGGGCAAGTTGCTGGAAGAACTTAGATCCTTTTTCTTTTGAAACAACTTTTAAATACTGGGTGAGTTTTAAAGATTTCTCTGCATGGTTTTGTTTTATAAAACATGTTTTCCATAACCATGAACACTTGTTTTCTCTGAATGGATCTTAAAAATCTGTAGTGTGAATCATAAAAACCACTTAGAAAGACTTTGTTCAGTCACTGAAGGATCAAATTGTCCTTTAGTTAGAGAAAAAGATATTTATCAGCAAATGCACAACAAGGACTTGTTGATACTTTACCTATCTTACTTGCTTGTAGAATTGCTGTTTAAACGTGACTGCTGTCTGTGTTTTTAGTGAATGTTTTCAGCAACAGAATCTCATGCTAAATATTTTATATGCATTTTTGACCTTTCAGTGGTGGGAACAGAGGTTGATAGGGACTAAGAAAAGGAAGCATCCTCTGGAAGTTTTGGGAGCTGGCGGTGACAGTCCCTCTGCAGTGTTAAACTGGATGGGAGTCCTTGGAAAGCTATCAACTTCAGTCTTGTTTCCATATCAAGGAGTAGCATGAAGTATGCTTAAACACATTGCGAATGTGTTAAAATAGGAATTGATTGATACAAAAACTGCTTCTGCTGATGTGGTAATTGATTTTTTTTTTTAAAGTAAGTCAAGGGTGCTTTTTGTGTACTGGAGCATTAAACTTGCATCATGCTTGGCCTTGTGACAAGTCCTGTGCATGTAATTTAGAGCCATATAGGGATGTTCTTGGTCTTGAACCACTTGAATTAATACCACCTTTCATATCATAAGTGTAGTATTAGTAATTTAAAGTAGATAATTTGTGAGCCTTGTGGCCCAAGCGTGAACTGGAAACCATAAGGGCTATTGATGTGAACGATGTTAGTAGCTTTGGTTATAAATCAGGCTTGGTTTCTATGCAGTGCTGTGTTCAGTACCAATAGACCAGAATGCTGGATCTGGTATGAGTTTATATACATAGGTGGGAAGCCTGACAGATTGGTTTTATATAAAGAACAACATACAGAAATTAGAGAGGTATGGAATAAACTCCTAGAAGCTGCTGTCTGGTAAGCATTTTAGACAGACTTTTCAGCCGTTGGTAACTAGAAGTGAACCTGCCTGTCAGTACAAATTCAATGCCACTGTCTATCATGAAACGCCTGCTGTTTTCAACACTGCAGGGGAAAAGAAATTGTCCTCCCCTGTCTGTCTGGTCATAATGCAAAGTGGAGTAGTTGTAAGAGTTATCTTGAGAAATGCTACTCTGGCTGCTGTCTTTTGATTTTTGCTCATAGTTGGGCAATAACAAAACAGTTAAAACCAGGACTTCACGGCATCTCTGTCCTGTCCGGAGTAGGAGAAAGTTTTCAGCTGCAGCATGGGGCAACTTCTGAGAGCAGAAAAGCTGCATACAGCATGATTTATATATGGTATGAGCTGCATATGGGATGATTTATATACCTTTCAATGTTTCAGGAGTGCAGTAGGTTCTTCCCTAATTTTCTGTGAAGAGAAGATTAAAGGACATTTATGGGGTCTCTGTTTGTTTCCTTTATGTCACATAGTTGGATTGCTGGTGGGTAATGCACTCTGATTGCTTCCCTAGACTTTGAACTTTGTCCTGAGCTTTTATTTAACTGTTCGTCCCTGTTGTTAGATGTTTCTGCATTCTCTTTAGCAGCAATTTGTCTGACAAAAAAAATAACAACTGACAACTTTTTCAAATTTTGTATTATTTTTTCACTAAAAACTTGTCTAGGCTTAGAAGTGTACTGTGAATAGTTTCCAGAAGAGCTGTCTTAGTAAATGTCCGTATATAAAATGATCTCATGGTTACCAGGAGATCCTGACTTTTTCCTGAGGATTCACTTGTTCTGCATGAATCAAGGGGCTTCCTCACCTAGGTTTTGTTTTCATCTCTCCCTTAGGGAAGAAATAGCACTTTGTGTTGACAGAGTTATAACAAGATGTTTAGCTAGCAACAAAATAAAGTCGAAGGGGGGTGTCTGGATCATCTGCCAGCAAGGCAGAGGGACGTGCTTAGCATTTCCAAAAATCAGATTTTTCTCACGGAGGTCCAAGTTCTGTAAGTTTCTAAGTCCACTTAAACAGTTCAAAGCTTCAACTCAGACCTCCTAAGCATGATACTCTAATTATGGATCATAAGAAAACTGCATTAGCTAAAAATCTTGCCTTAGCGCAGAATTAGCTTCTTACAACTTGGAATTTCATCTCTACGCATTTCCCTTCACTCTAACAGCCATCAGATATGCACGCTCCAGCTTCAGGTCCTGCAGCTCCCTGGTGCTAACACAGCTCCTCAGCTCTGCTAATGCCCAAGGGTGAATTTGCAGCACGGCCACTGCAGTGCAGGCTGGGCTGGTTCAGGAAGAGTTATCCAAAGCGTAAATAGGAAAATGAACTTTTCCACCCAGAGTCTGCTGCAGTAGCGTAGCGCACCCGACTGTGGAGGCCTTGGTGGACAGGCGGTATCGGTCCTGCAGGTAGATGGGAGGATTTCCTAGCGTCTAGCATGTGAGGTTAAATTGCATTTGGCGTGCATAGAGGCATGTTGATGAGCGCAGGAGAGAAACAGGCTAGTGACTTCCAGCTGTCACGCAGAGAGCAGAAGATCTGCCATTCCCAACTGTATGGCTTTTTTTCCAGTTTCTTTTTCATCCCAGTAACAACATGAAATACCACAGGCTCTTGGGTTAGATTAGGTGATGAGGGGCATAGCTCAGCGTGTCTGAGCACGCCAGATGTATTTTGGGCTCCAGAAAGAAGCATGCTACAAGATTTAGTCTGTATTTAGTCACTGGCCTACTTTGCAGGATATTTTGCATTTCTGAAAACTTTCTCAGCAGAGATGTGCCCTTTTTTTTTTTCTTTCTGTTTCTTTAAACATTTAACATCTCTTACAGTTATTTAAGATTGAAAGTAGTAACACCTAGTCGTTCAAATGCTGCCTGCATGTTAATTTTTAAACGTGTGTTTATTCCCTTTCCTCTTTTTTCCTTTTGATTTTCACCTTGTTAAAGGCAAGGGTTGGCTGTTGCTGTGCTCTATCATTTGTACAAATGCAGTGCACGTCAAGTCGAGCCCCCCAAGTTTTGGAGGAAGCTCTATTTTGAACTGTCACCTTGCATAAAATGACAGGAGGGGTGACTTCTTGCTTAAGACATCCTTTTCTCCTGAGGCTGTATATCCCATTTCACAAGGAGGGAGATTATGTAGCTGCCTCTCCGAGCCCTTTGCCAAGAGCCCCGCCGACAGACTTTGGGAGACTCTTTGGCCTTCACGAGGAGCTTTAGGAGCACACATACACACATTAAAGTCTTAATTTCTTTGGGACCATCTGGAGTTCTTCTCCCCTCCCCCCCAGGGAAGCTAATAAAGGCAACCTTGTGACTTGGTGGTTTATTTTGGAAGCTGCAGGAACTCGCTGTGGCTGGAGGAGCCAGATTTGGCAAATGTTGTCCTGTGAACTCCATTGTGGTGGGGGAATGTCACAGTCCCCCTGCTCTTCCTTATCCCAGAAATTGGGTCACAGCAGTAAATTGGTGGGTTGGTTGATAAGTGGAGAAAAGACAGATCTCTGTTGGGAATAAGGGTGTGCTTTCATTTTGCGGGTCCGAAGGAAACGGGTCTCATATAATCACAGCGTCTGTGGATGCATGCATGGATCTCAGTCAGCTTTGCCCATTTTCAGGGGAGGAAACTGGGGCACCGAGGCCAACTTGGCAAAGGTACTGTGTAAATCCATGCAGGATGAAGAATTTAATCATTAATCTCCAGGATCAAGGAAGGACCCTAGTCCAGCACTTCACCTCCTAGCAAAAATCTGATATACATAATAGAATTTTTTTAACGAATGAATTTAACAGAGTTTTGTCTTCCTTCACAGGCAAACAAGTGCTAACTCGAAATTGTTTCTTCCAAATATCGTTAGCCTTTTCTGTCTCTGTCAAGCCCTTTTCCACTCAGTGGGCTGAGTGCTCATGAATTATAAAAAAGCAACAAGTCTTCGAACATCAAAAATGCATTGGTGATTTGTTTTCTCATGTTATCTCATAGTATAAAAATCCTTATACAAATGTTTTTAGCTGTTAAGACCTCCCGAGATGTTATTTTAGAGTGTAAGGCATTCAAAGATTGATGTCTGCTCCATGTCTGGAAAAGACTGGAGCAACAGTTGTTCAGCCAGTTTGGAGCCTGGAGAAAGAAAGAGGGACATCTTTTCTGCTGAATATGTATATTTAGAGAAAGCATCAATCCTTGACATCAACTTAAGGGTTTTCTAGGAAACACTTATGTATAGACATGGTATTTTCCTGTTGGTTGTTCTCAAGGCTCCAGCATCTCAGGAATATGCGAAATCTCTTTTAATTTTTAATTTTGCCATTATTTCAGAGGTTTCAGAGACCTTTCCTCCTTGCTACTGCAGGACCTACATTGCATTGGGGTCATTGAAAGAAATTAAGTATGGTCCTGAAACTGTGGATGTGGGTATATTGTATGAGACTGAAGCGACTGTGGGGAAACTGAGAGAGAGCAAGAGGTGGGCTCGGGGCTTTTCATCTGATATCCCCTGATCTCTTGAAATGCTTCTTAAAATGTGTGGAGTTGTCTGACAGATATTTGCTGCTAAATGTTCATTTAACTCCTTGCCACCTCCAAAATGGCACTTTTCTGGAGCCAAACAGCATGGATAGGAAAGCAGAGGGTGGCATGGGACGTCTTTGTGGTGGCTGCTAGCGGAAGAGAAGCAGCCATCAGAAGAGGCAGATGGTTTGGGCAAATTTGCTTCTGGCTTTTGACCACTTGATCTTGACATCAGTGTGGGCCTTATCTCTCTGCTTAGCAGTCTTTTGGATGGTGAAGTTTTTATTTTTTTAAAGTCCCTGTCTCTCTGTCCATTTTTTGGTTTGAAAGAGCTCACTCTTTTTTCAGATTAGACTAATTAAAGACTAATTAAGATGTAATTCAAAAGGCAATCATAAAACTGAAACTATCAAAGGAAATACTAAAAGATATCTATAACAATGGTTTGAATATAATAACTGTTAGTAATTGGTAACCATCTATAGGAAAGAGCAGAGAGCTCAACTTTTTAGTTAAACTTTTTTTATAGACTTCTCTAGATCTGTAGGGATACATGGGAATATTGCAATTATTGTGCTGTTTCAGTGACTGAGAAGCTGTAAGAAAATTGTATTTTTACTGCATGCAATGTGATAACAGCGATAGATGAATATTAATGCTCTTCAGAGTATTTTCAGTGGCATTTCCTAGACAGACATATAGAGATAAAATCATTTTTCAAAGGAGTGCATCCCTGGTTGCAGCTGATAAAATGTTGAGAGCTCTGCTGAGGTCGGTGGAGCTAGGTGATATACATCAGCTGTATGGTATGGTCTATATATTCTGTATGACTTTTATATTCACTGGGTGCAAAGAGCCAAGTCCCTCCTTCTAGAAAGAAGGTTTATCACACCGCTCCCTAAATTCAACACAAACAAAACCCCAACCTTTCTTTTTAAATTGCTCAAAAGATTTTCTCGGTCAGTGATATTGCAAGAAACATATTGCTTTGGAGGTGACCTAATTTTAACCTTTTCTGAATTGTTTTATGATTAGAACAGTCACATGCTGAGGTAGGACCCCATTAGTGGGTTTAAATCATCTGTTTACTTCTGAAAACGCGCATTGTTACGGGCTCCACTGAGTATTCCTTTTTTTTTTTTTAATTTTCTTTTCTTTTTTTTTTTTTTTCTGTTGCAGGACAGAACATCGCAGTTGTACCAGTTTGGGAGCAAAATATGGAATGTGTTTCACTGCTGACCAAAGGCAGCCAAATGAACAGTATTTATAGTAGTTTGAAAATCAGCAGTTAGCAGTTTCTTCACATTCTAACACTACCCAGCACTTTCCAGAGAGAACTCATTGTTTACAAGAAATCTGCTTTCCAAATCCGTTGCAGTGCCCTCCAGCCTTGACTATTAACTATTTGCAAAGGGGAAGCTAATCTACAGTTTGGGGAAAGATGGCAATGGATGAGTACCTGTGGATGGTCATTGTGGGTTTTATCATTGCTTTTATTTTAGCCTTTTCGGTTGGTGCAAATGATGTTGCCAATTCTTTCGGAACGGCTGTGGGCTCTGGTGTTGTTACTTTACGCCAGGCTTGCATTTTGGCTTCAGTTTTTGAAACCACTGGCTCGGTATTACTGGGAGCAAAAGTAGGAGAAACAATTCGGAAAGGTATCATTGATGTTAACCTGTACAACAACACTGTCCCACTGCTGATGGCAGGAGAAGTGAGTGCAATGGTTGGTAAGTAATACTTTCCTATTCCAAGTAACGTTCATTGTGTATTTGTCATCCTGTTCATTGTGAATACTGTTAAGTCTTCCCATCTTCTGGACTTGCACGTCTGGTTTTGTGTGAATGCAGGGGCCTGTATTCCTTTTTTAGTCTCCTATGTTTTTACAATGCTTCTTATCATTTACATTTTTCAATGGTTCAGCCATTTAACTAATAGAAGAAAAAAATGTTTAACATAATGGATCATATATATGTATTCCTAGGGTACTGAAAAAATTGTTCTGGAGATTTTTATGGTGGTAAATGGAAAATATGTAAGCATAACATTTGTGACTGTACAGAAGATCCTACAGAAATAGCAGTTTGCAATGAATATGTACAAGAAGGAATTACCTAAATCGTTTTAAAAAATTACAGAAAATCCAAACATATTTGCTTAAACTGATTGTCTAGCTGAGTGATTGCAATTAATCATACACTTCACCCTTGCCCATGGCAAAACTAAAGGAGCAGTAAAGATAGATGGTCACACGTTTAAGGTCTTTTTAATTTTTCTGACTCAAACCGACAGGAGTTCAGCGTACCTTAGAGTATACTCCGCGTGCTTTTGTTTGCAGTTAAATTAATCTCCGTTTAGAACAAATAGCATATTCTGAGGTAAGTAACATTAAGCCACGGTATTTACTCTTTGTTTATATGCAAGAGGCTTTGTGAGCTTTTGGAGATCTCCCTCAAGAATCAATAGCAAACCTGCTTTTAAAGGACAGGAGACAGCAGGAAGGAAACCCTTTCACTGTGGGAGAGGCAGCCCAGGCAAGGGGCCAGCCTGCCCATCCCACCACTTCTTCAGTCTGGCAGGTCCGTGGCATCCCATGACAGGGTGACGTGATTTATACAAGCATTGCAGCATCCTCTGTTAGAAAGGGATGCTCCACTCAAAGATTTTCTTCCTTAAACCTATCCTAAATAATATTTCCACTTACCCCCTCTAACCTCCCCACAGTTTTCAGGCAGGACCTGCACATGAGAGAGGTGAATCCGTGCAGAGGTCTACTACATGCGGTTATTTTCCCATTTCTTTGGGGAAATGGGAAAATTTTGCTTTTTATTTTAATGGATCAAGATGGACATTGAGTGCCAGTTTCTGGACTTGTCTGAGGTGGCTTTGTGTGCTTGAGAGCGGGAAGGTGGTTCCCTTGGACTTCACTGCTCCTGAGCCTCCTGAAGGTTGGCCACCTTCCCCTGCCCAAGGGGAAGAGGGGCTGGTTAGCGAGAAATCACTGCTGGGACCGCAACTGCTTCCCCAAACGGTCCCTCTGTGAGATTGCCAACTTAAACCACACCAAATGCTCTTGGGCACCCCGCATCAGTTCCTCTTTCCTGATGTCTTGCAAGGTCAGCTGCAGATTTCTGGTCAAGCTGCAGATTTCCCTCAAGCTCTAGGGTCCTTCTTAGTACCACTCCACTTGCATCATTTAGCCTTCTGCTTCCTGAGATAGCTCCATCATTTCCCACGGGCGTGTGCCCAGGAGCAGCGTACACCATCTGAAATGTAAGTGACCTGCATCTTCTGACCTTCATGTTCTTGATTCTCACGATCCTCATTGAAGGAAGGGTCCTTGTCCTTTTCTGTATCTATTTCTGGCATCTTGATCCTGTCCGGGCAAAGTTTTAAGTCTCAGATGCCCCCTGCGGAGGCAACTGGCCAGAAGCTCAAAGAAAACAACTTATTTGCATGCGTATTTACATAAGCCTGTGTGAACTTCATGACCAGTTGCATTCCCTTCCTCCAGGAAGGGCATTAAGAAGAAATTCCACCTTTTAAATCTCAGAATTAATCACACGTTACAAACTGCAGATTTCAATTTTTTTTCCTCAAATCCATCTCCAGCTTTTCTCTGGATGTATGGTATTTTTGTCTGTGTTTTCTCTGAGCCTTCCTGGATGTTTTCTTCTCCTCTTTCTGTTTTTTGCTCTGCATTGTCCCCCTTGTTCTCTCATGCCTCATGATCGTGTTTTTGCAAATGGGCTTAGCTTCTGAATTTTGATGAAGCTTAAATGAGTCAACAGTCTGGGAGAGACCAAAAGTCACTGTATCCTCTTTCCAGATGTTGGCGGAAGATCCTTTGATGCTTGCAGCAAACAGCAGATGGTGATTTTCAGGGCAACCTTTTCTCCTAAGAGAAAAGGAAGCAGGGAGCAACAGGATTAAAATTTTAAAATTTAACATTCTGTAATAATTTGTAGTGTATTAAAATAATGTTTGTTAGGCAGTTGGGAAGTTAGGAACTGTTGCTCTTGGGATTAAATTGTAGTACTTCCCTAGCGTTAACTAATTGTCAGGTTGTTGTCAGGAATTGCCTGAGTGTTGTTCTAGTGATCCTGGTGGGAGCTGAAGTCAGCAGCTGGTGTGACCGAGGAGATGCCACCAACAGAGTGGACATCCCAGCCAGGATTAGCAAAGCAAAGTACTAACCCAGTTTTGCGAGTGGCATGGTTCTCAATGGGTGCTCGCGGCTGGCACACAGCACTGGAGCCTCAGGAGAATGGATGCGGTGCCTTTGGCAGCAGGGGAGCATGAAACGCACCCTGAGCTGAAAGCCGCTGTTGGCGACTCTTGGTCAGGGCAGTCCGCAGCCAACCCTCCTTCTTCAGGAGATAGCAACCGGCAGGAAAGGGTGTGAGGCCACAGTGTCAGCAGGCGTGAAGAGTCTGAATTTGGGACTCTGTGACAGGTCTACTGAGCCTCCTGCTTCCTAGGTTAGTTTTGCAAAGATAAAAATTGGGAACATGCATTTTATGTTAAAGAGGAGTTAAAGCTTTGATGTAGGTAGTTAAGGTATTGCAAGCCCCGGAGAAAAGTCCTGCTCTGGCTTGTTTTGTATTTTTTTCTGTTCCTTAATGTGCTTCCTTAAACTTTTTTAGACCACGCATTGTCCTTCTCAGACCATCCATCAGTCCTCCACCACTTTTCCTCTTGCTCTCCTGTTTGTTTTCAAGGTGAAGTTGATTAAATAGTGACATGCTCCCTCTATTCCCCCCCACCCAACAAAAAAACCCAGCCCTCACTACACATTTGCAGTGCAGCTGTAGCTTGGTTGCATTTTCCCTATTTTTCAGACTGTGTATTTTGTAATTATATATCTATGGCTGGCTTATCTGTTTATTTGGCTCTTTACAGATATTACCATCTGTTTTCTCTTTCACCTCACTTCCACTTGCTGGTCCCTAAGTTCATGTCAAAGGTTTCAAAGTGTATTTATTTTTATTTTAGTACAGGGGAAGAAAAGCCAAAAAATTAAAGAGCAGGTGTTCCTTGGTTGATCTAGAATTTCCAATAGCAATAGGAGTACCAGTTGTTTTGGGATAGTACCCCAGGAGAGATCAGTTTTACAAACTGGTTGACTCCCAAACGTAGATGCATGTGATGCCAGCAAATCACCATTTGCAGATGGCTCCATTTCAAGACCTTCAAACCATCCTCTCCTGTTGGAATTGAGGATGGAAGCTGAGATTTTGAGTAACAGCCTATGTTCAGTGACCTTGCTTTATCACCTGTGTCTGCTGCAGATCTGTTAAGAGAGGTGGCACGAGCCAGAAAATACAGGATCTCTCATGGCAGTTTGATTGCTGCCACTGGGGCCTCTTAACACATGAAGATTTAGTCTTAAGGCCATGAAGTCTTAAGATGAAGAAGAGATCTTTCTAAGAATTCTCTAATATTGGGCGAGATCCATAGAAAGCTTGGGTCACTGCCAAAATGATTTTGGTGTCCTGAGGTTAGCACCACTGCAAGAGGAGCAGGGAACCTGGGTTCTTGCAATGTGAAAATGAGTCGGAGCATGGAGCTGCACACTCAAGGGCTTGGTGACAGCTGTGGTCTGATCTAACTACTGAAAGTTGGGACTGAAAACAAATACAAAGCATCCTCTCTGGTGCTTGGGGTTTTTTGGGGGGTTTGTTTTTTTTTTTCTTTTCTCTGCACTCTTGGCAAACATCCTTCCTTGGGACATCTGTTGGGACACCAGACCTCACATTTACTTCATAGATCATTAGCCACCATCCCTCAGTTAGTTAGGGGATCTTATTTCCTTATGCCAAGGGTATCTTTGGCTACTCCATGACTAAGATAAGCCTTTTCTGCAGTTCTGAATTTCTCCAGTGCCGCAATGAGCTGCAAATGAAGGCAGTGAGAGAGTCCTTATTCCCTCCTCAGTCCATTTTTCCTGTAGAGGACTCTGGATGGCCGTGCGTCACTGAGAAGAGGCATAAAAACTCCCTGCCCCACAATCTGAGCCTTCCTCTGGTAGCATCTGAATTTAGGAGCATAGGTAGTTCATTAGTGAAAAGGTGGATGCCTCCTCACACTGATCACTTGGAGGCTTCCAGGTCCAGCTCTCAAGGATGAGGTTTTCTAAGCTTGATGCAGGCTGGGAGCAGTTTGTGTATTTAATCAGACAGGCTGTAAATAATGAAAACCTTAAAAAAAAAAAAAAAAAGCAGAACCGTTGTGCAGTGTGAAGAGCTGTTAGTAATAAAAAGTCAGAAGTAAGATGCAGCATTCAAAGCTGCTATTAAACTGTCTTAGTATCTGCTTTTAGAGAGAGAACAAGAACAAAACTCTCTTTAGGAGATCTCTGTTGTGCATGTGGAGTGTAGGCAGTGCTCGTAAAAGAATGTGGGTACGTGGCGAAGAATTTTCTGTGTGACATTATTGTTACTGTTGTTGTTTATACCATATGGTTGGGGTTTTTTCAAGGTTCTGCTGTTTGGCAGCTGATTGCATCATTCTTGAAACTCCCGATATCGGGGACCCATTGCATCGTAGGTGCTACGATAGGATTTTCTCTGGTGGCAATTGGCACGCAGGGAGTCCAGTGGATGCAGCTTGTCAAAATTGGTAAGTGCTGTTTTCTTTTATGCGTGAGGATATGTGAAATAGTGTGCACTGCCTGCAAAAAAAATTCCCAGAAATCTGCTTTGTGCTGATAGCACTCCCTCCTTAAATTCCACCCCGGTCCTGTCATTCGGAAGATGCACTGATGCCGTGTTCATTATGGGCTGCAGTGTGTCTCCAGTGGAGAAAGGGGTAAGACGCAAGTTGCACTTCCCCAGCAGTAAGTTGAGGAGACATTGTCCCTCAGAGACATGCTTCAGGGTGACGTTCCTCCTCTTCTAATTCTTTTCGTGGCAGCTCATACCACCTCGTTCTTACTCTCAACAATGCTAGCCATCATGTGAATGCCCACAGTCATGTTTCTCCACCCACCAGCTTCAGGGAGGCGGAAGCTGAGCATACAGCACATGTTTAACTCACAGCCTCCCACTGCCAAGATCAGCACGGCCAAGCAGGGATGTGAAGGAGTTTTCATTATTGTTTTGGAAGCCTTGTAACCCGAGTCGCAGCCTAAACCCTGGATTAAAAGGATTTGATGCTGAAGGCATGGAAATACAATTGAGCTTTACAGAAGTTGGAGCAATGCGTATTTTTTTTAATTCTGTCGAAAGTAGAAGAGAGTTTGCAATGACAGCAGAATCAATCTGTTAACCGTGCCACAAACAATAAATCACTCTGGATGAGATTTCCAGAGCACTGCCCTAATCCGGTTTTATTGAAATCAGTGGGAGTTTTGCCACCTACTTCAGTTAAATCAGTCCTGGACACTTGCAAATCTGGCCTGCAGAAAATGTATGTGCATTATTCATTACAGTTGATGCTTCTATGTTATTTTGGGAATCAAGACTTTTACCCTGCGAGCAGCATGGCATCCTGCTAGGTGCAGTTGCTTTCCACTTGCTTGCAACATTCGTGGTCACGGTGATTAGGAAATTGCAGGGCTTTCTTGGTCCACTCTGCATTAAACTACAAGAAACTTTCCTGATGATGTTGATTGCTAAACTTGCAAAATTATCAGGAAATGCTTTGGCTGATGTTTCTAATAGTGCCTAGCATTACTTTGACTTTCATGATTGTCAGTGGACATTGAGTTGCACCAGTTGTAAGTAAACATACGGAACATTCATAGTAGTTGTACAAGAACTGTTTTAAATTTATTGCTCGTTAACTACTTATTTAACTGTTATGCAAGAATACTATTTATTTCATGTTTCATTCTTTCTTTTCTTCAACACAGTTGCCTCTTGGTTTATTTCCCCACTGTTATCTGGCTTGATGTCTGGAGTCCTCTTTGTGCTGATTAGATTCTTCATTTTAAATAAGGTAAAGAAATCTCAGTATTATTATGAGTGCTCGGTATGAAGGCTGTGTTCTAGCCTCCCATTTGAGTGCTGCCATTTCCAGAGTTTAAAGTTTGTGGCTTGCCTTTTGTACAGGAGACCAGACATTTTTTTATAGCCACTGGAACTATACTTGCTCTTAGCAGTTCTGAAAGCTCAGAGTAAGTAATTTGACAAGTATTTGAGGCTTAGAAGGTGCTACGTGATAATTAATATTGTATATTCTGTTTGATTAAAGGATGGTACATTGAGATTGCTTCTGTATTAGTACAAACTTGTTGGCATTGACTTACCCTCACGATAGCTGTTCTGACTGTTATTTAAAGAGAACAGTCCTTCCTTGGAGATACTCTAATTGATATTTCATAGTTGTGAAACTTTAAGCTTTGGTTTTCTAGCACATCAGACATTAGAAGATGGGCATCTGCATATTTCCTAGATTCTCAAGAAACTTCAATCGATGTGTTTTAGTGACCTCAGTCAAAAGTGGCAGCTTTGAGGTAACGTCAGTCCATATATTTCCAGTGCGGAAGACGATTTGCCTGCCACCCAGCATGAACTGGAAACCGGAATACTTTTATCTGCTCTTTCCATTTCTCTCACACCATTCAACTTGCTAAAATGGGGGAGTGCAGTGCATGACAATGACCCAAAATAAGGGACACTATATTAGCAGTTATTCAGGGAACTTAAATAGATGAGGGATTAATTCTTTTGCTATAAATAACACCACCTGTAACCTCAGCTTCATCATTCTTTATTTCTGATGTAAATAAATGTCAGCGATAAAAGCAGATGATAAATTTGATCGGACTCAGCTTTGAATTTAAAATTACTCAAGTTGCATAAAGGACGAGGAAGAGTTCCTCTGTTGCATTCAAAACCTAACAACTTAAGAAATTAGTCATGAAAATCACATGAGCTGTGGTATAAAAGCCACATATTTAAGCATTCAAGAGTCAGAAAAAGTTCAAGCTAAGGAAATTGTCTTCTGACTGCCATCTGTGCCATTCACAAAGTAGTAAGATCTGTAGAGCTTCTGGCATAAGCAAGTAGCCACTTGCGTTGTGTGCGTGCATAAAAAAAGAGCAGCTTTTTAGCTTGCGAGTCTGTGGCTTGATGTAGGGGTTCGTGCCCTTGTTGGGGGTGTCCGTGAATGGCAGCTGGCCCTGCGGATACAGCCCATGCTGCATCACGCTTGGGGACTGGGGCGTAGCGCAAGGCAGCTGCAGCCTTTTCTCGGCTCCCTTTTATAGCTCATGGCAGCAAGAAACAAAACCACATGAGCCAGCCCTTAGCTTCGCCAGGCTCTTTGCAAACACACGGAGCCCCTCAAAAGGCCAAAGCAGTCTCCTCACAAAGGCTTTTTCCATGGCTCGCACGGTGCGTTTCCGCTGCACTGTCAGCTGAGCCTTTCCTCGCGAGTGCTGAGGGCACGAGACCGCAGCAGGCAGAGTGGCTTGCTAAACATTGCACGCTTGCTTTATGTATGTTACCTGTTTCATACAGCCAGACACTTAATATTTCAGAGACTTCTGTACCTGGTGGGAAGTGCCAGGCTGTTTCAGTCACAACTGAGAGGTTAGGAATAAGGTTTTGCAATGGACGCGTTGCACTGATGCTTGTAGTCCCGTCCCCAAAATATCAAAGCCCTGTCCTGCTTGGCACCCTTCAGTTGTGCCAAGTGAAAGGGACTCCTCATCTTGGAGCCAGGATAGATAAGAAAACACTTGCAGGAAGAAACCTGCCCCCAGGTCACCCAGCAGGTCTGCAGCCGACCTGAAAGTACAACCTGTCTCCCTGGTTCCCATTAACTGTGTCAAGCTTCCCCAGAATGCTGGTGCTTGCCAGGACCAGCCTTGTGGATTCGGGTGTAACCAGACAGGTCACTGTCCTTTCCTCACCACCCGCCCAAAAGCTCCACCTGCCTGGCACTGACTCGGGAGCACGTGTTTTCCTCATGGTGGTTCATGCTGACATTAATCTGGTGGAAAGTCCAGCTAATGTTTCCTTTTTTCCCCCGATTTCTATGCAGGAAGACCCTGTGCCCAACGGTCTCCGCGCACTTCCAGTGTTTTATGCTGCTACCATAGCTATTAACGTGTTTTCCATCATGTACACGGGGGCACCAGGTGAGTGAGCCGTCTGCAGCGGGAGGCATGGGAGGGAAGCTTCCCGCAGTGTATAATGATGGTCTGCCAGCATGCTGTCAGGTAGCTGTCGACACCGCACAGTTATCTCCTACGTTAGGAGTTAACGAGGGCAAGAGTAAATCATACACCTCCCCACATGCCTCTATTTGTGCATGTGTTTTTGTGACTCCCTCCTGATGGCTCTGGTTAGTGGGGAAGAGCGCAGCTACAAAAAAAATCCCTCTTTAGAGGAAGGGGAAACATTGAGCTGCCAGCTTCGGCTTCATAAATCTGAGCACGTGTTGAGCTCTCAGAGGTATTCCAGGTATGTGCATCAAGGAGGGAAGGTTCAGAGAGGGCGGTAAGAGCAGGTAGGCTGTTTGCACTCAGTCTAATGCTATAGCTCCATTGAAATCAGCAGAGTCACTGTTCTGGCAGATCTGGCACGGAGCCTATTAATTGAATTTACTTCTTTATTTGCCTTCAATGATAAGAAACCCCGAGCCTGTTCTGTTTCTGCATTGAATCCATTGTCTTTCTTGGGTGCTGTGTTTTCATTGCAACTCAAGAGAAGGAAATGATACATGTAATTTTCAGGACTTTATATTTTTGTATGTTTGTGTATTTTATGTACATTTATATGTTTGTGTTTATTTTTATTTGTGTTTATATTTGAACTTATATTTTTATATTTACGTTTGTATATTTATATTCACACATTTTATGTTTATATATTTGCTTTTGTATGTTTATATTTAACTTTACTTAAGCAGTGTACATTTAAACACACACTTGCAGCAAAAGAGTTCAGAAAAAAGATGTCCAATGCTCTCAACTACTTTATTGAAGACTATGGTCATTAAATGTTATCTTTAGATTAGATTATTGCCCCAGAGCCATGAACGAACAGGCAGTTGAAGAGAGACTCCTGAACATGCCCCTGAATTAAGAAAGCAGGCTTAGAAAGTGACCTTTTTTGAATAGAAATTTGTTTTCTCTAAAACCTGACACACCAGAAGTACTAGATAAATGCAGTCGGTAGACTCTACTTCATAGCATACCATTACTGAAATTAATAAAAAGCTTGAGAAGTTCCCAATTTGAGGGTAACATAACCCAACTATTCCTTTTTCTTAAGTCTAATTGGCTACGTCTCCAAGATGTTTCACAGTAAATCAGCTGTATAACCAACATTTCCTCATTAGTTGTACTGCAGAAGTAGGTCAGGCACTCTGCAGTGACTCATTAAGCAAAATAAATGAAATAAGAATCTTAATGTCCCTTCTGTTTCAGCTTAGCAGTCTCTAAACTGCGTGAATAAAGAGGAAGGACTCCGTTTTTGATGCTCAGGAAATACATATTTACTCTCCAAGGCCTCTGTCCTGGCAACATCTACTCACAAGGATGAATTAATCACATAGGTTTCAAGATAGGCGTGCATATACGGCTTTGAAAGATCAGAGTCCGAGCTCTTTCTTCATTAAGGGTCTGATCATTTAATTGAACAAGCGCAAGGAGCTCTCTTGGGGGGACACTTACAGGAACACGAGTTATTGACATGATTGTGCACGTCAACCTCAGCTCTCAAGTGCTACATTAAGCTATTATCATAAGCAGATAATGGCTTAGATTAAGCTAAGCTTCAGGCTTTATTGACCAGAGCAAAGGTCAGGGAAAAACTTACCCTAATGGGCAACATGGTTTAACATGCATTAGTGTATAAAATCACTGCAAACTTGTTTTAGCAGCCCTGATGTGGCAGTTTTACCCCTGACTTCTTTAGAAATAAAGTCACAGTGGGGTAACAGAACTGGAAGACTAAACCTGCAAATGTTTGCATGTCAACTAGACCTTTAAATACTGCACTAACTGATAAATATGCTAAAAATGATCGTCTCATTCATGTTGGTTTTGAATACATTGTGAACACAGGCTTTTCTGCAACAGACTGCTCTTCCACTGCCTGAGATAATTAAGTCGTGTTAATTTATGCTTAGCTTGGGTTTTATTTCTTTGTCTTCACAGTACTGGGACTGGTACTGCCAATGTGGGCCATTGCTCTAATATCAGTCGGCGTATCCTTAGTATTTGCCATCTTAGTCTGGATTTTTGTGTGTCCCTGGATGAAGAGAAAAATAGAAAGTAAGTAGTTGCTTGATGAAATGCAAGTGATATAAAATCATGGAAAATTTCATTTCAGAGCTGGAAGTGCCCTTGAGAGGTCACCTAGTCCAATCCCCACCCACAGGCAGGATGTGCTTAAACTATTCCTCAAGTATTTGTGTAACCTACTCTTAAAAAACCTGCAGTGGTAGAAGTTCAAAACCTTGTTAGGCTATCCATTGCAGTGCTCACTTCTTCTGGAGTCTAGCAGAAACAGGAAAATAAATCCTGGAATATAATCCAGTTTATATTTTATTAAGGAAACATTAAAGAGGAAAAATCTGGCAAAATTATTATCTTTAAGTGACTTCTTTAACTTTACAGTAAGTTGAGCTGATCACAGCTTTTAGCTTTACAGTGTTTTGCTTGTTTACTTTGCTACTCTCAACAAATGCAGTGTTTAAAATGCAGAGAAAAGTTTCAGATTTCATTAATAAATGAGCAGCTCGGTGTTTTACTTCAGTTACCTACTTTGGTGAATTTTGTAGGAAGAAACAAAGATGCTCTAGAATTTTCTCAGATGAATTCAGTAAAGATAAGTGTTACAAATAAATACAGAATGTGTATGAAACGGCACCAGGTT
This sequence comes from Pygoscelis adeliae, assembly GCF_000699105.1. NCBI lineage: Eukaryota > Metazoa > Chordata > Aves > Sphenisciformes > Spheniscidae > Pygoscelis > Pygoscelis adeliae. The sequence continues at coordinate 558,284 of NW_008824067.1, forward strand.
ATTGTATCCACGTTGATCTATGCAGTTGATGCAAACAGTGGAAACATAAGCAGCAAGATGGATAGGCTGGGTTTAAAATTACAGTACTGTTATTTCCTTAGGCCGGTTAAAGAAAGATGCTGCACTGTCAAGGATATCAGATGAAAGTCTTGATAAAGTTCAAGATGAAGAAACACCAGTCTTTAAAGAGCTTCCCGGTGCCAAAGCATCTGACGAGAGCACGATTCCCCTTACTGGCTCAGTAACAGAAGCTGCTGGGGCATCAGATACTATTGCAAATGGAAACCATCCACGTGTACCGTATGGTAAGAAACTAAGACAACACAGAGGGTTTATCTTCTCCCTGTTTTGGTAGGGTTTCTTAACCGCAAGTAGGTCTCTGTTGTAAATGGTAAGTTAGTGTTCAGGATTTCCAGCTCTAATCCCTCTTCAGCACTTGTTGGGAAAGATGCTCGTTTACAAGTGACATTTTCTAGAGAGGACTTAAAAACAGCTACAGTTTGTTTGGCTGTATTTCAATTTTCGAAACAGCTGAAAACAAAAATTACTTTCCTTTTTGCTTTACTTTGTATCCTTAATGGTGTTTCCATCCTTTTAAGTGGTGGAAAAATACAGAGAACACAAATTACTGATGTATGAAGGTTAAATTCAGCATAAAGATGATTAGCATACTACCACAGGAGATGAAAAGATTTGGGCTTTAGTTGACAAATGTATGACCGTCTGGAGCGTGTCCACTAGAAAAATCTCACGCATTGTTTTCTGAACGTATATTTATAAGAAGTAGGCTTGTGTACATAAAGCTCTCTTTGTTCTCCCATGTGGTGGGATCACACCCCCCCCACTTAGTGGTCTGCTGACTTTGATATCACTTTGCTAACATCTACGCAGCCCTGTAATTTGGTTAATAAATGCCTAGTATATTGAACTGAGTCTTACAAAATCAAATAAGTCACGACGTGAAGCCCTTTGAGTGTGTGCTTCCAGTTTAAAAATAGCTAAAACCAATTCTGAATGTTGCACAGTGGAAATCCGGGAAGTCAGGAAATGAAAAAGATAGTTTCTTCAGAAATATTGCCTTAGCTGTGACATGTGTCCTACAGCGTACGCTAATGTTAAATGTATACGGTGGGAATAACTATCATCACGTTCATAGAAATAAGATATACAAAATGTTGGAATAGCTGAGGAAATATTTCTGCAGAACATGAACTTTTTTTGCTTTCTGTTTTTTTTAATTATTTTTAGAGTTATGTAGATGTCTCTTAAACATAGGTACTTTTGAAAGGTGATCTCATATTCAGTATGAAATTACAGTAAACCACCTTTCCTGAAATCCTTATTATGCCTATTCAATGTATACAAAGCCTCAGAAAAAGTAGAGCTTATTTTACAAGAAAGAAATTTTATAGAAATTACTTTTTCGAAGAACCTGAGGATTTAACCTTCAAGTATCACCTTTGAATAGCCGATCCCAAGTGACTTGCTGCAGGTCATACAGCATGTCCGGGGGAGACCCAACGCTGGAACAAGCTCTTTTTGCCCAGAAGATGAGAGAGTTTATTTTGCAGTAAATTGAATCTTGGCATATTCACTGCATATATTGCAAATTGATCTTCTTTGTCCTGTACTCTCAGATGGCTGCCATTTTATTGTCTCGCGAAGTGGGAGGGAGGGGGCTTCTGTATTACATTCTGTAGTAGTAAAAACTCTACATCTCTGCCTTTTTAGGGAGGGCGTTTTCGATGACACACACCTCGGTGAAATCACCTGTTTCCAATGGTACCTTCAGCTTCGATGGCCAGATGAGGAGTGATGGCCACGTTTATCACACTGTGCACAAGGACTCAGGTTTATACAAAGACTTGCTCCACAAAATACACCTGGACAGGGCCACCGATGAGAGGCCCACTCAAGAAAACAACTACAAACTGTTACGACGCAACAACAGTTATACTTGTTACACAGCTGCTATTTGTGGCATGCCAGTGCATTCCTCCTTTAAGGCAGCGGATACGTCAACTCCAGAGGACAGTGAGAAGTTAGTGGGAGACACCGTTTCCTACTCCAAGAAGCGAGTGCGCTATGACAGTTACTCCAGCTATTGCAACGCAGTGGCCGAGGCAGAGATTGAGGCAGAGGAAGGTGGGGTGGAAATGAAGTTGGCCTCTGAACTCGCAGATCCTAATCGACCCCCAGTTGATCCCGTGGAAGAGGATAAGGAAGAGAAAGACACATCTCAGGTCCATCTACTTTTCCACTTCCTCCAGATCTTAACCGCCTGCTTTGGATCCTTTGCCCATGGAGGTAATGATGTCAGGTAAGAGGAAACCAGCAATTTTATGGTTTAAGTGCTTGGAGCAAGGTTTGCCAGCTTGGCCGGCCAGAAAGCATATTCATTTCTGCAGGCAGATGATCATCAGGGCTCCACTTCTAGGAGTTGGGCTGCTCAGTCTATTGTTTATTTTCTTCTCAATGGTGACATCTTTTTTTATTCACTGCTAAATAATTGTGCAGTAATTAGTTTAATTCAGGTTTAATTTTGGCAAGCTTTGAGGCATTGAGACTCCCGCTGGCATGCCAACCACTGTAAAAGGAAACAGGACAGCCCTAGCCCCGCAGAGTTCGCAGCCTATTTTAACTGCAAGATCGGAGATCATCAGCAAATGAGAGGTTTAGACTATTTTTGTCATTAGATGAATTTCATCTCTTGTCACATTGCGAAAAGAGGTGTGTGAAGAACATCTTCATTTTGATTGCTGCAGCCCTTATAGGCTTCACTTTGCTGAATCTCTTGCTTGGAGTTTTCCAGGGGTCTAGGACCATGTGAGGCAGTGTATCACCAAATAGCACAGAAAATCTAACAAGCCTTAACATCGAAGTCCTACTGAAGTTCATAAACTGCACATACAACTTCTCCAGCTGCCACAGTTCTCTTACCAAAATAAAGGCAGCTACCCCCGAGGAGCCCTGGGCACGTTCCCATGCCCCATGCGGAGAGGGGACATGGGCTATGGCTTATCTCCTAGCGCTCATTTAAGAAGCTTCCTATCTCCGGGCATAGTTCTGGTACGCAGTACTCCCTAGCAGGAGTTTTATTCAGAGCCACTATCACCGTTGAGTTGCTCCTTGAATTTGGAAGAAGCCAATGAGTTCATCCTTCAGTCATTTGGCTTAAGTGCGTCTGTCCTTAAATCCCATGGCACTAACGTAATTTCCCAGGAATAAAGGAAAAGGATCATCCTCCAGGAGTCTTTTTCTCATGTTCATATTGACTCAGGCAGCTGACAAAATCTCGAAGTTGGTCTCAGAAATGTTTATCTGCACCTCTTTGCCCTTCGTCATTTGGTCAGACACCTGCAAAATAGTGTCTCTTCACTCACTCATTTGCCAA
>NW_008824067.1:561726-564855 GCF_000699105.1 Pygoscelis adeliae
CTTTGTTTTATTCCACAAAGTACAAGGCTTTTGACCAAAGGACGTAGACTGTGGACTCAGGATGGAGCATTTTATACCTTCCTCATCTGCACTCACATTGCTCATCTGCTTATAACATTGCTTCATCTGCAGGGCCCTATTGCACCTCGCCATCTCGGTGGCACATGGCTGAAGGGCAGTTTGGGTGTTTTTGCTCTGTCCCTGGGAACATTGCTTATTTTTCCTTGAGGATTTAGCTGGACTGCCTCTTCCCTAGGCATGGAGCGATCCACTTGGTATTTAGTAGGCGCTCTTTCCTGTATCGTGATAAGGTCCCCTGAGAAATCCACTCAGAAGCTGCTTGTCGAAGCAGTGTTCCTTATTTGGGTTGTAGCTGGGGCCGTACTGAGTCCCTTTCCCGCTGAACCCTCGCTGTGTTAGCCGTGCCCTGCTGGTGTCGGTTTCAGCATTTGCAGCAGGGCTTTGCAGCGTTCATAACTTTCATAGTCCTCCTTAGGCATCTGGGCAAACGCTGTCCCACTCAGCAAGGAGAATGGTTATTGCTCCTCGCTCTTGTCAGCCATCTGATTTAACTTGCAGCTCATCTCAAAAACACTTACAAACATGTCTCTTCCCTCCCCGTCCATCCAGCGTCCTGGGAATACAGAATAGGGCTTTCTGAAGAGCTTTCTTGTTCTTGCTCTTGTTATTACTTCCTTCGTATCCGCAGGGATCTGGCTCTGGGAAGGGGTCCAGGGTCCCCTCCTCCTCTGGATCAGAGGGCAGCAGTGCAACTTTCTTTCCTCTCGGATGGTCTCCATTGATCAGGACCTCTGCTCTGAGCACACTGGGCAAGAGCAAAGACCTATGGAGGCCGGTACCCATGCTCTGTAAGTGGCCAGCAGCAAGTGCCAAGGGGAACACAGGAAAAAGGGCAAACACAGCTGATATTTCTTGTAATGTACCCTGGGAAATACCATTGCAGAAAGTTCACAGCCTACTACAGTAAGTGCCCTTGCTCCTTTATTCCCTGTAGGTGATGTCTATACATACTCCTCAAGGACTCCAAGCATCACTTGCCTTTTCTGTAGACGGCAAGGGTAGTAGAGTTTGTTAGAAGTGATCTGTAAGCATGCAGTCAGTGCAGAAATAAAATTTGGTGTTGATAGGAGCTGGACAGGATGAAAGACAAGGTTTAGACTCTGTGCAGTATGCTTTGTTGCATCTTACAGCCTAATTCCCCCAGAATTCTGCGTTTGGACTGGCTTGTTGCCTTGGCGATATCCTTTCCTGAAAATTCATATTTGTTAGTGTTTTGCAGATCTCTACTTCTGTCAGTGATCCTACCAAATTTGCCAGCAAGCATGCATTTTTATTACATGCTGTTTATTCTCTTCTTAAGCTGAATTCATGTAATTGCAAAACTAAAGAACAGCTTAGTTTTGTTTTGTCAAAGCTGGTAGAAATGCAAGAAGATGGTCATGGGTGTAGGACTGGATAGGAACCATCCTTGCAATTGTACTGAGTTCCAGCTAAGCAATAAAAATTAAAGACCCCTTTGTATGCCAAAAAGGTTGAGTAGATAAAACACTCTGGGAATGCAGATATCTATCCTGTGGATTGTGTAGCAGAGACATTTTGCCAGTCTTTGTCTAGCAGAGCAGAAGACTTCTTACTGGGCTCTTGGCTCCTCTGCATGTCGCACAAAGATCTGCAGAGCTTGAAAGGCAGTGCGTTGTTTTAAAAATAATGCAGTAGAACCTAGCTAGTAGCACAGCTTTCTGTCCACATTTCTGTAAGAAAGTAAGCCTTGGCAGTCAATCTTCCACCAAAGGCTGCTGTCTTTTCATCTCCCTCCTTCATTCACTTTCCTTCTGCTCATTTTAGGTGCTGCTGTCAAGCTCCTTCTCTATTTTTTTTGTCAGCCTTGAATCCTGTTGTTAAAATCCCGCTTTCCTCTGCATTTGGTTTTAAGCTCCTCACTCATATATTTAGGGCAGCACCTCCATTGTCCACATCTTTTCCTTTGGACTTGTCTCCTACATTTTCCTTCCCCATCCTGGAACTCATTCTTGTCCCATGTTTTCTATTTATTTTCTATCAGGCTGTTTGCTGGTATTCCTTGAAGGGACAGGAGCAGGTAAGAGGAGTGAAGAGAGAAAAATTAAAAGCTAATATAAAAATTAAAAACTGCAGGTAGTTAAATGATTGACCTGTTTTAGAGCATATTTAAGCATGAGGCATGTGATACGGACTGAACCATGGATGCAGCTCAGAAACACTTTATGGAGCAGAAGTGCCCCATGTAGTTTGGATAGCAAACGATAGTTTTTGCCCAAGATAGTAGGCAAAAAATCATATGGAGATCTCCCTTGTTTCATTGTCCAGGCTTTTCCCCTGGACCTGGAAGAGTTAAATCAGTATTTTGCCTTTGACTGCAGAACTAACTCATAATAAGGATACCTAGACCCCAGTTGCTTCCAAGGTGATGCTTTTTAGCAGCGTAACAATACCAGCCATCTTTGCTGTAGGAGTTGATGTTTGTAGCAGTCAGGGCTTGTGTTTAGGCTGACATCAGCAGGGATCCTGGCCGGGGCAGCTGTGCGTTAAAAGAAACAGGGAGTTATGGTAACTCCTTATTTGGGTGACTGTTTTGTTCAGACCATCCCCTCCTGCCCCCCTGCCGCAGAGCTTATATGCGCTGTGTCAAGGATGCTGGAGCCCTTCCAGGGCTGGGACTAACTGAGTCGGGCCGAGAGCCTTGTGACACCATCATGCACATGGGCTAAATTAAATCTAAAGAATTTAAAATCCCGACTAAATGTGTTGGGACAGAACCGCTGAAAAAAATGTTGTTGTTGAACTTAATTAGCGGCGCCAAGTAAGCAGGTCCCACTGGCTCAGCACCCGAGCACAAAGGGAGCACGTCAGGTCATTGCAAGGGCAACAGGAGAATAAAAAGGGCAGGATGGAAAAAAAGACCTGGGCCAGGAGCGTGACACAAGGAGAACTGCCAGCTTCCTAAAGGCTTGTTCAGAGCCAGCTTTCCAGAGTGGCCAGGAGGCTGGGCTTTGTTGACAGGTGGAGATTATATGCACCTATGGTCGAGCTGGACTGAGCTTATTTTCTGTAAATATGGGTTGGTTCAGC
>NW_008824067.1:564889-565405 GCF_000699105.1 Pygoscelis adeliae
GCTGCAGCTGCAGCAGCCTACCTGTATAAATGCAGGTAGCGGGAGAGTCGCTGAAGCTGTAAGGTTTATCTTGCGTTTTAAAGTCTGGAAGCATGTCTGAATTAGCTAGTTCCCAAAACCGAGGGCAGTTGGGCAGGCTGTTTTGGAAATGGCTAGAGAGGACTGCTAACCCCATAGCTATCTCCTGTGCTCAGCACAACGGTGGCTGTGGCTGCTTTGCTACTGGGTTGGGAATGAGAAAGCTATGAGCAAATGGTGCATCGGCCCCACAACCCATCCAAGCAAATGGGAGGATGCTTTTGTTGACTCAAGCAACCTCTGGAGCTCGTTATTCCTTGAATTCTTGCAATCGAAGCCGGATGACCCACAGAAAGATGCTGTAGGTCGATGTGATTAAAATCTGCTGTTTATGCTGTGAAAAAAGCCTGAGCCTTGTGCTCCTACACGCCTGTCTATGTGTGTGTTTAGTCTTTTCTCGTACAGATTCCTTCTATAAATGGGTAGCCTTTTCTGTCC
>NW_008824067.1:565435-580531 GCF_000699105.1 Pygoscelis adeliae
AGGAGAAACCCCGGGGATGACAGAAGGAGCCACATGCCCTGGCTTGTGTGAGCAGGCATCTACCCTGGGCTCGTGGATTCCAGCCATGGAGGAAGGTGGTTTGTTATCGTGATGGCAGCAGGAGCTGTGATGCTCCAGCTGAACAGGGTGACCACAAACCATGCCACCTGCCTGTGTCTGTGCGTGCCAAGGTGCAGGTGGTACCGAGGTTTAGCTGGTACGTGCTGTAGGGAGGAGAAAACTGCTTGCAGATGCTTCACGGTTGTGCGGGGGATCTCAGTTTTGCTGAGTTCCTGCTGCATAAATTGTTTGAATGTGGCTGCTCTAATTAAGTTTCACATGGAGGACTTCAGGACTACCCTTGCATATTCATACTTAGATATAATAGGAAAAAGGGGTCATTCATGTTAAAATATGCAGGTAATGCCATATAGATGTATGGCACAAGCTTGACAAAGAATGGCTCTCTTATTATCCAAATGATATAGGCTACATTATTGAAGATAGAATTTAAAACTTACTTCAGAGCTATAGTAAAAATGTTTATTATTTTTTATATATTTCTACACATTCTTTCAGTGACTTTAGGGAAACTGAACTGCTGCCAGATAGGGAATTTGTTGTTAAGCAAAGCAATGCAAGTGAAACTAGGAAATACCTGCTTGCCCAAAATACAGGGAGAAGAAACTTCTCCTTTTACCTCGCTACAGAATTCACTGGAGTTTTAGGTCAGAGCACACAAACAGCAGTGGGACTCACTTTTTCCCCTCTTCCTTAAGTAAATGCAATGGGATTAAAGGAAGGAAGGGCCAGAACATTGCCAGTGTCTCACTGCACACAGAGAGCTTAGTGGGATTCAGTCTCCTGGCTAAATAAGGAGTCTAAAGGAGCTATAATAAGACTGAATTACAAAATGAATATTTCTTATTTCCTCCCTGAGAGCTGCAGTCAAGACCACTTAGAATATTTAGGAAGCTAATCTGTCCATTACGATTACTGAGAGCAGCCTGAAATCTGATTTCTTCCCTTTTTAACAGCAGTCTGTCCTGAAAGTGCAGCCTGTGTCCCAAGTAGATATGAATCTTCACTTGTGTCCTTAATTGTGCAGGTACGTGGCATCTTTGTTGTGCCACACAGGCAAGCCAGAGAAAAGCAGCAAGAAACAGGGGGCTCCAGTGGGCGTGGGAATCCCTCCCCATCCTGCTGTGAGCAGGGCCTGCGACCGGGCTTGCCGGGGGAAGGCTGACGCTGGTGGGCAAGGGGGAGGATGGACCCAACCCTCCAGGGTCCAGGGAGTTGGGGTTTCAGGGCCAGCATTTACAGTACGCAGCAATGAGCTGCAGGAAGAAATACGTAGCTTTCCTGACTCATTAACACACCCAAAGCTTGCACTTCACAGGGCACAGCTGTGACACACTTCTATTGCACTATGGTATACATACTATTTCAAAACTGTCTGATTATGGGAACTAGGATAAAACTGTCTCAATAATCTGAGATCTCTGGAGATTAGGACATATTTTTTTTCCTGTTGGTACATACAGGCGTATCTTCCTTGCACCCTTACTCAACTGGGTGATGTCTCCAGGCGTAACTGCAGCATATTCAGAAATATCATCCCACTTATTTTCCCAGTGGAATGTTCGTTTCTGAAATCCTGGTTTGGGAAATAGTCAAATGACTGGGGATTTTGTAATTATATTTGTAATATTGGAAGCTAATATACATTTCTCAGACGGTTATTTTGCTCATCATTCAGTTTTAATCAGTCATAATGTATGATTCAAGCTTATTTCAGTCAACTCAACTTTTAGCCACTCAAAAGTTGCTAAAACACAATCTGCTTTTCCAGGTAGCAGAGAATCAAAGCATGGTGATCAAGTAGTCTGTAGATCATGGATTATAACACAAACCTTATTCAGAGTGTAGCATTCAAATACAATTAGATTTTCTTTTTGAGCAACTCACTACTCCCCTCAAAAAAGAAGTAGCGGGGTAATAGCAATGTTGCTAGTTCATAAAATATTATGACAAGTTTGATGGGATTTGGCGACAGAGCTGATGGCATCCTTCCATTACTGAAAAAAACCCTTAATTTTTACTTAAAAAAAAAAAAAAAAAGGTTGTAGTCCTTGTTCTTCCAGAGAAGGGCCTGGACTTGTGATCCAAAGGTACCTAAAAATCTCTGCTCATGTGTGTGCGTCCATGGGAAACCGTAATTTCTAAGCCCGTCTCATAATAGCTGAATCTGGGGGTGTTTTTTGTCGGTAATATTGTCTGTCTCACGGGGGAGTGGAGAAGCCAACTCTATTTATAGTTCAGATTCACTGTCAAATGCTATCTTTCACAACAGCTTTATAAATGGTGCAGGACAGATTCTCAACTGGCACAAGTGAGCAGAAAAAGAGAAGTTGTGCCAACTCACATTAGTCGAGAGAGCTAGCGAAATCATCGTGAGGGTCAGACAGCACTTCAGAAACACTCAGCAACACTTCGCTGAACCACCGTGATACACGTCTGCAAGTATGAGCATTACTGTAGATGGTATTTAATCCTGTATTGTGCTGCCAGGGAAGGCAAAGAGCCCCTGTGCCCTGCGAGTAATTGGGGCTGGTAGAGCCCGGCAGAGATGGTGAAAAATACTGGACATGGAGAATACACTTCACGACAGGTAGACTCAGGAGATAGGTTTCTTATGCCGTAACGTTTTATAAATTCATCCTAAAATTAACTCGTAATGGCCATCCTCTTGTGCTCAGTGGCAAAAACGCATATTAGGTGTACAAAACTAAAGTAATACCATGACAGGAGTGGCTTGTCTGGGCTTTTAAACTCAATAGCTAAATAATGTGGTATCATCCTCAAAAGCACTTCAGTTACATAGGAACCTAATGGCAGTTGTACATATGGATAGATGTGGTAGGGGTTCAGAGCCCCTGGGTGACCATCTCAGGCTTTTTTGTTCTCCCTCTAAACTACCACGAATAAGACTTGGAACTCCAGCACAAAGGAGAGTTAGTTAAGGCAAGTAAAAGAGCTGCGTGGGAGAGTAAGAGAAAAATCACTTCTTGAAAATAGACTTGTGAAATGTGTCTTAGCCAAATGCATGGAAGATTTGAGGTCTGCTTTCCTGCTAGTCATGTCTTGAGTCAAATGAGATAGAACCAGTGGGGAGATATTGTGACAACCACATCCCAGTCTAGCCAGTGTCCTCGTGGTTCATCTGCTTAGTCACTCAGCTGTAGGAGACATCTGTTAACCACAAAAGGTCTCAAAGCAAAGTCTCTTATCTAACAATGCCTTTTTTTTGTGTGTGTTATTTCTCTCTTACTCTCCTGTTGGGACTGATTGTCTTCTATCGATGAACTCCTCCTAGTCCCAAGGATGGTTGATTGCACATGCTCGTGGTAATGATTTGAAGCTGATATATGCAGTACCAAGATCCTAAACTTTGCAGTTTGTGAGTCAGACGCATTCATTGTGAGCTTTTGGCAGTTTTGTGGTGGGACAGGCCTAACGGCTTCTTCTAGAGCTGTTCTCCATTGGCATAGGAAGCGTTGATACCACAAGCCCCTGGGACTGGACCTACTGAACAAATCCAGAAGCCGAAGGAGCCCTCTGAAGAGCCGTGACGGTGGTAGATCGGGGCCACCAGCTGTGCACCAACTGCTGGTTTGCTGGCTGTAAGTAGCCACTTGCAGGTCTTCAGGCTGGGAGATGCCGTTGTCCCTAGGAGCTGAACATTTAAGTCACATTGAACATGATTTACAGGGAGAGGAGAAATGTGTTCTCTGGAATAGATAACCAGTAGTGCAGATACCCAAAAATGAAAATGCAGTTAATTACCTTTTTGCCTTTCCGTGCATATATAGATCCAGTGCTCCTCTGCTTTCTTTTCCTACAGGGAAGGTATCAGAAGTGCTGCCTCTGTGGGCATCAGTGTCATCTCTTCTGATCTGTTGGGCAGCATCAGCCACTCGGATCCTCTGAGGCTCAGCACAAGTCAGGAGAGTTTTGCCTTGCCTTCCGTTGCCACAAATAAGAAAATAACCTTTTCTTTGAGGATTAAGCTTAGTTGATTCACAGAGGCATAGCATTTGCAAATAATTAAAACTGGATTTTGGTACAAAAGAGCATAGTTTGCTGCTGTAGTTTTTGAAGCCTTTTCTGTCTTCCCATTTACATTAGGACTGACAAATATCCAACCATAATCTCTTCAGAACAGTCAGGAATCAGTGCCTGGGCTCGCTCCAAATGTACCTGTTGTCTTCAACAGGGAGGTCGTCCCCGTGTCATATAGCACTATAAGAAGGGATGATCAGTCTTCCCTTTTATTCATCTGATCAATGTTTTAGTTGCCTTTATCCATCCTTCTGCATCCATCAGTTGAAGGTACAGTGAACTACCTTTCTCTTTCTATGCACAATAAGGCATTTAAATGTGCAAGTAATTTAATCCACACCTGAAAACACTGGCAAAGAAGTTGCAGATCGACTTAAAAATATTAGAAACGCTTCGATCAAGAATCTCTTCTTCCTTGAAGATAAAATAATTCTTGCATTTAGGCAACTAAGGACTTTTCAGATACCGTCCTTTCACTCATGCAGAAACTCAACAAATCAAATGCATGATCAGGCACAGTATCAGACCAGAATTTTAAAGTACTTTTGCTAGTGGAAATCACTCTTTATTTAAAGTGTATTTAATTCTTCGTCGTACTGCCCAGTGTCTTCAAACCCACCGGATTTTATTATCTGTGTTAGCTCACTAATTTATTTCCAGCATCCTTCTCAAAATCCGTAAGAATTATTCATTCCTTTTTATATCAAAGAGCATTTTCAAGTATTTTCATTTGCCTCACAGCTTGAATGTTGTTGTGTGTGTTTACAAGGGAAAATTCCTTCCTAGTTACTTTGCTCCAGGACCGCTTCTCAGGGTTCAGAGCTTGATTTCTCAAGGACCGGAAGAAAGAAGGAGGGTCTCGTGTTGCTTAGATGCGCCGAGCTTTGCAGTGCTGAGGACCCTCGTCTCTTGGCAATTAGCACTCAGCCCCTAGCACCTCATATCTGGTAAAGATGGGATTCAAGTAAATTATTAACTGTCGGTTACAGTGGCTTGGTTTGCACAACATTTGACGTTAAAACTGGCCCTTACTCCATCTGTGTGCTTTGGAGCGAGACCAGGAACTAAATTTAGCTGGTCCTGGCTGCAGGGCGAGCATAGCTGTCGGTCCTGCCTGCAGCGCTCGCCGCGACCTGCTCTCCTTATCGGTTTACAAAGAGGGGAGCTTCCTGTTGGTTTTCAGACTTTTTGAATGACATTGGACAGGTTTGCTCTGCTCTTCTCCTGATTATTTAGACATAAGTGTAGCGCTGCCTCACTTCTGCTTTTTCGGTTGTGGATAAATGCTGCTCAGCAGGGCAAGCAGCTACTGAGTTTAGCAAAAGAGCTGCAAAAAAAAAGGGATGTCAAAGTTGTTATCTGCTTTTTAGTATGTAAGCCTCTAAAATAACTGGTTACCAGCTTTCAAGTTTTTCTTCTAACTCTCACGTCTAGAAACTTGATGTTTTTTTAGAATAAACAAAGTCAGAAATCTCACTCCAGGCACTGGAGACTCCAGCCACCAATATTGGGTGACCTGCATTAGGAGCGGGGACTTCAGTGTTGCTGACTTTCAGTGTTTTTCTAGATAGCAACAGCAGGGTAGCAAAAAGGGCTTACGCCAGCTCTCTGTCACCAAGGAGTCCTCTCTGATCCAGTCCAACTAGCTCTACAACGCGTTTGAAGAGGACTAAGTCACCTTCCTGGCTGCATTCTGATCATATCTCCAAACGTTAGAGGTTGTCAGACTAGATTATATTTGTATCTTCTTGTCTGCGATGGTAATTTTGTTCATTAATTTCCCTCTTTGAGAAAAAGAGATAGTTTAATGCTTGAATTATAAAGATGCAAAGCTCTCGAATTGGTAAATTTTGAGATTGTTTCAGTGCAGTACTGAAAACACTGGTTTTGTCCCAGAACAGACATAATGAGGTATTACCGACTCTGTCACTTCAGGAAACAATTTGTAAAAGAGAAATTCCTTTCAGCATTTGCTATAGTTATCAGTGATGAAGTGACAACTGAAAAAGCAACGTGATAAGAGTCTCCTGCTGCAGCCTTTCCAAGCAAGAAAGGGTGTTGCCTGTAGGGTCAAGTCAGAGCGGTGTTTGCATGCACGATGAAGAAAAATCACACAGAAAATAAGAGACTTCCTTCAAGGCAATTATCTGCATTTTTGTAACTCGGGCAATGTTTTTCTGTTTCTCCAGCAATGCAATTGGTCCCCTCGTTGCACTCTGGCTTATCTACGAGCAAGGTGGTGTAATGCAAGAAGCGTCAACTCCCATCTGGCTGCTGTTTTATGGAGGTGTTGGGATCTGTGTGGGTCTCTGGGTCTGGGGTAGAAGAGTTATCCAGACCATGGGTAAAGACCTCACTCCAATCACACCATCAAGGTAGGTGCACTGCTGTCATTACGGTTGTGTGAACTTTGTGTGTGAACCAATCTGAGAAATTGCGGCTCCAGTATTTTGTTTGTAATGCCGTTTGCTGGATTTGCTGTGCTTTGATTTTAATGATAACCTGGCTTTGACTTCTCTGTCTTTCTAAAAAATTAAAGAAAAAAACGAGGAAAAGGAGAGAAAGAAAGAATGAGAAAAAGAAAGAGAAAGAAAGAGAGAAAGGAAAAGAAGATAACCCTGTAAACTAATACTGAATGCGTTTGAGGTGTAGAGGTCTACGTGAACAGAGTCTTCTGCTGATGACCTAATTAACGTGGCAGAAGGTGCATTTAGAAAATGGCAAGATTACAGCGGCTTTCCCAGTGCGCTTCAGACTATTAAAACCATATGTATTTATTACAGTAATTTTCATCCTTAAGGCATACTCGACCTCTGCTGGTGCTTAACCGAATTACTAATTAGGCATGATTCACCGCAGCGTAGAGTAGTAAAAGTCCCTGATGCAATGAGCCGTGCAGCCAGGTTACTGCAGATGACTAGCCTGTGCCGTTCCCATTATTCAGCCCTTCCTTGTTCTCTTAACTTATTCCTATGACAAAAATCAGTCGGAGATAAAACAGTCGAAAGAAGAAATGGGTAAGACTTTGGCACGCTGCATGGTATCAGTCCGAGCTGGTACAGAGAGTGATTGTGAAGTGTTTTCTTATGCTTCCCGCAGTGGATTCACTATTGAGTTGGCTTCGGCGTTCACAGTTGTGGTAGCTTCCAATGTTGGACTTCCTGTCAGTACTACACACTGCAAGGTATGCCTTTGCCCAGCGACTGCAGTCAAGGCAGTCTGGACTATTCATCTTAAAATTGTGCCGCTCGAGCCAGCGGATAATGGCATGGCGAGGGGAAAACAGCTGCTCACGGAGGACGGTTAGGCAGAGGTGCGTCAGCGCATCTCGGTCGTGCCAGCAACACTGGAAAATAATCAGGCTTCCAAAAAATGCATTGGAGTTGTCACAGTAAAATCGCTGCAGTCGGGCACAGCGTGAACTCCATAGCTGTGGTTAAAGAAAATCAGCACTTACAAAAACGTGACCTCAATTTTAAAGCAAACGATTACCAGGAAGAACCTGGTTTCCTCCGACGGTGCCATTTGAACCTGGTCGGGTAGCGTTTCTCCCTTGTTCAGGGGCTGCGCACCATTCATCATTTATACTTCACTTTCTTGATAAGTGCATGGCATGGGATTTCCTGCATATAACTCTTTTACTACAGGTTTTCCATCTGTCTTTTTTTTTTTTTTTTATTTCTTCACAGTGGATTTTGCATTGAAGTAATGTGTGCGCTAACGGTACTTGTAGCCTCAAATGTGGGTATTCCAATAAGCTCCACCCATTGCAAGGTATTGGAGTTTGCAGTGATCGCATCAGTAAATCACATCACTAGGATAAACCATAACAAAATACGAGAGATACCGATTGTTGCAGATTGCCTTCACTATGCGATGCACCGTGCAGACAGCGATCGCAAAATAATTAGGACCGCTTTTAAAGCCGGTACGGCTAAGCAAAGTCAGCGTTATAAGTAATTGCACAAAAGTCTGGAACATCTTTCACCCTTACGTGATTGTATTGAACTAATTTAGACATATTAAAATAATGTAGACTTGTAGTTTGTGTGATCCCAGTTACATGTATTTTAGAGCCACCTGTATAAAAAACACTGCTACATCATTAAGCTAATATTTTAATGTCTCTCTTCTTTTAAACCAACTTGTCCTCACTTTTGTGCATTATAATACAGAATCTGGCCCTTGTAATTAGTTCTTTGAACAAGGTTGTTGGCTTTTTTTTTTTTTTTAAAAAAGACCAGTTTGAAGTATAGATATAGGCTGGGTAATGAGCAGAATTTAATTGTGTCATATGACATGCTGTGTGAGAAGACATTTATATTGCTTGTAGGCAACAGGGAGCATGTGGACATTTACACTGCTGGAAGAACATAGCGGGAATTTTCAATTTTGTTCCCCAGGAAATTCCTGAGTCAAACATCCTGTCTTTCTTTCCTTTGCTTCTCCATGGACTCCCAAGCACTTGGACATGCAGAGCTGTCTGTATCCCTCACCCTCTGGCAGGGCATGGGGAAGCCCCTCCGAAATCAGAGACCCCAGAGCAGCAAAGCCCCTCTGCTTCGGGACATACCACCAAGCCCTACAAGAGCCAGATCTTGTAGGATTCGCTACTGCACCCTGGGGACCTTGGAGCCCTTCCAGCTCTGGCTGGGGCTGGGGCAGGCAGGTTTTCAGGGCTAACTTCTCCACGACGTGGCAGGCAGGCTGGCAAGAAGCCGGGCATCCCTGCCTGTGACATTGACCTGGTTTCCAGTGAAAGAGTCAATGAAATCCACACATCCTGCAAAACGCCCCAAGTTGGTTCAATCAGCCTTTTTGTAGTGAAAACCATTTCTTCAGAAAGCCTTCCTCTATTGCAAAATAATTTCTTTCTTCTGCTGTAGAGTTCTTTGAGAAGCAGCCAAGACTGAGCTGCTCTGAAACGCTGTTCAGATTTCCTGGCGTTGGCTGAACTCTGGTTCCTCTGAATCAAGAAGGGAGGGGAAAAATAATAACACATGATCCACTTCTAAAAATGCTAGCCTGAAACCACCTCCCTTTAAGCTGACTGGTACATCAAATGCGTGATGAAGAATTTGCCAGGGAGAATAATACAGCTTTGATTATCCTGAAGTTGCATGCCTGAAGTGCTTTTAGCCAACCATTGTAAAAGAGAAAATACACTTTGGTGCAGACAAATAGACTGAATTTAAAAAGAAAATGTCTCAGAAGCCATAAGCTAATGAGAGGGCGGCATTAGGAGGTATTCATTGATTCAACGCAGTTAAAAGGTTGGTCTTTTCTAACTGCAGAGCAAAATAATTCTTTTTTAAAAATATTTCCATAAAAGCAGTTAATGTGGTTAGTCTGTGTCTGCTCCCTGTAGTTTGCTGTATCTCATTAGATGGATCATTCTTAATGGGAAGATCCACTTTGCAATAGGATTAGACTGTTCCAGGATGTCACGTTATTATAACTGTGTTTTTCAGCAAAATGAGATCCTGAGTTGGAGGATCCTAAGTGATCAACACAAGATAAAGCAAACACTTGCAACAGACGTATTCCTTGTTTTCTTCAAGGGCCTGGTGGAGGAATAAAAGAACTATTATATAGCATTTACTCCATGGGAAAATGCCTCTCTGAAAGTGCTGTCAGCCACTGAGACAGAAATGCCTTCTAGAAAATGAGCAGAAAAATTATTTCGCCCTAGAAATCAAAAAGAAAATGGGTTCAAGGTGAACCTGGTCCTAAGCCTCTAGCATGAGGGAGTGGGAATTACTCTTTTCCCCAACATTTGCTCCACAGCAAAATAGCGTTTGCTGAAGTGGGAGCCCTACCGAAGGAGTGTCAGTCAACTGAACGTGCAGCAACTAGATAAATCGATGGCAAAGAAGGAGCAACATGAAACACCTTACATGGAGGGAGACCTTTTTGAGGTAAAACAATAGACTATAATGAAAAATGGAGACCAAGTATGAAGGAAAGCTCTGAGCAGCAGTTTTCACGTCTTGGAGCAGATGTGGTGGCAAACTGGAGATTGGTAGCAGGAAGAAAAGCATTAGCTTCTGATAAAAACTCGTCAAGCCCTCTCAGATCAGGAGTTGCATTCGGTCCTAAATCAGTGGCTTTGGTCTACATCAGGTAGCCACCACCCAATATGCCTGTCCTAAATCTACAGCCCAGCAGCTTTTCCACACTCGGTGCCTGCTGAGAGCCTGAACTGCACCCTTGTCCTTGCCATGAGTCAAAGGGGAGGGGAAAGTCCCTCTGAAAGCCTCCAAGTCAAGAGGGCCTGAGGTAAAGACCTAACCTTTTGAGCCTCTAAAGGAATTTGTGAGTCTGAACACAGTAGCCACTGTGTTCTGCTGCTCTGCCTGCACCCATTCAACCTCCCTTGGGGTTTAGCACTGAGCAGCTGGTGTGGTATGAATGCATACCTTGCCTTTCTGCTGCCCAGGTAGGCAAATGATAATATTGAATGTTACACATAGTGCCTGTTATTTATTCTAAGGTATAAGATGTAGAAATAAACAGGCATTTCTCAGCTGTAACATTGAATATGTTCACATATGGATAAAATTAAGAGTGCAGGAGTTAAATGCTTTTTCTGTGCAAAAGCGACTTTGCTGAGGTCATACTGTCAGCTCCATTTTGCTATTATGATTTTGGGGTTTTGAAAAATATTCTCTGTGTTGCTATGATGGAATTATTATGTTCTGTGTGTTATTATGATATGCCATTGCAGAGGAACAAGAGAGCCAAAAGCATTCCTGTAATGCTTTAAGCAGAGCATACTGAAGGCAAACTGCACTGGTTTCAAACCGATCTCAAAGTAGATATCATCTGAAATTCTGCAGACGGTGTAGTGTCCCTACACCCAATGTGTAGTGTCTCCTAACCTCTAGTCCATCAAAATCACTATTAATAAACTAAACTTCAATAATGTTTAAAACAGATTACCAATGCCATCATTGCTGATACCTTTTAAATTTCAGGAAGGACTCAGAGATTATCGTACGTAGACTGCAGGCTCGCTCAATAAGCAATGCTTCTTGTTGCAAGCATGACAGATGGATGCTAAAGACGTGCAAAATGTAAAGCAGGGCCTAACAGCTGAGCTGCTGAAAAACCAAATGCTAATGCTGTTTCCTCAGGTTAACGCGTATCTATAGTCAGAAGTGTGGAGTTCCTCTTAACTGGGCACCTCATAAATACAGAATAGCGTATTGTCCACTCAAGGGGTATTCAGATTAAATATTATCTAACAGAGTTCCTTATTGGATCAAGCTTTAGACCGAGGCCTTTTGAGTCCTAGAATATTGAGTTTAGTTTTCCCTTGTTCTGTCACAGGCGCTTCTGAGAGTCTTATTTCCCTAGAGTTACAGGGTCTTCCATGAATAACTCTTTCCTCCAAAAAGAAATGTTAAGCAGCAGTTAGAAGTTAAATAGGTGTTAACAAAAGATGCGGATTCAATATTCCCATCCTACCTCTCCCTGCTTCCCTGTCCTCCCAGCATTTAGCATTTTCCTGGCTCCACACATGGGGAGCAGCCCATCTTCTAATCTATAGGCAGGGACTGATACTCCCATTAAGAAAACAAGCAGGGAAGAGGAGGCAGGGATGGCATTTCAGGGAGCACAAGCCCAGCTGTGTCTTGGAGTTTCCTTTCCTTCAAAACAGGATATTCCTTCCACATTTCTTGCTGCTTTACCGTCTGCTTTGAATAGACTTGCACTGATTTACATGTTTTTGTTAAGGGCACGGAGGGCCACTTCCAGGGCAGAAAGAAAACACAGCGTTTCTGAAGTTTTTGCATCATTTTTCACCAGAAATGTTTTTGTCAGTCCTGTTCTTTCTTAAAAGATAATATGCTGGGTTTATACCTGAGCTTATTAACTGAAAATACATTTGAAGGAAGAAAAGGTTGTAGCTTTGCCCATATCGTGGTGTGTTTTGTCTTCAAAAACACCGACCTACCCAGCTGCCCTGGTAGCAGTGCCTTCGAAGGGTATTTTGGTGGTTTATCCATTCCCAAACCTGAAGCCAGACCTCTTGCTGTCCGTGCGGTTTGCATGCCCCATAGCGTCAGGCTGATGTCTTTCTCTGCAGGGAGGATTTTAGCTCTGGCTGCTTGGCTTGGCTGGCTGGTCTTCCTCGGAGGGCTCGGACTGCTGAGTTTGATGTAGGGCAGCTGTACTGGGTCTAACCTTGTACTGTCTGTCTGCCCCCTGCCAAGTTACCATTGCTGTTACAGGGTGGGCTCAGCTGCTTACATTGCCATTGCTGTCCTGTTTATAGCCCACAGTATTGAAATATATAGGTGCTGTTTGGAGTCAGCTCCATATGCCGGGCTATAAGCTGCAGAGGATCAGCAGCTGCTGGGTGAACAGGCAGGACATCCCAAACCAGCAAGAGGACAGGAAGGTGCGACGGGAACCATACTAGCTATCCCAACCTGCCCCATGCCACACTCTCCAGCAAAGCCTTGAAAACAACTATCCCGGTGTTTTCATGATTTAGACTGCAGTCTGGCCAGACTCAGTGGACGCTTGCCCTCTCCCCTACAGACTGAGTCAGGTGCTGGACGGGTGGAAGGCTGCCTCGATTGCACTCATGGCTGATCCGGCAGCTAGCAGGGCAGAGCAAAACCCACAAGCATTTTTATTCTCCTTTGGCTGACCCCGAGACCCATGAGAAACAGACCACTGAAAAATAAAGGTTAAAGCACCCTGAAATTGTTGCCCTCCTGCCACCCCACCAGAACAGCGCCATCATCATCATCAGGGGCTCCCTTATCTCAGAGCATCGCTTGGTATCAGCTGACTGGCATTGGTGTGGCCGTGGGCATGTTACGGGCACTCGGACCTATCCCTCACATCTTGTCTCCCTCTCTCTTCCCTGCGCTCCCCGAGGTTGGCTCTGTGGTGGCCGTTGGCTGGATCCGCTCCAAGAAAGCGGTTGACTGGCGCCTTTTCCGCAACATCTTCCTGGCGTGGTTTGTGACTGTGCCGGTGGCCGGCTTGTTCAGTGCCGGGGTGATGGCGCTGCTGATGTACGGGATCCTGCCTTACGTCTGAAGAGCCTCCTCCGCTGGGAAAAGGGGAAATGGCCAAGCTACTACCGAGAGGAGAAGCGTTCCCGTGAAAGAACCAGTCGGAGAAGATCCATCTTCCATATCTAACTTCTTATCTACTGTACATAACAATGTGTCATATTGGTGACATGGTGATGTGGTGCCATTTCTTATATATTAAAGAAGTATATATGCATATAGTAGGTAACAATACCTAAGTTATATTATCAGTGGGGTGAAAATAATTGCCTAGAATTTAATATTTAGTAAAATTTGTACATAGTGTATCATTTTGGTGGCAATTTTTTAATCTTTTGAAGAAGAGTATGGATTAGGAAATGTTTCTTGTCCATTTGATATAAGAAGAAGCGAGGTACAGGACTGCATAACACATGAATTTTTTTAAAGCTATTAAGATACTGGAACAAAATAAAATGTGCAGAAGTGCTTTTCATAAAATAACTTTGTTCATATTATATTGATCTTTGTGTATGATAGCGTGATGGTTATGGCTGTGTAAATACTTACAAACAGTAACTTTGAAATGGTGCATTTCCCTTATATATTTTGGATAAGAAAGTTTAGGAAGTACCAAAGAAGCAGGGGAATAGCTTGCCAATATTATGTTGTTGTCTACACGTGTGGGCATGTGTTGTGTTTCCCCACCTCTAATTCAACGTTGCTTTCACCAAGCTCTCGCCAGCGAGGCTGAGATAGTACTGTTCATGTCTTAATGTAACTTTAAAAAAAAAAAAAGCACACAAAAAAGTTAGTTCTTGTTACTTAGTAGGCAGACCACGGTTCTCCACATTAGCTGATAGTAGACCGACTTCATTTTGTGGGTTGAAGTATCTCACTGCTCGCCTTCTACCTTTCCCCTTCAAGCCTCAGCTCCCGGTTGCCCTGCTATCAATTCCAGTGGGAGAACGCACCGTCAGTCTCCCCGTTGTCTGTCCATCCAGCCACAACCACACACTCTCAGGTACAGGAGCAGGACTGTGGGGTGCACGGCACCCCCATGTACAGAAGCAAAGGGCAGCAGCAGGTAGGAAACGGGCTTAGCCCTGGTTTTGTGGTTGAAGGTATGGGCGCCCACAAGAGTGCTGACCCACGCAGGGGCTGGTGTGAGGAGCATGGCGAGGGTGCGAGCAGATGCTGGGGCCCCCCCGGGGCGAGTTGCATCCCACGCCACAGCCCACCAGCCTCCCATCGTGCTGCTGATCACAAGGAGGGGACGGGAACCTCGCCCTGCGCGGATGGAGGTTGCGTGGTAACCAGCATTTGGGATGAGATTTTTTCACGACAGCTCGGGGGGAAATGGCTAGCTACATCCCCTGCACAGCTTTGGAAAGCACATTTGGGTGAAGGTTACTGTTTCGTGGGTGAGAGGCAAAGGGCAAGGGGTGCCCGGAGGAGGTTGGGAATCTATTACTGTTTAAATGCTGCTAAAATTTTGATAAAACGTTCTGGGTACTCCATTGTGACTTTTCCATTGGTCATTCATACTAAATTTATAATAAAAAGATAAACAGCCCCTATCACTGCCTCTTGGGTTCTTTGAGCGTTCCTCAGCTGTGCTAGCCGTAATGGGAAGGCTTCATGGGCAGCTGAAACCTACTCCTTGGCATCCGCTGCCTTTTGTTCTTTGTCTGCCAGGGTCTGCGGGGATGAAACCACAGCTGGGGAAAGTGTGGGGAGGGCAACACGAAGGCACAGGGCCCTTAGTTTGTTTGCAGTAGAAAGACGTGGGTTGCTTTGCTCCTAGCCCAAACTTGGGCACCTGGGTGTCCCTGGACTGCGAGATGATGCTGAAAAAGGCTTGGACAGATACATATTTTTGGAGAGCAGAAGACTGTTTGAATGAGGGTCTTGTGCAGTTTATGTGCTGCTACTTCTCTAGGGAAGGCAACTGATGAGA
>NW_008824068.1:0-359 GCF_000699105.1 Pygoscelis adeliae
CAGTGCGGTAACCACCCTGGGCTGGGGAACGGGCTCCAGCTGCTCCGGGAGGACGTCTCTGCTCCCTTCCCGTCCCCGGGCATCTCCCTCCCTCTGTACGGTACCATATTTTCCCTTGCTCCGTTGATGCAGCTGCTGCGGTGGCCGCGCAGCAGTGTCCGTGCAAATACCTTGTAATCCGGGCGAGCAGCTCGGCGCTGGTCCAGTCCCCGGCTGCAGGGGGGCAGAGCGGGCCCGGAGCTCCCGCAGGTGGGTTTTCGTATCGGTTTGGGGACGTTGTGGAAGCGGTGCCTCGGACGAGACCTGTTCCTCTTGGCGGTAGAAGAGATGCTCGCGTGGCCCGGGGAACATCCTTTGGG
>NW_008824068.1:1492-2360 GCF_000699105.1 Pygoscelis adeliae
GGGGTGCCGGGGTGCTTGGGGCCACGCAGGCAGCTGGCTGGGAAAGGAGGGGCAGCGCTGACACCCCCGTGGGCTCCGGGGCTGGGATGCTGCCGTCTCCGGGGGCCGCAGGCTCATCGTGACATCCCTGCCGTCCCCCAGGATCCCAACTGGTACAAGGCGAAGAACAAGGTGGGCCGGGAGGGCATCATCCCCGCTAACTACGTGCAGAAGCGGGAAGGAGTGAAAGCTGGGATCAAGCTCAGCCTCATGCCGTGAGTATCCGCCGGGGCTCTGCCGAGGTGAATCTGGGGGGAGCTGGCTCGGTCTGGAGCATCCCCACCGTGTCAGACCAAAGACCTGGTTGACCCCGTGTCCCGACAGAAGCAACGTCCCTCGCAGGGCTTAGCGAGGTTGAAAGGCAGAAGGGGCAGGGGCTTGGGCTTTCCCAGCAGCGGGGATGGGGGACCCGCTGCGGCTGGGGAGAGCTCTGAGCACCTTTGGAGCTGCCGGCAGAGCCGGGAAGGTGATGGATGGTCGGATTGCGTTTCAAAACTACCCGCCGTTGTGGTTGTAAAGGCTGCTGGGAGAAAGAAGGGGGGTCGGAACAGGGTCTGTACGGGAGGGATAGGAGATAGGCAGGCAGGCAGGCAGATAGATGGATGGATAGATGGTTTTGATGTCCCTGCTGCATCCCAGAGCCACCAGTGACCCCCAGTCTGGAGGAGCCGGGGCTGCCGTGGGGAGGAAGCCCCCGAGGGTGTGCGGAGGGGCTGAGTCCGGGTTGGGGACCAGGAGGAGGGGAGCAGGACGCCGTGGAAGGAGCTGTGTTGTCGGGGGGCAGCAAGCAGGAGCACAGGCAAGCCGGCCCCGTGCAGGCAGGGATGAA
>NW_008824068.1:6341-7999 GCF_000699105.1 Pygoscelis adeliae
GCTGCGCCCCCCCCCCCCGTCTCTGCCCGGGGTCCCCACATCGCTGGGATGAGCAGCCTGGGCATTGCTTGGTTCCGTCCCGCCCGTGAGGACTGGCGAGGCTGTGACAGTGATGAAGCTGCCGAGTGATGGCAACGCTCCTCTTCAAGCCAGACTCTTATCTTCCACCCTTGGAGATGCTTGCACCAGGCGGGGGGAAGACCTGGGGATGCATTTTGGGGCCGATCCCTGGACCTTGTGGACCTTGTTCCCTGCCCTGCTTGACTCAGCCAAGGGGCTGAAGACGGGGACCATGTCCTGGACCCCCGACCCCAAAGGAGGTGTCCCCACGGAGTCCCTGTTCTCTTAAAGGGTGTTGGGTGGAGGTGGCGTCCAGCACGCAGGGCTCAGCAGGTTTAAAATAGTTCCCTTCGTCGAAGGGAGAATTATTCAGCATTAACCGATGCGTGGGGCATCGGCCTTACCGGCTGCCTGGTTCCAAAGCCGGAGTCGGGAGCTCTCGGTCCGTTTGGGGCCAGGATTGGGACCGAGACGACTCTTGGTGGGGAGCTGAAGGAAAAACTAGGGAGCGCTGGGACAGTGGGCACAGCTCAGGTCTAGGTGGGACGGAGGATGGAGTCACACAGCCTTCAAGAGCCCTCCGGTGGGGAGGGGAGATGGCAGTAGCTACGAAAGTCGAGTGCTCCCGACCCCCTTCCCCTGAGACCTCGGGCTGTCCGGCTATCCGGAGGAGACGGGACAGGGATGCGATGGGGCTTGATCCACCGTAGGGTTTCATTTCTCCTGGACTAACCCCCCCCCTCCTCTTGTCCACATCCTCCCCCGTTCCTCCTAGCGCTCCAGCAGGCCCCAGCCATATAAGCAGCTTTACTTGGCGGGCTTATGAAGATTAAAGTCATTTACAGGCAAAGCCTGCAAGAAACATGGCTTTTGAAATGGTGAGAAATGCCCGGCACCTTCCTGCGATGGCAGACATCAGCAAGCCGGGAGGAGGTTTGGTCCGGTCCCCCATCGCGTCCCCTCTGGTCCCCTTGCCCTGGGTTACCGCTGGCCGATGGACCCCTGCCAGCCAGCAAAAAAAGGGGAGAAAACCTAACCCGAAACTCATTTAGACCTTTGGTTTTCCTCTAAATGGCACCGCGCTGCCCATCTCTGGGACCGTGCCTGGTCCCGTGGGCAGGAGGGGGCTTTTGGGGGTGTTTGGTGCCGTGCTGACACCCTCAGCATCCTCCGGGATGTAGCTGGAGGGTGCTGAGAGAGGACTGCTGTAAGAAATCCCATTCTTCACTGCAAAGAGGGGAGCTTAACCCTGCCAAGCCCTTCCTGCCGCCAGTGTCCGTGCCTCAGTTTCCCCCGCACAGGGCTGGCTGCTCCTGACTCCTGTCTCTGGGTCCCCCCTGGCTTTGGGCTGCTGCCCGGTGATGCGCGGCCAAGGACAGCCTGTATCCCACTAGGTGATTTCTCCCCGGGGATTTTGGGGGTGTTCCCATCAGCTGCGAACCCATCAGCAGGCTGTGCACCAGCTCTGCCCCCCGCCGCTCGCGTGGGAAGAGGGGACAGGCCGCCGGCTTCTGTGTGACACCCAGGGGCTACTGTGGCTCTCGGGTGCTGGCTCACAACATGTCCCCCTCCTCCTCCTCCTCCTCCTCCTCCCGCTC
>NW_008824068.1:8151-9024 GCF_000699105.1 Pygoscelis adeliae
CGGCGCCGCCGAAGGCCGGGGTGCCCGTGCCACGGCACGAATGGCCCCTGCGCCTTTGCCACATGGCACGCAAGGAGGAGAGAGACACGGGGAGGCCCTGGTTTAAAAAGCTCCCGGAAAATTCAGCCTCCAGTTCTGGCAGCCCTTGCGCCTCTCCTCTCTGCACCGCCGGTCAGGATCCCAGCTGGGAGTGGAGCTCGGCGTCCCCAGCCGGCTCAGGGTACCCGCTGCCAGGGCCCAGCCGGGCTGGGAGCGCTTGGGACGGGCGCTGACCTGGTATGCAGAAGCTGGAGGAGGTGAAAAGACGATCTCCGAAGTCGCGCGTGCTTTGCTTTTCTTCCCCTATCCATCACCTTGCCAGCTCCTCCACCTGCCCCCCAAGCGCCAGCTCTCGGTGCAGCCTGTCCCGGCCCTGCTGCCCTCCGCTCCCCGCGGACATCCTCTCCCTCCTCCATGGGGGCTCTTTCCTTTGGCTTTGGCTCTTCCCGAGCGCCTTCCCCGTGTCCCAGCCCCTGCCTGCCTTCTCCCCCTTACCCTGAGAGCCCCAGGGGTGCGGAGAGCCTTCCTCTTCTAAACAAATAAAAACCGAGACTCACTTCAAAGGAAACCAGAGCGCCTGCCTGTTCCCAGCGCAATTCCAGCTGCAGCAATCGCTCGCTGCTTCCCATTTCCCAGGGTTGCAAACCGTCCATCCCGAGAGGAGGGGCTGTAACGTGCCCGGGCAGGCCCCCTCCCAAACTGCCCACTGCTTAATTCCCTCGGTGCCGCTTGGAGCAAATTACCAGCTCTAATTATGGCCCAGCGAGGCTCCTTCTGCTCCACCCTCGATGTGCGGGCTTCCAAACCCCTGGCAGACCTCGCCAGCATCTGTGC
>NW_008824068.1:9737-12519 GCF_000699105.1 Pygoscelis adeliae
CTCGGCAGCCCCCCCGCTCCCGGCTTCCCTTCCCGGGTAGCGTTTGGGGTCTCCCAGGGGATGCTCTGCCAGGCCACCCCAGGGCGAGGAGGGGGACGGCCAGCCAGAGGTGCCGGGTTTGGCAGGGTACCTGGCTGTCGCATCTCCTCCTGCCTAGAAATAAACGGGGAGGGCCGGATCCTTCCCCCGGGCTGGCATTAAGCCTCCCCGGGCAGCGAGGGCTCCGATGGTCTTCGGCCTGTGGGAATCCGAACAAAATGAGTCGCGGCGCCCATACCTCTGTGTGTGTACATACATGGGTGCACCCCCGTAACGGAGGGTTAAGGGAGATACGTTGCCCAGAACGGTCCAGGGTAGTCATTAGCAAAATAACACTGACAACGGAAAACCTTTCAGTTGTTACGTACCGGGAAAGAGAAGAGATGGGCACGACCCCGTAAAGGACCTCGCGACTTCTTCCCTCGCGCCCCCCTCTCACGCTCAGCCGGCGCTGCCGCAAGGGCAGGCAGTGAAATCCCCAGCCGGGGATGCTCTGCAGGCGCACGGACGCATGAGAGCTCGGGATGCAATTAAACACAGGGGTTTTTAAAAAAAAAAAAATAAGAATTCATTACGTGATGCAACATGTGACACAGAGCCTCTGTGATATATAGCTCTCCCCGAGTATAATTAAGGCTTAATATCAAATCAGGACAGTAACAAACCCCCCTCTATGGGATTTCTTCGTCCTTAGGCGACGATGACAGATTTTTTGGAATTTGAAGGCTTGGTTCTCCAGGAGTAGGAAGGCTTTACATTGAAATGGCTTCCCTAGGTCACGAAAAGGCGGCTTTGGTTTCAGTCCCATACAAAACCGACTGCTGCGTTGCCTTTCATCTTCCTTGGCCAAGACAAACTCCAGCCGCTTTCAGCTTTATTTAATGACATTCAAGTAACTTGAAAGGAAGCAATTTTATTTGAGAATTTACAACACCCTTACCCTAAACTTTCTTTATTCCCTGTGTTAATGCATTGGTGGCCCTTTCACCCCAATGAGTGCTGGGCAGAAGGGAGCTCACTGCCCTTCGAAGGGATGCCACGGCTCAAGACCACAGGATGTTTTCTCTTGAGCCCCCCCGGCCCCGGGCCCCCCCCGCCCCGCCCTCCCCCGCCCCGACGTCCCTCTGCGTTTCCCGCCCCCCCCCCCAGATCCCAGTGCTTCAGCCCCTCAGCATTTTCTTAATAACTTCTTAATAACTGTCCCGGAGTAATAGTTACCTTCTTGCAGCTAAGTAGTTTACACGGAGAAGCTGATTGCGCCAGTGAGGATACACGACACGCTTTCATCGGCTGCTGTATGGAAGAAAAAAAGATGTTTCAGCAGAGATGAATTAGTATTGAGGTTTAATCAGTGGCTGCTCTACTGCTTTTTTGCTGGTGGAGACCTCAAAGAAAGGGGGCAGGTGTCCCCCGCCGTCCCCCTGGCAAGAGCCGCCCCACAGCTGGCAGCAGCTCCCTGCCCAGGGGACGCTCAGCTCCTGGGTCTGTTCCAGGTGCCATCGTCACGGGACGGATGTCACCGTGCCTCATCCCCGTGCCAGGAGCAGGCGGCTGCCCCGGCCGCGGGGCAGCGATGGGCACATGCAGGGTACCCCTGTCCCCATCCCGTTGGAGCATCCCCGTCCGCGGGTGGGAAGAGCAGAGGTGACTCTGCTCCTGTGCGCCCAGGGTCAGGGCTGAGCACGGAGGTGGCTGTGTTTGCAGTGCCTGTCCCCATCACAAGAAGTGACAATCAACTGCCAAGTGCAGGCGAGACTTCTCCCAGCAGAGAGGCTGCCTGCTGTATTTAGAAACGCCTTCTCATTTCCTCCCCTGTCGCGTCTCCGGCACACACACAACGTCTTTCCAGGATTAACTCACCTACTCGGGGTCTTCAAAGGTTTAAACCTTTGCGTTCCCCTGGATTTCAGGCTGACAAGGATCAGGTCGCTGCCCTTCGATGGCCTTCTTGCTATTGCATTGCAAGCCAAGGTCGCAGACCCTTCCCCTCCCCTGTACAATCTACGGGGTAACTCCAAGAACCAGCCGCTCCAGGAAATCCTGGCCATTTCTGGTCCCCTTCAGGGATCTCTGGAGCATCCTATGAAACCCCGGGTGAGGGGAGAGCTTCCAGGTGTGGCTTTGGAGCCAGTTCTCCCGTCACCTGGAAAGAAGAGCTGAAATGATCCCTCTCACCATGGCGAAGGGAAGGGAACCGCTTGCGTCCTATTCAAATCAGCTGTCAGTGCTGAGAGAGGATCCTCTTAACTTCCACCGGCTTGTCTGAGGCTGGCTGCTACTGGGGGACGTTTCATCTCCCTCCCGTCTAATCCACGGAGATGTGTGATACAGCATAAGCTAATATAATAGGTCATGCAAGGATTTACATCTCTTACTGCAGGTTAGAGTCCTGGGAGGAAGGATGAGTCACTCTTACTTGAATATATTTCAGGGATAAGGAACAGTTCAGCTGCCCAAAGAAAAGCAAATGGGAAATCAACCGCCTTGAAGCATCGCCGTGGGCTTGATCACCAGCCCCCCGCACCCTCCGCGTCCCCTCTCTCTTCCACCTCCAGATGGGACACCGGCCTCCCCGGAAAGAGCACGGCCCAAAGAGCCAAAGGGATGGGAGAGCTGCCAGCGGCTGTGAGACCTCGCTGGAGGTCCTTTCCCTCGCCTTTTGCTCCATCCCTGCAAAACCAGTTCCCCAGCCACCCCGGGCTGCGAGAGGCCGCGGAGAACAACCCCGTGGTCCCCCTCCGCT
>NW_008824068.1:12842-14447 GCF_000699105.1 Pygoscelis adeliae
CCAGCCGCATCAGAAGTCTGCTCTGAACCCACCCAAAGCCCAAACCTGCCCGGCATCCGAGGGGAAAGCGGCTCCGGGACACGAGCAGGGATGCTCTTCCTCCTCTCTGCCCCTCTTTTCGTCCGGCCCTTCTCTGACCCACGGCCAAAACTTGAACACGCTGTTGGCGATGGGAGGTCTGCAGAGCGCCTGGGGCTCGCAGCCTGTTTCTAAGCAGGCTCTGAAAGCTCATTGTGGCTTGAAATTCATTTGCCACGGGCTGTCCGTGGGAAAATGCTTAGGGGGTCTGCAGATCGGCGTGACAAGTGGAAAGCGTCGCTGCAAACAGTCGGTAGGAGTCATGAGCAGCCGGCTCAGCCCTGACTGTGGGCAGGCAGCAGCCACAGGGGCATCCGAGTGGTGGTGAGACGCTGCGGGTGGTGCCGAGTTGTGCCGAACGGTGCCTCGGGTGGGCGCCCCTCAGCCTCATGGCCGGGTGGAAAGGCAATTTGCACGCTCCGGTGAACGCAGGGGAACCGCCGGCATCGTTCAGGGGGCTCTGCTCCGCCGGGATTTAGCCGTAGACCCAGAGAGCCTTCACCGGGACAAATCCCCTTGTGTCACTTCCAAAAGTGGGCTCTGGTCTGCAACAGCAGTGGTCACTGCCCAACTGCTGACCCGATTATTATCCGAGAAAAAGGTCTGATTTTTTTTTTCTTCCTTTTAAGACAAATTTTTGCCCGGCCCTACCTTGGGCAAGGGGGGACGGGAGGAGATAGGCCGATCCCCCCCTCCCTCTTTCTGTTTACTCATTCGCTTCACAGCTGTTCCGTCATTTTAATCTGCGGAGATTGTCTTTAAATTTCGGAAATGAAATGATTTCCCGCAAGCCGGGATTGGAGTTTGGATCCGCGCTCATTTTTCCCGAGCGGAGAAGAAAAAAGGGAGAAACGCACGTTAAAGCCAGGCTGGCCATCTGGAAGGGAGGTGCGTTTCCGACGCCGTTAATTGCTCGCTCCCCAAGGCCCGCGAGACGGCTGCAGTCAGAGGAAATAGCGGGAGCGGGAGCGGGGGTAGGACGGGAGCCGGGAGAGCTGGAGGGGCCCAGGGAATTACGCCACGAAATCAATGCCTGCTCTGTCCTCGGCCTCCTGGTTTAGGTGGCCCATCAACACGTGGGTCCCTGGCCCGGCTCTGGTACAGCAGCGAGGCAGCGCTTGGGGGGACCGATAGCAGCTTTTATTGGAATTAATTAACATCATTAATACCACCAGGAAGGAGAGGAGGAAGCTTTTGGGCACGACAGCCCTTAGATCTGCAAGCAAACAACAGTTGCGACTCGTGTATGGCACGTATGGCTTCCACGGAGCGCTTAGATCCCGGCTTTTCCGCCAGCCGGACCCAAAGGATGGGGAAGACAAGTGGGGAAAAAAGGCGTTTCTCTGTGGGTTTGCTCCACCGCAGCCCCTCGATGGGAGAAGGCAGCCAGGCATCGCCGCTAGCTGTCCCCGAAGAGGAGGAGACGAGGGCACGGTGTGCGGGAGGGTCAGGCGGGGCTCACGGCAGCCCCCCCCACCTTGGCTTCATCCATCCCCGCTGCCCCGGGGCCGGTGGTGCGGGCTGCCG
>NW_008824068.1:16661-18158 GCF_000699105.1 Pygoscelis adeliae
GGGCTTTTGAGCTACAAAGCCCAAGTGCAAAGCAGTCCCCCCGAAAAAGCATCCTTCCACCCAAGTCATGGCCCCTTCCCGTCACCCCTGAGCACCGCAAGCCCCCAGCCCCACACAGTGGGACCCCCGACACGCACCCTCTGCCTTGCTTGATCCCCCTCTTCCTCTCTTTTATCCCCTAAACCCAGCTGGACGAGGGAAAGCCACCTTCACCCCGGACTCCCAGCCCCGTAGCCGGGAGTGGAGCCGGAGTTACGCCTTCCCGGCTGGATTAGCCAGCTCCTCTCCCCGGATTATTTGGCAAACATTGCCCAGCTAAACTCCCATTTCGGAACTTCCACCCAAGGAATGATTCACTAGAAACAATTTAATCACGGATAATTCAGCCATTCTTGGAATTGCCACAAGCTCTTCTCCTCCCAAACCCACCCTTTATCCAGCAAGAGTCTCTCAGCGGTGAATACTCTAAATTGGAGCCGGGCTAATTTTAGTCCAGAAAGGTCAGCTAAGCCAAGCGATGTTGTTCAGATTGCTTGATATTGTTCAGCCAGCCTGGATGCACACCCCACTGCTTCTCGCACCCCTTTTATTGCCAGGAAATAAACAGCTGGAGAATTTATTTTTCCCCTGCCAAAAGCGAGAAAAGGCGGAAAAAGAAGCGATGGAGGGTTTTTTTTCTCCAGGGGAAACGGGGATTTGTTCAGATCTGGCCCCCCCGGTCCTTTTGCTGCTTTCTCATGCTTGAGATGTCCCTTTTAGTCTCTTGACAAGTTTCTTCTGCTCATTACTGATCCCGCTTGGCAGCCGGGCTGCCTCTTGCAAAGTCTCCCCTGTGGCTCTCCGGCGCAGAGCTGACCCCGAGCTCCGGTGGGCGCAGTCGTTAAGCGTACGTGTAGCTTAATTGGGTGCCAGAACCTCCCCGACCCCTCCAGTGCGAGCTGAAAGCCAATTTATACTGACGCTGGCGCGCTGGGGTTATCATCGCAGCTCTTGCTGTGTCCGTTGGTGTGTGCCCGGGCTCTGCTCAGCCGCGTGCCCGCTGGGTCCGCAGTGATGGAGCTTGTGGGCACCATCCTACCCGCAGCACGAGGATGACTGTGAGCCCCAGGGACCAGCCCACATGGACCTTAAAATGGGAAGACAGCCCAAAGCCCGTGCAGACCCCGCTGTGAGCCTTTAGTGCCTCCAGAAGCCCCCTTCCCACCTGCGGCATCCCACCCCTGACCTTCTCCTGGCCCATTTCAGAACGAAACGGATGACAACCAGATCCAGCTGGTGGGAGGCGACGTGGAGCTGCCCAAAGAGCTGGCCAAGATGATCGAGCAGGACAACGAGGAGGAAGAAGAGAAGAACTCGGTTATCGGCCAGCTCAGCAACATCCAGAACCTGGACCTTGATTCCTTGAAAGACAAAGCTTCGGCCACGCTAGAGGACCTGAAGCAATCGGCTGAGAAATGCGCCGTGATGTGACCGGGCTGACACCCCCCCCCGCCTCCC
>NW_008824068.1:18801-19506 GCF_000699105.1 Pygoscelis adeliae
CGTCCGTGCAAGAAATACCAACCACTTTGCCCTTGAGGGCCCCTCTCAAAGGAGTCAGCCGGGAAGGGCCTGCTATACGATCCCGTTTAGCCCAGCGGGGAGGGGGGGTGTTGAGGACCAGTGGGCTGAAGCCTGAATTAATGCCAGAGCGGAATAAAACCCCTCCCCGGTGCTCGTCCGAACCCACGCCAGCCCTTCCCCAGAGCGGTGGCGGCGCACCCTCCCTCTCCCGGGGGGGGATCCACTCGTGTCCTTGTTCCTTCCAGGAGAAGAACCAAGTGAGAAGGGAAAACCTCCTCCTCCTCTGTCGTGCTGTAGTTGTGCGCTGTGCTCGGTTGACTGTCTCTCCACCTCCTGTGCTGTCCCCGTGCCACCGTACCGTTATAACCGGTGGAATAAATACCAGATGTCTATGCATTTCTTTCTCTCCTCGAGCAGTGCTTTCCCGATAACGGGGTTGGGGTGCCCCAAGGCACGAGGGGTGTAGAGAGATCAAGCCCATCCCCTTTAAAGGGCAGGGGGGAGCAGTGATGGGAGCTCGGGGGAGAAATCTCTTGCAGCATCACCCGGAAGAAAGCATCGCGCCTGGTTGTGGTCGGGTGTTTTGCCATGTTTCGTACCGAAGGGATTCTCCGAGCGGCTCTTTGTCAGCAGCCGGGTTTAAAAGCAAACAACACCCCCCCCCGCCCCCACACTTCCCCGCTT
>NW_008824068.1:21600-22474 GCF_000699105.1 Pygoscelis adeliae
CCACCCACCCCCAGCTCCGGTCCTGGGCAGGGGAACAGGGATGAGGGGTCCCCAGCCCTTCCCCGCGGCTCCGGGCACCCGGGGCTGGCTCTTGGTCCTGGGCTTGGCCGGAGAACCCCTCTTGGGTCTTAAAGCACAAACCCGAGACCGGACTAATTGGAGAAAACAAAATTAAGCGTTTATTAAAGACAATAAATTACATTCCCTTGAAATACAGTAGATTTGGAGAGAAGCCCCTTGCTTTGCAGGGCAGGCGGACCTCACCACCCCGGGCAAGGGGACTTCTGCAGGGCTTGCGGGGGGGGGGGCTCCTGGGAATCCGATCTGGATATTCGGGTTGTCAGAGCCCCGAGGAGCAGAGCGGGCAGGACGCCCAGGCTCCGCCGTCGGGGAGGTATCGCCGTTGGCAGCCCTGCGACTCTGTCCCTGAAGGTGATTGATTTCCGCTCAGCTGTTTTATTCGACGCCTGTACCCGCGGAGGAGCATGCGCGATCAATTGGTCCCCGCTGAGCCCCGGTAACACCTCATGACACAAATGACGAACGCAGACTCCGGTGCGGGCAGGTTTAGGAAACGAAAGCCTCGACCCCCCGGTGCTCCAGCAGCGAGAGGGAGGTACGGCCGGGCTGGGACAGTGCAATCGGGTGCTCGAGGCGGGCGCAGAGAGGTAGTTGCTGGGTGAGAAAGGCACGGGGGAGGGCAGGCGCGGGCAGCGCCCCCGACCCCCCCTGCCTGCTGCCGTCACCACCAGCCTGGAGCTACCCGCGGGGTTTTGTGGGGCTGGGCTGCGCACGTGCTCAGGGCTCCCCCAGAAGAATTCGGGAGGCGGAAGCAACACCCAACCGCAAAGGCAAGAGACGAAGGCGGCCGGCA
>NW_008824068.1:28890-31025 GCF_000699105.1 Pygoscelis adeliae
GCCTTTGCCGAAGGCGACACGTGGGTCGTCGCTGGCCATCTTCTCTGGACAGCGGCCAGCGCAGCAAGCCTTACTACACCCTCCGTTATTCTCAGGCGCACGGTTAACGGCGCGCCTCACTGAAGCATCTGTGCCCCTCCTTCCCTCCCCGAAGGCTACTTTCCCACCCGCGAGTCCCCTTAGCGTTCAAGCAACTTGGCATCGATGCAGGACGCACGAGCAAAGATACTTTCATTAAAAGCCCTTGACCTGACAGGGCCCTGATCACATCTTCAAAAGCAAGCTAATCCCCAGACAGACGAGAGGAGGCGGCGGCCATCCCAGGACACCCTGGGAGCAAGCCCGACCTGTGGGTCCGCGATTCAGCCGAGGCCTCGCCCTGCCTCCGAGCCACTCACCTGCTTCAGGAGGAAGAGCGAGAGAACCGCGCACAGCGTGAAGAATCCTGCCACCACCATCATGATAACAGCCACGGCCAGGTTCCAATGCAGCTCGGACAGCGCCGCAATCCATCCGCTGCAAGACAGAGGGGAGCGGGGCGAGCTCAGCGCGCGTTCGGTTCACAGAATGAGGTGGAGCAGAGGGAGAAGAGGCACCGACGGCCGCACGAGAGCATCTGGGGGAAGGTTACAGGGAAGCGCAAACCCAGACATAACGGCTGTGGAAACAGGGACCCGGAGCTCATCCAGGCACTCGTTCGGGGGCCAGAATTTCCATTACCATTTTCAGAAGCAGTCTACCTCTACGCAAGAGAATCCCGCTTGCCCCACCCGCGTTACAGCCCCGGCCCCCGGAGCACCCCCCTTAAGCAGCTATCGGTACCCTTGGCGCCGTCACAGATCAAGTCACTTCCACGAGCACCTTCTGAAAGTTCAGCCAAGCAGCGCAGAGGCAGGCTGCTACGCCTGCACGGGAAGAGATCAGATCTGGAGCCTAGCCCTACGTGTCACCGTGACAGCTCTGCGTGGCCAGGGATGTTAAGCGTTGGGAGAGGGAGAAAAGGGAAGGAAGGGATGAAGTAAAGAGCTACAGAAAGGAGGACACTGGCAGCTGTTGAAGTGAAGGGGCAGGGAGGATGCTGGGAGTTATCAGTGCTCGGCTGTGGGCGAAAATACCAAGATTGCCTCACTCAAAGCACCCTCCTGGCTGCTGGAGAAAGGAATCCCTCCAACTGCTAAACCAAGCAAGTCGTGTGCCGCCAGGGGAGAGGGAGTCAAGTGAGCCGAACCGTCCCATCGGATGTGCTGCACAACTTCTTGCTCGTTACAAGGAGGCGGAAAGGCGCACCGTGCGCTACGGCCAAAAATAAACGCGCCGTCTGGCTTGAGGAGACACAGCAGAAAGCTCAACGCGTGCTCTCCAAAGTCAGACTGAGAACGGAGTGCCCCCTCCCAGTCCCCCACGACTAAGGCAGCACCAGCTAGCAGGGGAGGGAGCACGAGGACAGCTTTGCCCATGAGCCGTTCTGCAGGCAGCGGGCAAAAATAGACAGCAGTTTCACCGCGCTCATCACCTGAAGGCTCCCCCTCAGGAGAAAAACCACTAGCTGTTAAACCTTCTCACTGTTCACAGTAACTCGGGAATCCGATCCGCGGCCAGCCAGCGCAGCAAGGCGAAAAGAAAGCTACTGCTCTCACTGCAGGGGACGACTGCTGACAAGGGGCCTGCTGGACCCACTCCAGAAGCCCAGACTCACCCTTCTGTGCAATGCCATCAAGAAAGGGCGAGGGTAAAACCCTCTCTGCCTATTTTTTGAAGCACAGCCCACCGACAACACACTCGAGAGAAATTCAGGAAGAGTTTGGGGACAGGATCGGGCTGCTAGCAGCAGCGCGGAGTTCAGCCGTATCCAGACTCCGGGTGAGAGATCACTCAGCCCCCCACGCTACAGCCTCTATCAGGGAAGGCTCCCTTTTAACACAAGGCAGATGCGGTCAACACTAGAGGCTCAGCATCGAGAAGGGATAAGTATTACACGTATTACGTGAGGGGGGAGGCGGCAGAGGAGGTGTAGAAGATTCCATGTACTCCTTTCAGCGCTGGCTGGCAGCGGCAGCGGAAAAGGTGCATGCCTTTGCTGGGACTAGGACGGGAAGAGCGGAGGAGAGGGGCAGGGCGGGTGGGGGCCCCGCCAG
>NW_008824068.1:31205-40183 GCF_000699105.1 Pygoscelis adeliae
GACAGCCTGGATGATGTAGATTACTATTTGGCACAAGAAGATGAAAAAGAAGACGAAGAAGCTGAAGGAACTGTCAGACCTGCAGGAGAGACGGCGGCAGGAGTGAACCCCAGGGACATGATCCCTGCGCAGACTCCCTTCTCTAAGGGGAGGGAAACAATTTCACAGCGAGCTCCTTTCTCCAGGGGAAAGCTGCTAAGGGGAGGCGATTTCAGGAGGAACTCATGCAGCGGCACAACTTACAACATGTCCACTGCGTATCGCAAAACCACCGCTCTGCCCAGCGCAGGACAGGGTGAAGGCAGCTTCCTTAACGCACGCAGCGTGCTCACCACATTAATGTACCAAACAGTTTCCCAGAAATGAATAAAAAAAACAGTAGGACCCTATGATCGGCTAGGCTCGGATTTCAAGATGAAAAAGGACCACCATAACTAAAGTTCCACCAGAGACTTCTAATACGTTTAGGAACAAGTGGGTTTGATCTACTTAACGATGCAAAGAGCTGGAAATATCCTTGCAGGCAATATACGATCGGAACAGGTAAAACCACAGCTCCTCCCACTAAAAGGTATATCCCCGTTACAGAAGAAAATAGTACTTGCCTGAAAGCCTTGTAAATTGGTCGGTACCAACAGAGAAAGGCACAAGGGGTGAATAAAATAAACCACAGGATCGAGAGACCAAAGTCTACTCCTCTTTCCGTCTGGACTGTGAACCATGCCAGGCAAGCGAGCAGGTTTAGGAGCAGGGTAATCGAATGCACTGTTCAGGATGGGGCCGGGGGGGAGGAGAGAGAGGAAAAAAACCACCAGTAAATTCCTGGAAAACTCAGCAGCATCCCCTATCTCTCGCTGAACACATGGAGCTCTGCAGAAATTAAGGAGACTTTGGGCCACCTAGTCTCCTTGCCTCCCTTGAAAGGAAAACGGAGGTTTCTTAACCGAAGAACCTCATCTGATCCTGCTGCTTACAACCAAATCTTACATCTTTTCAGAGCTCCAAAATTGACAAAGACGGTTGAGACTGTTTTGCACCCAATCGCCGAACTGCGCTATCCCGCTTGTCTTTCAGAGTCTCAGGAGAACTGCTGAAGTCTCCATTAAACAACAATCAAAATTCTGTCATGAGTGAACTATTCCCAAAGCACAGAACTTGGAGTCCTTTACATTTGCCTTCATAAAAAAGGAAGGGAGACGTCACTTTACCCTTGCAGACGACACCGACAGAATCTACTGTAGGGCAAAGCTCAGCATCCGATACAGAACCTTCTCAGAAAGAATTTTCATTGCAGTTCAAGCCGTTACTTACGCATCCACAAGTAATACAGCATCTTGCATATCCGCTGGTAGTCAGCCGGGATGTCTGCAGAGAAATCCTGATAAAAACACGGCTTGATCGGACACTTCTTGGGAAGAGGCGGCCAGTTGTTTTGCCTCGCTGCGGAAAGGAGAAAGGAGCAGTTCTTCACTTGCTCTTCTCTCACCGAAAGACTAATTCGCACACCGTCATTTGCAAGTAGCCATTCGTATATACTGACATTAAAACCTTGGAAGAGGCTAGGCCTTGGTTAAGCGACTAGGTTTGAGCAGGGACGCGTTAACTCCGCTGGCGGCAGCGAGGCAGACCAGCCTAGCCTGAGGGCTTTCCTCTGTGGGAGGCAGAATTCCCCCGCCACGGCCAAAGGCCCGTCACAACCACGGCCACGCAGCACTACAGGTCCGGATTCAGCCAATTAAAACCAAGCTTAGGGGAAAACATCGTTTTGCTGTGGTTGAGAGAGCCTCGAGACTGAAAAAAGCTTTATTGCTCTCAGTGAAAAGCATCACGCAACAGCTCAGAGACGGATACAAAATTGGCGTTTGAAGAACTTAACGTGGCCAAATGCAGATGCTGAGAGCGCGCTCGAGGGCAGAGACCCGCCAGAGCTGGTCTCCAGCATCTCATCCCCGAGCTCGTTTCCCCACCTGGCAAGTTCTGGGGTGACAGGTACGGTCCCAAGAGGGTTGCCACAGCTGTGAGGGACCAGAGGAAAGACACGTGGCTTCTAAAAAAGCCGCATACACTTGGACAGGCCGAGCCTTCATCACATCCTGACAGACCAGGCGCCCCAGGCTTCCCTGGGCATCCCACTCATTGCGGGCAGGGCGCTGCAGGAAGCGGTACTCACGATTGATGCTGGCTGTGTTACTCTGCAATTCCCTTTCCTTCTTCTCCAACTCGGCCGCCTTCCGCTCTAGTTCTGCCTGCTGCTGAAGAAGCCCAGCCTGCGCTGCTGCAGCCACAGCCTAAAGTAGGGGGAGAAAAAAGTTAAGTCCCTCCCTAACCGAGGCCAGTGGCAATGCCACCAGCAAACACACCAGATGCCAAACTGGAACGGAAGGAAAGGCAATTCAATAGCAACGATTGAGGACAATTTGAAAGCTGAACGCCCGCCGCTGATCTGAAACATCTCGAGGCTTTCTGCCTCACCTGCTGGAAGGTAAAAATCAAGATCAATGCAGAACTCCACCCAGATGTCCCTCTCTTACCCCATGGGAAGATAGGGCTGGAAGAGCCCTCAGGAGGCTACCCAGTCTGTTGCCCATCCTCTGTGCCCTTCCCTTTCAGCAAAGCCACGCTTTCCTTGCAGCTTCTTCTACCTCCCAGTCAGCCTCGCTGCTCTAAGTGCTCTTACAAGAGGGCAGCGAGCAGGACTCCCGAGTTCACCAAGACAATTCCCTTCCCAGCTAGGAGAGGAGGTCAAAAGGAAAGGCAAGGCAGCCGTCTCCCATGCATCTCTTCTACCCGCTCGCTATTCCGAGAACTGACCCCTTCTCCTAGCAGCCTCGGCTTCCCTGCTCTTTGGATGAGGCGGTCCCGGCAGTCGGGTACTTGCCAGCCAGCCTAAGCTGCAGCTGCAACGTATAGCTAGACTGCATTTAGACTCCTGGGACCGAGCGTGTCCGACCAGTCACCAGAACTAAGCTAAAAGCATTAGCAGGATCATTTCAGTGTTTGCAGAGGGAAGCCGGAGCGAAGTGAGCTCTGCTACCAGAGGGACAGGGGAAAGGCACGAAGAGAACTGCGTGTCTGTATTCCCTATCGAGATCTGCTTCGCAAGGCAGGTACAAATGCAAGTTTAAAAGATCGCCCGCAGCTTCCCACACCCAACCCCAGAGACTCCCGTTCCCCTCCTATTCCCGCACGCCTCCAGGGGCCCACGGGCGCTCCTTCACGCTCTCCAGCCCGGCTCTTGGGAAGGTGGCAGCGAGGGGTCGCCGTACCTGGGGAGTGGGCTCCACGGACGTCTGCAGAACAGCAGGATGCGAGCGGCCGGAGGGCTGCGTGGCTGGCGTCGTCCGTGCTGCATTTGTCTGCATGTAAGTCGCAAGCAACAAGGCAAAAACATTACATATCGCTTCTTTTAGCAAAGGATAGTTCAAGTTTTAGCACAACTAGAACAGAAAGCACTAGCAGGAAGCGACTCTGCGTTTTCAGAAGTTTGTTAGTTCCTTAGTGCCCTGGGGGAGCAGCACCTGAGGATTACGGGTATTAGGCAAAGGAGAAACAAAAAGGGATTTCGATCAGGTGTTTGAACTGCAAATATTGCTTTACCCCGGTTTCCTGTTCTCCTTTTCCCATCTCACACAGGACAGCAGCCAGGAAATACGAATGAAGCTCTTGCGGCGATCCCTCAACGATATCGCCACAAGCAGTTCAGCTCCCAACCCAGAGACCAAATAAATATGGACGTGCCCTGCCACAAAACATCTTCCCCTTCGCACTTCATATAGCTTAACTGCGAGCCAGCAGCAAGTCTGAGAGAAGCCGTTCCGTGCGAGTGGAGAGCTCCAGCCGGGAGTTTATTAGTGCTCCAGTGCGGGAGCAGTTGCTTGCAGCTTGCCACGCACGCAAAGAGCTACCGTCCGTGGGGAAGTCAGCTGCAAACACCTCACTCTTCATCTTTTAAGCTGCACCTACCAAGGGACCTTCTACGCCGCTAAAACCGCTGCCAAGATACCTAGAGCAAAGACACATGGCACGTACCAGCTGGGAGCTCTCGGAAAAGGGGTTGAATTCATCCAAGCCACTTTGGCTAGCGTTTGTGAGCTGTGTCACCGAGGGATCCTGAAAGGAGAGCGAGCAAAGACAAATCAGCATCGGACACAGGTCATCACGAGCTCGGACGTTATCCGCCCCGCCTGCCTTCCATCCACCCGTTAACTGGGAACAGGATGGGGTGAAACGCACCCCTGCCACGGGTGGATGGCCTTGGCTGGCAACGAATTTAAATAACCAAGGAGATGACTATCAGCAAGGCAAGATTTGTGGGCAGAAGTAATCTCCCGTTCAGCCAAGAGGTACATTTGAAGAACCGCAACACGCTTTTGGCACAGGAGCCCTTTCTGCAGATTACTGCCGCTCACCTACAGCGAGTTATTCCCCGTTTCCAGGGACTCGAAGCGGGACCACGGATTCATTCACCCGCGGTCGGGGAGCTGCTGGACACCCAGGACCACCTCCCAAACCTCACCCGCGCCACAAAGCGAGTGGGGATCCACAAAGCACAGCAGAGCCTCACAAAATGAGTTTCCAGGTACGACTCGGTCCTGGCTGATAGGTGTCAGCTGCCACCCGGGGCATTTGGGCCAGCAAGCTAAGATGCCAGAGATTGCTCTGAAAAGGTGGAACAGCCAGGAGAACCGAGCTGGAGGCGTGACACCGAGTGCTTTCGGAGGTTTTCATTCCGCCAGCATAACAGCTGCGTTCACCTGTACTCACAGCATCTCCCACTCGCCTCCGACAAATAGTCTGAATGTTTAAAAAAAGGCGCTCTGCACGTCTGCTGAAAACGCCTTTCCTCCCTCACCTGCAACGAGCTCAGCTATTTTTATCTTCCCTTTTACACACGCTACTTTCCATAAAAAGATCCCTCTCTGGTAGCCAGACTTGGACCTCTGGAGTCTTTCTCTCCCCAGTTATTGGAGAAACGAGGTACTTTTTGAAGTCAGAAATCCTACTGCGAGAACAGCCTGGCAACCTGATAGCTGGGTGTAGGTAAAAAAAGAAAGTAAATTAAAAGTGATTTTTTATCCCTCCCTCCCTCCCTCTTGAGCTCAGTCATTTTAATTTTGTGGTTAATGGGGTGAGAAGCAATTGAGGCTGCGACAAGGTAAGAGCGAGCGATCGAGGTGTACAGGGGCTGACGGAGCCCACGTGCTGCAGAAAAGTCCTTTGGCTTGTCTGCAACCCGCTGGAGGCATTCCCCGGGTTTTTAGCGCAACCTCCTGCCGAGCAAGATGCGTGCAGAACAGTTAATGAGTAACCTCACGCATCTCCTCGATAGCAGGCACTCCCTACGCGACAGGTTGCACTAGTTTATGAATCACCCCCGGGTGAGGGATCTCGGGCGACGTTTCGGATGCTGCACAACTCCCCGGCCAGGCAGGGCTGTTTAAAAAAAATAAATAAATAAATAAATGGGGGAGCACCAGCAGAACCGCCACACTGGAAATAAGGGCTGCAAGGACTCGAGGCACAGGTTTTCCTTCGCTACTTACTCCTCTGGAGGCTTTAGCTTAACCAGTTTTGCAGATGCATGGGCTGTCGACACAAGTTTACAAGTCAGTTAACGCATGATAGCTACTGCGTGCTAGCACGATACCCTGTAATCCAGACCAGGCGAGGGCCCAGCCCAACGAAAGTCCAGCAGAAGACGACTGCACAAGGAAGAGAAACTCCCCTGAGGTATGGGAAGAGGAAAGCAAAACCTGCGTAACCACTTCAAGAGCTTGAACGATCAGGCTGGGAGGAAAGCGCTCAGAAATCAGGAGAAACACTAGAATACTGAGGCGAAACACACGGTTCCTTCTTCCCGTCGCTCAGCTCCGTTCAAAGAGAAAGGCCCCGACTTCAGCGGGGGCTCACCAGCGCCGCGTTGCTATCGGAAGGGCAGGCTGCCGGTGGCCCGAGCGGGGCAGGGAGAGCAGCGCCACCGTTTCACTGCTTCCCGCTGCAGGACAGTTTGATTTCGAAGGGAGACGACCTCTCATTATATCGCGTAGTTTAAAAAAAAAAAAGAATTACTTAATTAGGCAGCAGGGCCAAGGCAAGGCAGCTCAGCTCAACTCGCTTGCTATTGTGCAAGCGCGTCTAAAATAGCTATACAAAGAGCGGGGAATTTGCCACAGAGCTGCAGTGTGTCTGGACATGTGCGCCTGTGCCCTGGATAGGGCAGGAAGGAAAACGGCAGCTGCGGAACCGAGGGTGGTGTCAAGGCACCGGCTTCCGCGAGCCCGGACCACGCAGCCGGAACGGTGAGTCAGCGCGAGAAACGCAGAGGGGATGAATGAGGAGTTGCCCGCAAACTTCACGTTTTACAGTTATTTTCTGCACGCTACAGACTTCAAAAGACAGTTGACCCTCCCGAAACAAGCACGAGCCCGACTCGTTACGCTGTGAAACGACTTAATTCAGCCAGTGAACCACTCAAAGCCACGTTACCCGGCTGTCCCTCCTCCGAGGAAGTAACGGCGCGCCCCTCCCTGCCCCAAAGGCCCCGCGTGCCTCTCCTTTCGGAGGGTTTAGTTGTTAGGACCCCCAGTTGAACTCGAGCAATTCTTCCCAACCCGTTTCCTGCTTCAGAGCTAAGGAAGAGCCGGAGCACCCGAAGGCTCTCTTTCCTTCTCCAGCTATTCCGTTTCATTTAACAAGTACGGCCGGCCGCAGGCTTCGCGCTCGCAAGTCCATCATTCGACCGATCTGCAGAATGCCAGCGAGCAGATCCCCCTTTGTTGCCCTTCCTACCACCCCTTCCACAAGCGGCAGGGACACGTGATGGCCTTTTTCATGGCTTCAGATTCACCAGTGCAGAATAACCTCGTGTTTGGACCGAGTTGCACTGACGCGAAGATTAGAACTGTTTTCAAACGCGGCGTTCAACGCAAATACGAAGTTGCTGTCGCACCGTGCCAGCTGGTAGAGCTGCCGGAAGATTTTGATACAACAGGTTTGTGCAAGAAAGGATGTTCTTCCCTTTCTTTCTGTTCCGCAGGTTGAAGAAACAAAACAAAACGAGATGCCTCTCCAGATGAGATCAAGGCAAGAGAACTCAAAGGAGAATCACCTTAAGGGAACTTAACACGGTGGCTGTCTAAATACCACAGTGACTGCCCCAAATATCGCCAGTCCTGCAGTCAGCCGCCAGCGCGGGGCCTCAGAGCGCCGCCGCCACCTGGAAGATGCATCGAGAGAAACCTCGAGGATTTTTGATTATCGGTATCTCTAAAGAAGATGGAAGTTCCCAGCCCTGCCTGAAGCTTGCATCAAAGTTTTGGAGGTAGGTGCCACTTACAGCAGGTTACTGAATAAACGAAGGCAGTTACTGATCTCTCGTTAACCGGTTACAATAAGTAACAGAAAGAAGAGCCAGAGATATTTTTAACAGGACCAAACCAGCTTAGTCTATACCAAGCTTAGCGAACATCATGAACAACGTCTCCTTAAAAGGCAAAGACCCCCAGTTATGTCAGGATTCGCAGAGTACGAAGCGCTACACTGGGATCCACAACAAGGGAAGACGACCCCGGTGCTCTGCCCAAGAGATATTCATCAGCGTGACAAGGCTGGGAGGGTGAAGACGCCTCCGGTCTTTCAGCACGATCTCCAGAGCGCGTGGAAGGGGATGGCGGCGCCTGCCGGGCGGGCACACCGTGTGTCCGGGTCCCCCCCCCCGGCCCCCCAGCCCTGCGCAGATCCAAACCCCGGCAGGGAACGGGCTCGTTTCATCGGATTTACTAGACCGGGGCAGCGCCGTCCTACATCGTGAGATGCCATTTTCACATCGGAGAGACAGGGCTTCGAGGCTTCGGGCAGCAGCAGTCGGAGATTCCTCACGTCCAGCTGCTGATGACAGCGGAAATTTTTCTTTAAAAAAAAAAAAAAACAAAAACAAAAGAAGGGACAAAGGTGAAAGCAAAACCTCACGCTCCCGAAAGGAGGACGTAAAGCCCGCCACAAAGACCAGCTGTAGCTGCAGAGAGCCGTCAGACAACCGCAGGGGCACCCACGGTGCAACGTGCGTTTCTCCTCATTAAAAAGCAAGCCTGACATCAGAGTTGCCTGCTGTAAACCGCGTCTAATCTTCTTTGTTTAAACAGTGAGCAAAGCGCGAGCACAGCCCTGTTCGGTCAGATACCGAGGCAGCTATAATGTGCGTAAAACAACCGAATGTTTACTTCCTCGGTGCCGAGGCAATAAATCCCTACAGGAACAGCGACCGTGCATGCAAGCCACCCTGTATTCCCCCCACCCCCCCCGGATACGAGAGGCACATCGTCATCCAAACCCTTCCCGAGACACACGGGAGCGCGTTAAAACGGAGGCGAGGGAGAGAAAGGGTTTTTCTCCTCCGATTTCACTTTGGTTCCTCAAAACACCGAGCCCGCTCAACAAACAGCTTCACTTCGGCTCGGCCACGACAGCGGAGGTCAGGAAGTCACCCCTTCCTGCAGATTACGTCCCAGCCAAGGTAGGGCAGCACCCGCAGCCGCTC
This sequence comes from Pygoscelis adeliae, assembly GCF_000699105.1. Classification (NCBI taxonomy): domain Eukaryota; kingdom Metazoa; phylum Chordata; class Aves; order Sphenisciformes; family Spheniscidae; genus Pygoscelis; species Pygoscelis adeliae. Next base: position 39,742 of record NW_008824068.1, read on the forward strand.
CCCGCCGAACGCCGAAAGCCCGGACGCTCGTTTTCACGCCACCGCCACGGGAGTCGGGTCCCAGAGGCCGTTCCCGGCCAACTCCCCCCGTAAACGGCCCCGCGTCGCGGAGCGCGGGGGTTAATCCCGTGGAGGAGAAACCCAGCGAAAGGTGAGAGAGTCTCCCAAGAACCTCGGAGGCTCCGGCCCCCGAAAACCCCGGCCAAAGGACGCGCTTTGCCTTACGGAGAGCGGACGCTGGAGGACGTTAAAGGCAGGCCCCGAAGAGGCCCAGCGGCCGGCTGGACGGCCGAGAGAGGTCCCTCGCTGGATTGTTTTTAACGCCTCTGCGACTCGGGCACGTTTCGGCATCCTCCGAGGCAGGGGCGGAGCGCTGGCCCTGAACCCCCCTCCCCAAAGCCTTGGGGGGGGGGGGGGGGGGGGGCGGGGGGGGGGGGGCGAC
>NW_008824068.1:41941-42300 GCF_000699105.1 Pygoscelis adeliae
CCCCTGTCGCCCCGGGGGGCTGCGGGGCTGGCCGGGGAGGAGAGGAGAGGAGAAGAGAAGCCCGGCGTGACTCAGCCCCCGAGGGAGCTGCCTTGGCCACATCGATCGCCTCCGGGGCCAAACAGCCTCGAGAAAAGCCCAAGTCATCCCGTTGGCTGCCCGGCTCAGGGGTCCGTCCGTCTGTCTGTCTCCCGCAGCTCTGGATGGGCGCGCACCCCCGGGGCGACGCCGTCATCCGGGATAACCGCATCCCCCAAAAGACCCTGGGCCAGTGGATCGCCGACAACCCTGCCTGCCTGGGGGCGAAGGTGAAGGACGCCTTCCAGGGTCGCCTGCCCTTCCTCTTCAAAGTGCTGTCG
>NW_008824068.1:43710-44322 GCF_000699105.1 Pygoscelis adeliae
GCTCAACTACGGCGCCCAGCAGCTCCAAGATCTTCCCGGCCGCGCAGAGCCAGCTCGACCCCAGCGTCTACCTCTACGACCCGCCCGTGCCAGACTTCGCCATCATGAGGATAGAGGTGAGCGGCAACGGATCCGCTTCGGGGACGCGGGGAAGGGGGGGACACACGACACCAGGACGGGACACCCCGTCTTGGCTGTGCTCTTGGTAGGACATCTCGGTGTTGGCTGGGGTTTTCTTGGCGTGGGTTTGCTCGCCCTTGCGGCTGCCGCCCCAGGGAGGATGGAGGGATGCTTGGGGCTGCCGGTGTCACCCCCGGGCAGCACTGCAGGCTCCCCTCCCTCCCCCGTTCTCCCTGCCTAGAGCTCGCTCGCCTTCTCCAGCAGCTCCGGGCAGAGGGAGGACCGGGAGGAGGTCTCGGGGGTGCAGCTTGGGTGTCTTCAGCTAAGCTGAGGTCCCTGGGCTTGGGCTGCGGCAGGGTGCAGCCTGGGGCGACCCCCTTCCAGCTCTCCTCAAAGAGAAAAAGCTGGGGGAGAGCCAAGCCGCGGCGACCCTTTCCGTTGCAGATCCCCCCCTCCATCAAGCTGTACCTCGTCTCCGCCCCGGACTCCGCC
>NW_008824068.1:45793-46655 GCF_000699105.1 Pygoscelis adeliae
TCAGGTCAGCCCAGGCTTTGGGAGGAGGCAACCCGGCAGCAACTGATCGCAAGCAACACGAGAGAGAGAAACGAAGCGGCTCTCTGCCGGCCGACCCCAACCTCGCTGGCTTGGCCTCAGCCAGGCAGGGAGGAGGGGTGACTAAAGGTAAAATAAATAGAAAAGGGGTCTCGGGGCTTGCCAGCCCGGTCCCACGCCACGGCAGTTCGACCCCACCATCAACCAACGTTAGGGAGGGCTGGGGAGGGCAACCCACGTCCGGGGCCAGGTCCCTAATCCTCGACGTGGCCAATAAAAGGAGGAAAAGAAGAGGTCAGGAAAACCGAAGAGCATTTGCTGCCGCACCTCCCTTCCCTTTACACCCCCAGGGAGGTGCCCCAGGCTCTGCTCCTCCTCCCTCCCCACCCCAGCCAGGCGACAGGTCCCGTCCAGGCCACCTAAACGTCACCGTGCCACCTCTCCCCGATATCGCTGAGCCTAAGGAAAAGTCCTTCGGGGTCAGTTGGCTGCCGCCGCTCACCACGAGCAGCATCGCAGCATCGTTCGGTCCTTGTGTCACCGTCCCGGCGGGGGACACGGACGCCAACGGCCATCCCACGGGACAAAGAAAGTGCTGGCTTTTGACCTGTTCTTGCACGGCCCCGGCCGAGCGGCGTCTACTGGATCACGCAGGAGAGATTTTCTCCGAAACAACAGGGGCAAGAAGAGGAGGCGCTGGGTTTTGGGAGGATGAGATCCAGATCTTCGTCGTCGGGGACCTCGTCAAGGTGGTACCCATCCCGCAGCAGCTGCCGGCTCAGGTCCTGGTTCACCTGCTGCGGGGGGGGGGGGCCAAGGAGGCAGAGCTGGGTAAAATCAGGCC
>NW_008824068.1:49879-50878 GCF_000699105.1 Pygoscelis adeliae
GGAGTGCTTTCCATAGGCAGCACCTACGGGTTTTTATGGGGGTTTTTTAATGGTTTTATCCCCCCGAGGAATAAAAAGGCTTTTGGTCACTCCCACCCCGGGCGAGAGGCGCCGATGTCTCCCCGAATCCCGGCAGAGCCCCTGGGACACCACTGAGCATCGCTTACGGAGCTTGGCGTGAATGGAGGGAGGCTTGCTCATGAGGTACGGTCCCCTTTTCTCCGCCGCATCCGTCGGCTTGTTCGGCCTCTTGCCTTCAGCCCGACTCGGCTAAGAAAAGGGAAAGCAGCAAATTTAGTAGCATCTCCCCACGGGGATGAAGTAAACCGGACTCATCTCAGAGAGCATCCGGGCGTTCTTGGGAACTCAGCGTCGGCGGGGAAAATCTGCCACCGCGTCGGCTGGGGAGAGCGGGGAGGGGACGGCTCCTCCTCCCCAGCCCTGCGCTGCGACCGGAGGGGGGAGAGGAAGAGGAGTCAGCAGATCTCTCAGCAGATGAAGGGATGGGAACGGCGACGCTAAATTAAAAGCGTACATGGCGACCGGCAGTTTCTTTCCAAGCCTAACTCCAAGAATACTCGGGAGACGACGCGATGGAGGAGCTTCAATTAGCGGGTTCATCAAATAAAATAGAAGGATACTTTAATTTCTCCGCAGGTTTTGAGCCCTTCAAGCTTCTCCCCGTGCAATAATAACATCGCATCATTAGAACGACAGCAGTGTCAGATAATCAGGTCTGAGAGTCGGGGCTTTAAGGAAAAGCCTCCCCCGTCCGTAAGGCATTTACCCTCCAGGAGAGCCGGCACCGCTGAAGGACAACGGGCGGGAAAAACAGTTCTACTGATATAATAACTAATAAAGAAACCAGAGGAAGAGTCGGAAAACGAGCGGAGAGCGGGCGCGGGAGGGACGGGGAATTAGAGGGAACGGTTAACGAAGAAACAACGCGGAGGACCTGGGGCGGGGACCGGACAGCGCAACCAGGACCAGCGTCCGCCT
>NW_008824068.1:53111-57628 GCF_000699105.1 Pygoscelis adeliae
CTTCCACGTGCGATCACCGCCTTCCCCAGCTCACATCCCCGGGCGGGAGGAAGGGCAGGGACTTAAAAGATCCAGAATTAAGTAAAATTTGCAGTCTGACACCCGAGAGCTCCATTCGAAGCATAATATTAAAAAAACCCCCGAAAAAACAGCTGGCATACAGCACTGGCCACCTCCTGAAGGAGCCGAGTTAAGAGGCTGCCTCTACATCACTTCACTTCCATGAGGATTGTTATTTAGGGCTTCATTTTAGGCCGGGACTACAGCACGTCAGCTCCTGCCTACGCTTAACGACAGACCCTCGTTAACCAGAGGAGCTGCCGCGCGGTTACGCCGCCTTCATACGCTGCAGTTCATGCAAGAGCCCGCTATTTGTGGCGTAGATCTAAGCGTCTTCGCTACACGCTGTTCTCAAGTTTAGGAAGCACTCGGAGGCTCGGCTCTAAAGAGGCAGGAAAACAAGCGGCTTTCCGAGGCTTGAGGCCGCTGCAGTCGGGATGGGACACGACCCGCGCTGCTCCCGAAATGACCTGCCCGAGGCTCCCGAGCGCAGTTCAGCTCTGGCTACGCTACAGCTGATCCGTTCATTCCGTAAGCAAGGGCCCCTCCAAATCAGCGTTTAAATTACAGAAAAAGACGCTACTTTGAGTGCAACGCGAAGGAACTTCAGCGTAGCCGGGTGACTGTCATCGGTGGGGCCCGTTTTCCAGCATAAGCTAGCGATTAGCGTCTCCCAACTTTCTGAACCGGCGACGCCGTGACAATAAAACGACAGCCCGTGCGGTCCCAGAGGAAATGATCCTGCCCTTGGCTAAAAACGCTCCCGGGGGAAAAGCCGGCGAGGGGCAAAGGTCGACATGCCGCCAACAAAGGGCTGCCATGCCCCGTCCTCTCGGCGACTGCTACCTCGAAATTTCCGGGCGGTTGGGTAGGGTTGCCAACCACCCCGCCCCTTCTCAAGCAACCGCGCTCTTCTTTTTTTAAGCCTTCTTTGAAAAGGGTTACCGCCTTTTCCGGGAGACCTGTAGTTATCGGGGTATTTGGAGACTCGTGCTACAAGCCTGAGGTTGACAGCCTTTCGCAGGCCCGCCAAGGCTGAAGGAGGAGGACTCTCGTCTTTGCCAGGAGAGTTTTAGGGTACGGGAGTCCCGTGCCGAGAGTCTCTGCAGTGACCGCGTCCCTTACCGATAAGGTTTTACGCTTTGTCCAGGCCCAGCTCCTCTGGAGTGGAGATTCCCAGTTCACTCAAAGTTGGCCTAAGTTCCTGGATAACGTAAGGATAGATTTCCTTGTGAGGTCCTGCCTTGTCCTAAACGAAAAGGAACGGCGTTATTTCAACAGCAAGCCGTTGCCGAGGTCCACCGCGCACCGGCCGGGTTGGCAATCAAGACGCGTGCCCGCGGACGGGCCGTGGCCTTGATCCACCCGCTGCTCACGAGGGCGGATCACGCCGGGCAGGAGAGCACGGCCCAGCTTTACCCGTACGTCAGGTAAACAAGGCTTGCACACAGCTGTCCTGGAAAGTCCTCCCACCAATCGATCGTGGCTGAAGAGCACCCCAGAATAATGCCGAACTCCCCTTTGGGGATAATTCTTAACGCTCGACACCTTTCCCTCGCTTAGCAGCGGGCTGATGTGACCCGTGACGCGCGTGTCAACACCACGTGAAACTAAAGGCCAGGCCAAAGCTCCCTGAACGAGGGAAGCTTCGCAAACCAGCCCAAAGACCGCTTAACACCTTAGGAAACGGAGTGAAAATAATGTCCAGTCAGTGAAACGGGGAAAAATAAAATCAGCTTTTGGGCAGACCCGGGAGAAAAGTTGACTTGCTTGGAAATCGGTCCCCAGGTTCGGATAAACTGAATTGTCCCCTAGATGGTGGGGACAAAAGGACGGGGAAAAAACCAAAGAGGTAAGGAAAACGTACGAAGATTCTTCCATTGGTCTTAGGTCTCTAAAACCACTGCAAGAGCTTCAGTTCTACAGAAGAATGCAGCAAGCAGAAAGGGCAAACCGAGAGGCAGCCCACTGCGGAGCAGGGTTTGAAGCAAGTGGATTTAACAGCCAGCAGCAAAGACCTCCACGCTAGTCCTCCTCGGTTGTGGCAAAAAAAACAGTTGGCAGAGCACAGCTGCTTGCTCCTACGGCTGAAATAGAAGAACTCCTGCCTCCGTTCCCACCCCCTTTTAACTCCCTGTTGAGTGAAGGCTGGACTCGGGTTTCAAGGTGCTGGTTTATGTTGTTTCTCAAGCTTGTGCAGCTTCCCGAGTTACTCCTCCCAGCCAGCTCAGTATTCGGTACTTTAAGCGGCCAGTAAGCTGCCTTCGCTTGAGAAATTTCTAGGAACGCTTATTAAAAAAAGAAAAAAAAGGAAGAAAAATCCTTAAAGACTTTCCCACCAGAGTCAGCATCAGGAAAGGAAAATATGAAAGCAAGAAGGTTATACTTGTGAGGCTGTGCTGCTGAGTACTCTGACCTCAAAACAATTATTTCAAGCCAGCGAGCACGTGCTCACAATGAAGCTATTGATTCTGGCAGCAGGAAATAGCGGTTTCCCTTTGCACCGCTAACGGTAAGCCAAGAAAAACTCTTCTGCCGCTGGGCCCTCTGCAACGCGAAGACAGCAGTTACGCCCTAGGCTGCCGTTCCACTCACCTTTACAACTTCTAAGATGCGGACAGCACTGGCAAAGTCATTTAACCGTCTGCATGCCCTCAGAGCTGCGTCGATGATTTTTGGTTCCGGAACCAGGTCATAACCCACAAGCGTGTTTATGCCTGTGAATATAAGGAAACACCAAGAGGAACTTGGCATCAGCTCATCCTGCTATCAAAAGGAACCTGCTGAGCATTATTTTGCTCCACCTCATGAAAGAATTAAGTATTACCACCACGCCAGTCGCCATTAGAAGCTGATCACAGTTTTCGCTGCTATTTTGGGGACAGACACAAGAGCCAAGGGGTTTCTTTCGCTCTTCTCCCTCTCGCTGTTGCTCAGTACTGTAGATTTTAAGTGGATTTCATGAAACCCCAGTGGGCCAGTTTCATCCACGCTCCCAAAAGGAGCCATTGTCTGTACCACGGCACATCAGTTACGGAATCATTAAGAAATCCAGACGACTTCATTCCTACAGCTGTAATGAAACTCGAGCTCGAGCTGCTGTCTGTCCCCTTCCTCTCCTTTCCAAGGGAAGAGCCCAGCACCTCCTCATCCAGGTGATGCTGGAATGATCCCTCTGGCTGTTATGCAAACACAGTTTTAAGCCCTAATTGGGGTAGTTTAATAGGAGCTGGCAACTCCACAGCAAATAACAACTGGAGACAACCAGACCGTCTACAGTGAGTTACGGCCTGGCCATTAAGTCAAAGTCCAAAGAAAAATGTGTGCGGTTACACGCCGAGCAACAGTTGAGCTGAAATACACCTTCCTCAGAGCAAACGTTTCTCTCCCTCCCACCCAGGTGTGAAAACACGTATTCTGGGGCACTAAAATTCAGAAAGCCTGGGCGCCCGCCGCCTTGTACCCCCACCCTCCCTCATTCTGTATGCCGTGGTTCCTTCCAACCTGCTCGTTTGGTTGGTTGGTGAGGTGCCACCACCGGCTGCAACGGGCTCAGAGCTGAGCAAACAGCAGCACGCCAACCGCCGGCACAGGCGGAGCCGGCCAGACGATGCAGAACAGATACAGAAAGGCTCACACAGGGCCTCGCCCCCGCCGGGTAGTTACAGGGTCGCTCTCTCACGCCAAGCTCCCAGTTCTCACGGTTTGCAAGAACAGCGGGTTCTTGCCCGTATCACTTCTAGAAACCGAACTATTTTTGCTCTCCAACAGCAAAGTAAAAATAAGTTGTTATTTCTGGTCACAAACCTATTACAAAGGAGTTACACGTACCCCGCGTTACTCTTCCCTGTTCCTTCAACATACCTTTCCTGAGCTCCCAGGCATCGATATCTGGCTTGTTGAAATACGTCACCCAGCGAGCGTCAAATTCTTCATCTGATTCTTGTGACCCATGAGAATAGCAGCGGGCGTGCAGTACAGCTGAACGCAAGCAGAAAGGAAGAGACTTTGAGCAAACACAAAATAACTTGTACTTCAGTCCCGACCAAGAGACCAAAAGCCGTAAAATATGTATTGCACTCACTACAGTCAATCCAGGTCAGTCCTCAAGCCTGGGTAAGCGCTGGATGAATATAGCTTATTAAATACCGCTTCTTTGTTTTGTGGCAGAGTGTGTGTTTTCCGTTCTACATCAGGCTTCCAAAGCCTTCCCAGGCCCTTTGGTCCGAGCAGGATTATTTAACGAGAGGGGGAGATGCAAGAGCAAACCAATTCTGTATAACCGGTCCCTAAGAGAAGTTTCCTGGGATCCCCGTTTCTGTAAGATACAGGAATTTTCCCTCTTCCCGGAGCCGAGCGAGCCAGAGAAACGCGACGTACGCGCACTTCTTCAACAGACCCTCCGAAGCGGCACGGTTGTTCTCTGTTCCCCACGTTTGACCCTTCTCAAAACCACA
>NW_008824068.1:57724-60119 GCF_000699105.1 Pygoscelis adeliae
CTTCCAGAAATAAACCCCTGCTAGTTATACCGTTACCCGCTTAAGAGGAATAGGCTGGTTTATTCTGCAGTAACTTCCTGCTCCATAACTGACTTTGTGAGCCAGGAGAAGCAGATTTCCCGACCAACAGACTGACTTTGACGGATGACTCAATAGCAACGAGCTGCAGGTCTTTGACTCCGCCACGAGTTCAGAGCTGATGAAGGCTTGTTTTAAAGTGGTTTTAGGAATCTGTGCAAAATGACCCGAGCCCAGCCATAAAGGCTCTCAAGAGCACAAGGGACAAGAGCTGCTACAAGCTACTGAAGAGCTGACGGAGAAAACAAAATTACTGCTGTCTCTGTACATATCCGAGATAAAACTCCTGGATCTCAGGGTTGTAATTGCATTAATATTTGATAATTAATAAAGCACGGAAGCGGATTGTACTCCAATGGGCAAATAAGGCTGATACGATTATAAACTCATTTCTTCCCTCAACACTACCCTAGCACAAATTGCTTTTTTTTGCTGGTCTTTTCTTTAATCCACAGAGGCTGGAAGAGTCTTCCGAAAGGAACTAAAACCTAGGGTACAGCCAGCTCCACCCGCCTCAGAGCCCTACGGGGTCCTCCCTGCAAAGCCCGAGCACTCTGCAAGCCGCCTCGCCCGCAGAACGCGGGCCTGGCTAGGGACTGCTTCCCTTCCCTGCCGCTCATGTCACTCCGCTAATATTTGCGGAGAGGTCGCACACCAGAGGCGACCTTGCCAGTCTGAAGCTCCCCTGCAGAGGAAGTCAGATACAGCCAGTCACTTTTGCTGTCTTAATCTAGCATGAACTACTCACGCCGACCGGCTACAAAGTTTTATTTAAAAGAAGAAAGCCCCAAACTGGGCCGACTTTCGCATCCTTCCCAGATGTATTCTTCTACTTTGGAGACCCCAGCGAGTAGCACGCTGCGAAGCAGCACCCTAATTCTACATAGAATACAATGGAACAAACCACGGCAAGTTGAAGGAGTATCTTCAGTCTCGTTAAAGGAGAGCCCGATCAGAACGCAACCCGGATTTTTACCAGAATTTAACGCGGTCCAACATTTCGGCTGCAATTCTGGTGTATGCAACGCTTCCCAAACCGTGAAAATGTTTTCCCTCGTTTTACCTACCTAATTAGGTAAGGGAAGAGTAAATGACAGGCCAAGCCAGAATTATAACGCTCTTTTGCCGTTCCGCAGGGAGATTCCCCATCCTCTCCCCAGCTCCAAAACGGATCTTCGAGCCTGCCTTCTCCAATAAATCACGTGCAGAGCTGAGAGCAAGAGCACTCCTCTGCAAATGCTCCTGCGCCCAGGCAGGGAGTGAGAGGACACTGCTGAAAAGCCCTCAGACGCTGGCCGTTTGGGGGAGAATACTTTTTTTTCCCCCCCCCCCTAAACGCGAAGCAAATCCTGCAGAGAAAGAGCAAATCTCAGTTTGAGAAAAGCCGAGATTGAAGTTCTCGAGTGCCATCTTTAAGCTGAAAAACTGAAATCTCTTTCCACTGAGCGCTCAACAAAACCATTCCCTTTGGTCTTAAACAAAGGACCGACACGCTTAGACTAAAAGCACCCCGAAGAAAAATAAAAAAAGCCCACAAGAATTTGAACTCCGGATTTCCAGGAGGCATTTTTCGTTTCGTTTTCCACCCTTTGCTTTCCATACCAACACTGACATCTATACACCCGGCTGGAAGCGTATGCTGGAGCCCAGACTCCGCGAGCCACCCTGGCAAAGGCAGAAGCGCCGGCGGGAGCCAGCCGGGCGCCTCGCATTTCACGTGGGGTCCGTCAAGGTCACCGTCACGCACAGGACGCGTGCGTGACAGTCCAACCGCGCCGACGCATCCGCGCGGAGACTCCCAGCCCAAGGAAGAGGCAGAGGGCACGGATGTTCGCAGAGGCACGTTTCCCAGAGAACTTAACAAGCTTCAAGAGTCCGAGAAGCCTAAAATCATCTAATATTATACAAACACGTGTCAAATCTTCCCCGAGTGCCAGAATTTGTCAGCTTTCCCTGTCAACGAGCACAGAAGAAAAACACGCGTCAAGAGGAGCGTCGATTTGAAGAATTAATTAACCGAAAGAGGCAACGACAAGCCCAGGGGGTGCACGTGCATTACGTACCGCACATTTCGCAGCATTACACGGCGTAAATTCAAAGCCACAGCGAGAACAGCGCAGCACGGGCTCGCGAGATGAACCCGGCGCGGCAGGTCTGCCGCAACGCAAAACCCCCCCCGAGGCCGCCAGCAAAGGCGAACTGGGTCAGAAGCGTTAAGCGGGGGCGTTCGTAGCGCAAGACCTTGGGAAAGGAGAACGCGGAGGCTGCTCGCTAGCAGAGGCGTGGGCAAGCGAGGGCCAGGAGCAGGCGGGGTTCA
>NW_008824068.1:61865-63749 GCF_000699105.1 Pygoscelis adeliae
CGATTTTGCTCGCCGTGTCCCCTTAGGACCGCGTGGGGCCAGATGTCGTCATGCTATTTTAAATGCTTTGTATTTTGGGTTACGGTCCTTTTTTTTAACCATTTTCTCATGCGGGAAAACCATCAAAGCAAGGAGTGCAAAATCCCCAGGCTCCCGTTGCCTCCAAGACTGCAAATTGCCTGTATATAAAATCAATTGCAAATAATTTTGCACATTAACGAAGCAATAAGGAGAAACAACTGATCTTTTTTTCCCCTCTCTTTCTCCTTGCTGGGAGCAATGTGAGATGGCAACAGCGGGGCAGGGTCGGGGAGGCGACGGGCTGTTAGTTCTCAGCTGCGTGGCCGCAACAGTCTCTAGGCTCCCATCAGGGCGTTTACAGAGGGTTTTATTTATTAGCGTGATTTTTAGTGCATTTGGAGGAGGAGCCCCTACCCGGTGCTTCCCCCTCGTGTGCGGGGCGGAGGGTTGAACCTGCATGGTGTCTGCGCCGGAGAGAGGAGGCTGGCAAGAGCGATCGCTGGGCGGGACGGAGCCCAAAGCTTCCCCAGCCCCAAACTCACAAAAAAATAATCACAAAAAAAATAACAATTGGAAATTAATACTCGACCACATGGCGGCAGATCAGTGAGGTGAATCAGTCTACGGCAGGGCAGATAAGCGCGAGCCTCCGGCCTGGAGGAGCAGCTGCCTGCTGAGGGAGACGACAAGGTCATCGCCAAACAAAACAGCCCCCTGCTTCCTCCTCCTCCTCCTCCTCCTCGCTCCCCTCGCCTCCTTTCATTCCCGCTGCCAGCCAAGCAAAGCGCTTGCCAAGCGAGCCCTTTGACAAAAGAGGGGATGCTCGCCGTCCCCGGAGAGCGGGAGCGAGGCGGGGAGATAAGGCAGCTGCAGCCGGAGCATCCCTCCCGGATGGCTTTCGGGAAGGGTACGCTCATTAATACCCGTTAATTCATCCCGCGGTGCCCCCGGGGGCTGCCTGGGCTGGATCAAGGGCAACCAGGTGGATCAGGGCTTGCTTGGCCTCCCGTAACCCGTCCCCTGCCCTCCCCGCATCTCCCCGCTCCCCGCTGTGCCGGCCAGGGGGGCTGGCAGGGGGGCTTTGCCAGGCTCTGCCGTGCCGGCGGGGGCCGGGCTGCTGCCAGGGCACGTAGGAGAAACCGGTCCCGATCCCATCCCGCCTTGGGACAGGGTTTGGCCGGGATCCCCTTGTGCCGGCTCAGCGAACAGTCCCGCCCTCGCTGTGCCGTGGTCGGCAGCCAAGGTGATCCCCCCCCATTTTCCCATAGACATCTCTCAACTATTTCTAAAGAGCTTTTATTTTCCATTTGTTCTCTTTTACCCCCTGAAAGAAGCAGGGATTTTGCTCCCCGGGGCTTTCCCAGGCAGCTAGCCCGCGGCGAGGGCTCTGCAGCCAAGCCCACGACCCCAAAACCTCCCCGTCCTGCACCGGCCACCGCATCCAGCCACGACGACAACCCACCCAACGCTCCCGCCGCCCCCGGCTCCCGACATGGGGGCTTCACGCCGGCTCCAGAGCCTACAAACGCCTCGGGGAGAGCAAAGGCCTGAATATCTGACGCGGGAAGAAGGAGGAGGGCTGTTTTGTTTTCTCCCGCTGTCCCGCGGGCAGGCAGAGCCAGCGCTGGGCTCCGTGGGCGCGGGGAGGGAGCGACCCCTCTGCTCGCTTGCGTGTTTTGTTCGGGATGAATCACGGCGCCGCGGGGCGCTGAGCCTGGCATTAATAAACCTGACAGCCTTCTCGCCGAGCGTAATTGCAGCGGTTTCGATAATGAAGGTATCGCTCCAACGGGCTCGGGGCAAAACCGTCTCTCCCGATGGCTGAGACACCGCCATGGGGCGCGATGACGTGCAGCCGCCTTC
>NW_008824068.1:64427-65160 GCF_000699105.1 Pygoscelis adeliae
CTTCAGCCCCTTGGTGGAGGAGCTGGACGTGTCTTCTCCCGCCTCGCCGAGCTGCGTCCCCGGCCCGTGCCGGGGCTCCGGGGGCTGGTAGCCCGTCTGGTTGGGATCCAGGGGGTCTCGGGAGAGGAGGATGCAGATGGAGGGGACGTTCTTGTGAACGGTCAGGTTCTGCGCCGGGCTGCCGGGCAGCGGGTCCTGGTTCTCCCAGACCTCCAGCAAGGTTTTGTAGCGCACCTTGGTGACCTGATGAAGACCTCCCAGCTTCCTCTTCATGATCTCCACGCAGGTGATGGTCTTGGTGACCGCCCTGCCGCAACCGCTGAAGACGATCTGCCGGCTGCCCTTCAGCTCCATCTGGGCCATGGCGAAGTTCATCAGGTTCCTGATCTTGCTGCCCTCCTTCACTTTCATCTCCACCACGTCTGGGGGCAGGTCGGGGAAGGGCAAGGGGCTCTCCTCCTCCGAGGTCCTCACCTTTCGGAAGTTCTCCATCCTGGACTGGGTGCCGGGCTTGGCTCCCCCTCCTTCGGCAGCCATTCTTCGCCTCTTCCCGACGGATCCGCTCGGACTCCTAGCCCCCCGGGACCATGGCAAGGCAGGCTGTGCTGCCCTCCAGCCCAGCCCGCAGGAGGGCTGAGTTTAACCCTGTGTCCCCGGGACCACCAGCCCCTTCCCCTCTCCTCGCCCGGGGCTGGCTGCGCGGGAGCCAGCCGCGGGCTTCGCGGCCCGGGCC
>NW_008824068.1:67028-67684 GCF_000699105.1 Pygoscelis adeliae
CCCGCCGCGCTGGAAAACCCGAGGGGACGGAGAGCATCTTTTCCCGATCCGGCTAACACCCCACGAGGCCCCTGGGGCACAGAGGGGGAAACTGCGGCAGGGCACGCGATGCTCCCCAGCGCCGGCAGCGGATTTCAGGCTTTGAGCATCCCCCAAGTCCCGCCCGGCGCTCTGCGGTAGCGAGCATGCCTAGTCGCTGCGCTTCCACCATGAATCCCCCGCTCGTCCGAGACAAAACGACGTCATTTTTCCCCCTTTCCGCTCGATGAGTATCTGTGGCATCCTTGCAGAAGGCGCTTGGCTCCTTCCTCGGGCAGGCGGAGATGGATTAAGCCTCTCGGGGAAATTGCTGCCTTCAAAAGATGATAACACCCTAGGAAAATAAATGGGAAGGATTTTAGCAACCGTTCGCAGAGCCTGTGCGGTCGAGGGAGCTGAGAGAGCCCCCCGAGTCGTCATTCGGGTGTGCAAACAGCCGCCGGCAGCACGGGAGGGTTACGTGGCCGCCGAGGGCCGGCAGTGCCGGGGCTCCGGGCGAGCCAGGGCTGCCCGGTGCCAGACGAATCCCTGGTGCCGGGTGAACCAGCCAGCCCTTCTTTCCTGGCCCAGGACCAGCTCCTGCCTCCCGTGGCCCATTTTTCGGGGCGTCGGGGACG
>NW_008824068.1:67864-68175 GCF_000699105.1 Pygoscelis adeliae
GGGGGTGGGCCCCCCGCAAGGCAAATGCGGCGGCGGGGGGGGGGCATTAATGACAGGGTCTTGCTTTTCCTCTGCAGTGCTTAAAATGTAAATGAAATTCATTATTAGCAACTCCGTTGCTAATTACCATCCGAAGCCATTCATTAGCCTGTCAGCTTATTTGCTGGAGGACAACAGAGTGGATCGGTTATTCCAAGCGAAGGAATAGCTGGAATGAGCTCAGCCGCAGCGAACAGCGGGGTGGGAGAGGGAAGAGAGTGGGGATGGGGGGACAAAGGCGCAGGCAGCCCCAGCCGTGGGGGGGACCGTGA
>NW_008824068.1:68535-71026 GCF_000699105.1 Pygoscelis adeliae
GAGGGAGGAGGGCTGGTGGTGGCAGGGATGGGGAGGGCTGCGGGGGACGGCGTGGAGCCAGAGCTGACAGCGGCCCCGGCCAAGCCTGGGAAAGGGGGGGGACACCCCCCCCCACCCCAGGAACATATTCCTAACGGAGAAGAGCAGTAATCCGAGCCCCTCGTCCTCCACCTGCCCTCTCTATATTTTCTTTCATCCAAGGTGGCCCTGCATGGGAGTGGGTCGGAAAGTCGAAGCATCCGATACAAGGAAAGTCTCGGCGCCGCTGTCCATCTCTGCGTCACATCGGCCCGGCTCAGGTCTCAGGCGCTCATCGTGTTGCACTCGGCAGCGGGCTGACGCCCGGGCTGATCGCAGCCCCGGGGCGGGATGCCGGTGGATCCCTGGAAGCGGCAGGCCCCCCCTGCCCCGATCCTTAACCGGGGTCTGGGAGCCGCTGCTTCCTGGGACCAGCCCCCGGGGGACGCGACCCCAGTCTCCCTGGGGTGCAGGGGCTGCCTCAAGATGCCGGAGGAACCCTAGGAGCATCCTAGGGTGGCACCAGCTCTCCACCAACTGAGCCAGCGAGAGAAACCCCTTGTCCCTACCATAAACAGAAAACAGCAGAGCTCAAGATAATCTGCATTTTAAGTGGGCAGGCAGCAAAAGAAAAGGGAAAAAACCCTTTTGTGGGACAAGTCCCTTTGCAAAGCTGCAGCACAATGAGCAGGGGAATGTTGTAAGGGCCCTGAGGGCATTAATAAACCCTAATGGTCCTGACCAGCCCCACCTGGGACCCCCCCGCCACACCCTGCCCGTGGCCCAGAAGCTCTATTTAAGCTCAGCCCAGGGCATTTAGTCTTAGTTTAAGCCACGTTGTAGCTGGTCTCTGACTCAGCTACAGCCATCCTTATGCCTGGTCCCTGCTGCTCTGGACCTCAACCCATGGGACCCCGACCTGCAGACTGACTTCACGGCTTGGCTTTGAACCTGTCTGCTTGCTGTGAACTTGGTGGTTGATCTGGGCTCTTGGTTGAACCTGACCATCCTCCTCAGCCTGTCCTGCCCAGGTAGTGTGGGACGGGTACTGGGCAGCAAGGCTCTTGCCCAACCTTGTGTCATCCCCCTGGCTCCCCAGACATCCCCCGTGAGCAAGGGGAGCATGCGTTCATTTAATTTCTGAATATCTCTTCTTGTAAAGCTTACAGGTGGATGGAAACGTGGTGGTGCTGTGGGCAAGGAACGGCTCTGCAGTTGGCCGTCCCCAAAGTCTCAGTGAGATGGGAAGGTGTTGGGGGACCCGGGGCAGGCAAAGAAGCAGGTAGGGAGCAAATCCGGATCGGAGAAAGCTCAAGAGACAAGAAATAAGGATGGTAAAATCGGGACTGAGTTGAATCTGCCGAGAAATCCTCCCCAGGGAGCAGGGCCGGGGTTTGCGGCCAGCTCCAAACCCCGCGGGGTGCTCAGCGCCCGCAGGGTACGCGGATGCCTGCAGGCAGAGCCGGCGCAGCGCTGCAAGGCTCAGAGCACCCCCGTGAGGTCTCGCACGTGGGTGAGCGGCGACGCTTGGCGAGGGCGGGGACCCACAACCACGTCCCCTTCTCCCCGTGCTGGTCGTGTTCCTGCCCCTTGCTCTCCTGCTGTTGGGCTGGAGCTGGCTGCACCGGGGTCCCGCTCTCCGCGGGGATCGGCGGCTCAGGGTCCAAGACCCGGCAGGCGCTTAGAGTGGACAGCTGGGCCTTCAGATATGGGGTCATCTGTGGCAGGCTTATTTTCCTGCTTCCCTCTATTTTGCCATCTGTGGAATAGGTGTTTTCTCTGTTTCTGCCAGGTTTCCTTCCCAGCATCCCCACAGAGCGACCCTGTTCCTCTGCCAAGGGTGTTTGGCGACCAGGGCTCGCTGGTGTAGAGAGAGATTTAGCTGCTTCCCTCCCTGCTCTTCACACCTTCCCGTGGTGGGACGTTGTCCTCGCCGATCCTCCGTGTCCAATAAAGCACGACAGTGTGCCAGTGCTCGAGGCTGGAGCTCGGGAAGGGAGGACGATTTAGTTGTCAAATAAAGCCGGTTTCGTGACGCTGCACCGACGCGCTCACAAGCACCGAGGCGGGAGGTCCCCGTGGTCCGCAGAGGGCTCCTTGCGACGGCACCGAGGACGAGGGACACGGCCTGCCGGAGTCCTCCTCATGTTGCTTGGAGTCCTCAGGCTGATGTGGGATTTATGTCCCCTTTAGGGAGCTTTTTGTCCCTGTCCCAGCCCGCCTTTGAGTCAATCCAGTCCCCTCCCCTGCCCTTTGCCTCCCAACCTTGTCATCGCTGGCGAAAGCCATCAGCGTGTCCCCTTGCCCTTCGTGCAAGCCATTAATTAATCACCCCGGGGAGCGGCACTGGGTGTGAGGCAGACCACCGTCGGAACCCTGGCGGGGCGATGGGGACGGCGGCTTCACACCCGCCCGGGACGGCGGGGAAACCTCCTGCTCTCGGAAAAAGCGATGTGGGATTATTTTTCTTTTT
>NW_008824068.1:73943-74591 GCF_000699105.1 Pygoscelis adeliae
CGGGGGGGCTGCCCCTCACCTTTGAAGCCCATCTGGGGCTTTACTGGCCGTAATGTCACCTTGTCAGTCCCCAGTGGGGTTGTGGGTGTCCACGCTTGCAGGATCCACGTGGCCAGCGAGGGCTAAATTTGTCCTGATGCTGGTGGGCGGGTGGGTGGTGGTTACGAGGGGAAATCCTTAATTCCCGCGTGAAATTCATCAGTTCTTGAGGCTGAACGAGACTAATTAGGAAGACTCTTGATTTACATTCAGCTCCGTGCAGTGCCCAGTGCTGGTGAAACTTTTTGTTGCAGAAAAAGTGAACAACTTCCCTCCCCTGCCGAGGTTCATCCCCTTGAAGCCGTGTTTCTACCAGGACTTCGACGCGGAGATCCCGCCGCAGCACCGTACCATGGCCAAGCGGCTTTACTACCTCTGGATGCGTGAGTCGCTGGGCAGGGAAGGGTTCGGGTGGGTTTGCGTTTGCCTCTCCTCTGGAAAGCACCGGTTGAAAGAGCAGAGCAAGATCAGGGGAAGTCCTTCTTGCCCCTCCAGGCCCTGGTGTCTCCTGTTAAAACCCGTTGGGGGTGGGATGAGGGCTGCAGCATCCCATGGGCTTCAGCCCTTCCAGCCTCCGCGACGGAGGTGCGGAGCTGGCTCGGCATCCGA
>NW_008824068.1:74828-78635 GCF_000699105.1 Pygoscelis adeliae
CCAGGCTCCTCGGCAGCCCTGCCCCGGCGGCCCCAGGCTGAGATGGAGGGCCGGGACTGGAGGGCCAGGGCGCCTGCTCCCTGAAACAGGGGAGCCCGGGGCTTCCCCCAAAGCCGGGTCTTGCCTGTTCCTCTTGCATGCCTCTGTGTGCCGTGCCGTGCTAACAGAGCGCTCACGTCTTCTAACTCTCAAAACTAGCCTGGATCTCTCTTGCTTACCAGAATCGGGGGGGGGAAAGAGCCGGAGGGACAGATTGCGCCCCGACGTATGTGGAAACGTTACTGAAGATGCTGCTAATTGCTGTGTGCAGCTCGGGGCGAGCTGGCACCATCGTTTTATTTTTGTTTAGAAGAACTTAGTTCCTTAATGGGGTGTTTTTCCCTGAACTTTGGAAGCGTATCAGTGCCCAGGGAGTGCCCTGCGCTTCGGAGGCAGGCTACGAGGAGCTGAGCTGGCGCCGGAGAGGTCGGGCGTTTCTGCTTTCGGCACGGCGCCAGGCTGGCACCCCCGGGGCGGTGCCTTGCTTCGGCTTTTGGGGACCGCGTCCCATCGGGAAGGTGACCCTAGGGTAACTTCCCCCACCGTGTCAGGAGGGTTAGCGTTAGCTTTTCTGTGAAGGGGGAAGGGGAAAAAAAAAAAAGTTGTGCTTCCCTGGAGAAGCTGTCTCCAGGGTGTCAAATCCCTTCCCCGTCTCGGTCTGGCTGTTCTGGCTCTGCTTAATTTAACAGAGCTCAGTTCTTGCTCCAGCTTCTCCCCGCAGCACAAGGACCAGCTCTCTGAGCCTGTCACCTGCCTGTTGGTTTCTGTCTCCGGAGCTCCTCTCTGGATCGTTTTCTCCCCAACTCCCCCGCAAACGCCCGGCCAGCCGCAAGCACAGGGAGGCCGAGAGGCCCCCTCGGTGTCCTTGGGAGCTTTAGGGAGCAGCGAGCGCCCGGTCAGCCCGGACAACTGAGCCACCTAGCTGCAGCTCTCTTGCAGGCGGCGGTGGGAGGGTTTTAATTCTCGTCAGAATAATGAATCATTCTCAAAAATCGGAGGCGTCAGAATGCAGATGAGCCTTCCCTGCTTTGTCCTGTGTCTGCTAAGCTGGGCTTCATAGTAATAGCCCTTGTATCGCTTAGCCCCGAGCAGGGGTGGGAGAAGCAAACACGCCACCCCAGTGAACTGGCGAGGCAGGGGCCGGGAGTTCAGGACTTCAGCTCTCAGCTCGGGGGGGGCGGTGGGGGGTGGGGTGTTAGCTCGGGGAACTCTTGCACAAGCTCCTTCAGCGAAACCGTAGCCGGAGGCAGGCGAAAAAAGCTTCACTCCGATTCCTCCGGCTTCCTTCCGTTGGTGGAAACGTGCCCTGGCTCACCGGCAGCGGGAGGATACGGCTCTTCCCTGTCCTCGGAGCCCCGCGAGCCCCGGACCTGCTTCAGACATTACAACTCCGAGCGATGTATTATTATTATTTTTTTTTCCCCCCTCCTGCTCCTCAGCTGAGGTTAGACCCCCTTTTGGCTGAGCCAGCCTGGGGCTGCTCCCCGGCCTCAGCCAGCTTAATTTAAGTTAAGGGAGATCCGGCTAGGGTACCGCGTTGCCGGCCGAACCCACTGGAGGTCAGCCCCGCGTGGGCGTCCCCGGGGTCGGGGTCTACCGGTATCGCGCCGCCCGCCTTGCGTACGCGCTACCGTGCTCCCTCTCTGTGTGTGTGTGTGTGTGTGTGTGTTTGCAGTGAACAGCATCACCTTGGCGGTGAATCTCGTTGGCTGCCTCGCATGGCTGATTGGAGGCGGTGGAGCTGTTAATTTTGGACTGGCAATTCTCTGGCTCATTCTCTTTACGCCCTGCTCCTATGTCTGCTGGTTTAGACCTATTTACAAAGCTTTCAAGTAAGTGGTCACACCTCAGCCCGGCTTCTCGTGGTCTTTTGTTTGTTTGTTTTCCTTCCTGAACGGTTAGCGCTTAGCACCGCCTGAACATTTGGGGGAATTTCTGCTCTCTCTGGCCAGCCCTTTAGCTTTAACTTTTCCAACCTTCAAAGCAAGGCTGTTTGGGACTTCCCGAGGGCCAAAACCCCAACCATGCGACATAAAGACACCCTACGTGTGCCTCCGCACAGCGTCGGGGGGAGCGGCGAGGATGCAGTTGGGGTGCCAACTCTCTCTCCCCTCCCGCCCATCCTCGAGGCTTCTTTTATATTTTTCCACGAGTCCTCGAGGTGCTTCTATTGATTATCTGTGCTGCTGAGGTCAATCCCCGGCGCGGTACCCCCAAACCTAGAAAACTGGGGGTGGATTTCTTCCCCGTGCGGGAAGGTTGAGTCTGGTGGTGGGGCGGCGCGAGCCGAGAGCCGTGTCTGAACGCGGACGCCCTCTTCCCCTGGGGTGCAGAGCTGGCCGAGCCGTGGGGAGGGTCTGGCGGCCCGTGGCTTTCCCAGGTGCCCCTTCGCCACCTTCAGCCTCTCGCAGTTTCTCCCTTGCCTGCATTTTTCCCCGGTGCCTGCTGCCTTGCAGGCAGCTCCGCTTCTCACCACCTTCTCGCTAAACCACAGCCGCTTCTGCCCCGAAAGGGTCCGAGACGTGGGAGCATCTCCCTTCCCTTGCAATGCGGCGGGGGTGGAGGCGTAGGGAGTGACCGAGCCTTCTCTTGCAGGACAGACAGCTCGTTCAGCTTCATGGCCTTCTTCTTCACCTTCATGGCCCAGCTGGTGATCAGCATTATCCAGGCAGTGGGAATCCCTGGCTGGGGCGTCTGGTAAGGAAGACGCTGCTCCCGCGTCGGGTGCGAGGACGGTCACCGTTGAGCCGCTGCTGTGGCCTCTCGGTGTTTTTTAACATCCTCAGCGCTTCAGTAGCTTCTCTCTTCAGGGAAGATGGTTTGAGGAGCTGGGAGGGACGCTGGCAGGCTGCGGTGCGCAGAGCCAGCCGGGAAAGCCCCGGGGCTGCTGAACGGACCGGTCGTTTTCGTCTCCTTGCAGCGGCTGGATCGCAGCCATTTCCTTCTTCGGGACCAACGTGGGGTCGGCCGTGGTGATGCTGATCCCCACCGTCCTGTTCACGGGGATGGCGGTCTTCTCCTTCATCGCTCTCACCATGGTACGGGAGGAGAGGGGGGTGCCGCGTTGCTTCGGGGAGCCCTTGCCGCTACCCGGGAGGGTCAGCGCGAGCTGCCGTCCCTCAACGGGGGAGCAGAGGGATCCAGAGCGAAAAAACTCTGGATTTTTCTCTTTCCAACCTGCTACAGGTGCATAAGTTTTACCGGGGGAGCGGCGGGAGCTTCAGCAAAGCCCAGGAGGAGTGGACCACGGGGGCGTGGAAGAACCCCCAGGTCCAGCAGGCAGCACAGAGCGCGGCCATGGGGGCGGCGCAGGGGGCCATGATGCAGCACGAGACGCAGTACTCGGCCACCCCGAACTACACCTACTCCAACGAGATGTGAGCAGCAGGACTCTGTCCTCGGGCGAAAGATCTGGGGGGGGAAGGGAGGAGGAGGAGGAGGAGGATGGCTGAGCCGAGTTTCTGCAGCTATTTCAGAAAGTCGGAGTGTACCATAACAGTTCTTCTTTTCCCATTCTTTGTAACGAGATCCTTTTGGATTTTTTTCTTTTTCTTTTCTCCCCCCGTTATCGTCTTGAGCTCTTCTTTCCTCTCTTATTTTTCACTTTGAAGAGGCCGCGAGTTGACCTGCAGGGCTCTTGTCGTGCGCGGTAGTAAGTGTACGTTCACGTGTCTTCTTTTTCCCTGTGAAATAGTGTACGGTGGTGGTTTTTTAATTACTGTGGTGATAGGTGTACGTTAGAACTACATCAGCCAAAAGCCCACACCT
>NW_008824068.1:79962-80440 GCF_000699105.1 Pygoscelis adeliae
GTCCCCTCTAGCTGTCCGGTGATGCTTGTCTGTGACTCCCAGCCGCGAGAATCGCCCCGCAGAGGAACTCCTCTTCTCCAGCGAAGCACACCAAGGCTAGTTTCCTTTTTAAGGGTGTCACTTCAGTCATCCCGCGGTAGGCGGTTGTCTCTCGACAGGACTACAACGCAGCTAACGACGATAAAATGGTCTGTGCGTGCGTGTGTGTATATATACGTGTATAAAATGTAAGGAGAAAAGTAATCCTTTGCTGAGCCTATTATGTACTTAATCAGGTTTAAATATTGTGCAATTCATTTATAGCTAGCCTAAAACTATGCCAAATCACGTGCTCTGTCATCCGTGTCCGAGAAGTGATGGGTTTAAGTGACTTCACCGTTTGCATTCACAGCAAGATGCATAAATAATAACTGTAACAAGCTGTAACTAACAGACATTGCTTCGGCGTCCGACCCTCCTCTCCGCTCTGTCTCCTGAA
>NW_008824068.1:81825-83189 GCF_000699105.1 Pygoscelis adeliae
TCTGGGGTTCCGCGGTTCCTTCCTCCGCTTCAGCGCCCTTTTGAAGCCGTTTGCAGCGTCACGGCGGGCTTAAAAAGCTGACAAAGTGACCGGGCGGGCCTGCAAGCCGCCCGCTCTCTCACGGCCTCCCGCCTGATTCCCCACAGCTGCGTCCGGGTAAGAGGAAGGCGCGGCCCGGAGCGCGGCGCTTCTCCTTCGTCGCGAGTAGCCCTGTTTGAGAGCTGCCCGTTTAAAAAAGAAAAAAACCCGTGCTTTATTCCCCGGGCCTCGAGGTGCGGACGCTTCGGTGAATTAGTTGCCACCGAGCAATCCGGAGGGCAGCGGGCGTTTTCCTTGCTGTGAGGGCGTTCATTTTAATGAGGTGGGCGCGTGGTAGCGTTGAAATCGCCTGGCCGACGGGCCTGCTGGATCGCCTGGCCTCTGATTTGGCGCTTCCTTTGCCCATGATCACCCTGGCCAATCAGCGCACAGAAGCTCAAGCCGGTAACGTGCTCCTATCCTAGCAATTCCTTATAAGCCCGCTGAGGAACCTCCTCGGGCCGAGTTAAACATATTAATTCCCAGCGGAGCGTGGAAAAAAGGACACGCCGCCGCGTTGGGGCTGATGGCCGCGAGGAGGTTGGGAAGGGTGTTTGTGCTCCTGCGCCTCGGTGGCTGGGTGCGGAGGTTGGGCTGGTGCGTAACTGCTGCGCGAGCGCGGTCTGGATCTTTTGGAGATGAGGAAGAATGTCTTTCCTGAGAGAGTGGTTGAACATTGGACCAGGCTGCCCAGGGAAGTGGTGGAGTCACCATCCCTGGGGGCATTTAAAAGACGGGTAGATGAGGCGCTGAGGGACATGGTTTAGTGGGCATGGGGGTGTTGGGTTGACAGTTGGACTCGATGATCTTGGAAGTCTCTTCCAACCTTAATGATTCTATGAATCGCCCCGTGAAGGGTCCTGAATTAAACCCGCTGCCGAATCTTCCCAGGGAGTGACTGGAGGGGTAAATTCCTCTTTCTCGGGAGTCCAGCCCCCTCACTCCAACGTCCCAGTTGGTACTGAAAATAACGGCAGCGTAAACGTCTCTTTCTTCCTTTTTATTCTACCCAAAACACTTCCAAGTAACTTCCACCGAAGAACGCGGATATCGGTAACGTTGAACAAACTTTTCTGAATCCCAGTGCAACGCCCTCGCCAGAAGCGCATTTTTTTCCACATTTTTTACGAAGTGGATTCGTTCTTTGCTGGTTACCCGTTAAGCGGAGACGTTCGCGTCGCTTCCGCGGAGGAACGCCTTTCCTCGCCGGAAGGGTCATCTGTGATTTATCGGTGTGGCGGCGGCTCGGGGAAGCTGGGAGGGGGCGGGAGACCTGAGATGAAGCC
>NW_008824068.1:83347-88219 GCF_000699105.1 Pygoscelis adeliae
TCGTTTCTAGCGCCGCTGTAAATACGTGGTGGTACAACAGGAAGGAAGATGATGGTGCTTGCCTCGGGGCCCCAAAATTTTCAATTATTAAAATGTCTCCCCGCATTTGTTACTCAGCAGAGAGTGCGAAGGGCGACCGACTCAGCTGGGGGTCCCAGCAGTCAGCGTGAAAGGTACATTTACTGTAAATTCTGGACCGCGTGAGAGTGTATCTTTGTTTCGGGAGCTGTGGGCTTTCCCAGAAGGCTTTTGTGGCCTCCCTGTGCAGGTTTTAGCGTTCTGTTTTACCGGCATCCGAGAGAAAATTGTAATTAAGCGGGAGGAGGAGGCTGCCGCTATGCTTAAAGGTCTGCCCATGCTTGAGAGCTTTGCGGATCGGCGTCTGAGTGTTCGTCCTCAGGCTGAATTGCTCTGGGTCCTGCGTAGTCCAGGCTTAAATCCGTGCCCTCGGGAATACGTTGGCGTTGGTGCTAGCCTCGCTCGGAGGCACCGTTAGTCAAGTGGCTTTGTTTTTTCTGTGCTTGTAGAGTTTGATCAGAGCATGGAGCCCTTCTCGCTGCCAGAACCAGGATTTCCTGCAGAAAAGAGCTCATCTGTGCCGCCGAAAAAATCCCGTCTCCTGGTGGGTGTGACTGGAAGTGTGGCTGCCCTGAAGCTGCCTCTCCTCATCGCCGAATTGCTGAAAATCCCTGGGGTGAGTAGAGCTATTGGTAGAAGTCTTGTAAGGTCGGCGTTATCCTGTTTCTCGTTTCGAGGAGAGATTACGTGGCTTCTGTTGAAACGAAAAGTTCCTTCTGGCTTTGAGCCCTTCGGTTTGAAAATCTGTTGCAGGAGGGATCCTCCTGTTTTTGAAAATCGGTTAATACGTTTTCCTATCATTTCACGCTTCTTTATACTTCAGAGTTAGCTTTAAATCAGGTTTCAAGGGCGGTAACTGTTCCTGGATATTTCCACAGGCAGACATTTAGATTCTGGAATACGAAAGTTGCGTTCTTCAGTTCAGCTTGCTTCGTTCTTCCCAAAATGATGGAATAGGTCCTCGCTGTGGGGTTTTTTTCCTGGAATAGGTCCCTGTCGGTGAAATTACCAGATGTGGCTACGGAGACAGGTGGATGCTTTCCGGAACTTGAAATCTTTAATTAGGACCTTGCGGTTTTCCCCAGGCGGGGTGTGGAGCTTGCAGAGACGGACACTGCTGTCTGACCGACAAAGGGAAACCAGATCTTGTAAGAACAGAAATAGAAAATGCAAGCCGCTATACGTGTCTCTGTGTTTTATGGGGTTTTTTTTTAAAACTAGTTTATTGTCTGGAGTAACAGAGGTGTCCAGCAGAGGCCACTAGTGACTAGAATCAGGGAGGGCAGTGTGCTGACTTTTGCTGTAGACTAAAGTTAGAGGGGAAACATGGAAAACCTTTAGCTTTTAAGAAATGAAGCAAACGTTTTGGAGCAGTGAAATGAAAGAGTGGCAGGAGCAAGGGGGTGCGTTTACATATCCGGATGTATTTGTTAGATTGCTTAAGCAGTATCCTTTTGGATGATTTGGATGCCTGTTGCGGCAGGACAAGGGGGAACGGCTTTAAACTAAAAGGGGGTAGATTTAGACTAGATGTGAGGAAGAAATGTTTTACGCTGAGGGTGGTGAAACACTGGAGCAGGTTGCCCAGAGAGGTGGTGGATGCCCCATCCCTGGAAACATTCCAGGTCAGGCTGGACAGGGCTCTGAGCAACCCAATCTAGTCGAAGATGTCCCTGCCCACGGCAGGGGGGTTGGACTAGATGACCTTTAGAGGGCCCTTCCAACCCAAACTGTTCTGTGATTTAGGAGGCTTTACCTGCCGATACGCTAACGCGGAGTCAGAAGAGGTGCAATCCCCGAGTAACTCTGAAGTATCTGGCTGATGTCGATATCCAAGCGGGGAAGGGTACCGAAGATGTGGCGAGCTGTTGGGCACCTGTTCTGCCAGCTGGGCTGGCGTTGTGGGTTGCAGAGAGGGACCTCAGTTAATTTATTACTTGACCTGAAATGATCAGCGAGGCCGAAGGTCCTAGCCTGGAGTGAGAGGGCTGGAGACAAACGATGCCAAGGAAGGCGGGGGGTGACAAGGCCAGGGCCGGCTCCAGTGGTTGTGTTCTTTGTAGTGAGGGATGCAGGATATGCGTCTTCTAATCTTCCGTCTCGCGGATTGACTTCGCTGTTGTCTCTTTTCCTTTGCTCTTGGTGCTTGGAACGTCCTTCTCTGCAGGTGACAGGAAGAATGCAGATGATCCGCTGTAGGAATCTAGGTCAAACGCGTGCCTTCCCTCTGAGCGTTTGGTTCATAATTAAAAACTGCAGACGGCTGGACCTGAAGTCTCTGTGAGGGCCCGTAGGTTCTGTGACATCTGTTGCAGGCTTTGCGCCCGCTGGTTTTAGGCTTTTGTTGCATAAAAAGTGAAAGTGAAGTACCCAGTCCAGGAGCTTCTGGTGCTTAATTTGTTGATGAAAATTATTTATTTACTCGTTTCTGATGTGATTTCAAGGCCTGATCTAAAGCCTGCTGAGTCAGTGTAGCTTTTCCGCTGAGTTTGTGAAGTCCTGCACCAGCCTGTTGCATCAATTTCTTTACTGATGGAACAGAACTTTAAACAGCCATCGGTGGAAGCAGGGCAGGAGCGGAGGAAGGCTTTGATACCAAAGGAGATGTGGTCAGAGGCTTGAAACCGGAGTGGTTAGTTTAAACTGATGTTTTGGCTAAAACGATCTGCGGTGAACAACTTGGCAGTGTGATTTTGCACTCCTTAAACTTTAACATCTCCTTGAGGGTGGTAATGGATGTGACTACATCTTATTGCCTTTTGTTTAACCTCTTTGAAGATCTAGGAAATTTATAGGGCGTCAGCTTACGCCTGGCAGGTTATTACCCTTGCACCTGGTGGTGTGGGGAGACAGCACGTAGTGTCTCGTCAGGACACCGTGGGTAACTCTCGTGGCTGTGCTAGACTGACACACGTTGTCTCGGGCCGATTCCTAGGATTTTTGAACGGCCTGGCAGGAATACGATGACAAAAGCCATATTGGCAGGATGCTGGTTAGTCATAAAGAAAGGAAACGGCACACTTTCCTGTGGGTGAAACGTATTGCCCTTGAAGCTACAGGACGTCACCCGGACTTCTAGGCTTAAATCACGTTGTCGTGCCGTTGCATTGCGCTCCTGCCAGCTAGCCTGTACGTCAGCTTGTAGGTGCCCTTTAACAGAGGAGCTACTCGTTCTCTTCTGCAGCAGTTGTTACCGCCGCTCGGTCTGTGCGTAAAGATTTTGCTGTCAAAACTGGGAAAGTATGAAGAAGAAAAAAAAAAAATCATACACCCCCCCTTACCCCAAGCAGAAACAGCTGTGACGGCAGAATCCTCTAACAGAGACCAACAATATTGCGTCAACACAGGAGAGCAGTTCTCGCAGGGAAGTTTATTCTGGAGAATTGGCTGAAATGGTCCAAGTGAAAGGACTCTAACTACTCTAAATTGTCTCCAGTAAAGGAGTTTGAGCGTGGCTAGACCGACTCTATTGTTTAAGCAGAGATATAACCACAGGCAAACAGAGGGTGTGCCAGGTAAATAGAAAGAAAAAACTGTGTAGGCTGAAGTGATCTTGAGAACACTGATCTCTTTCCAACGTAGCTGGAGGGGCTTGAAGGACTTGCTCAGAACAAGGGATCCAGGAGCCCACCCCAGCAGAAAACCTCAATTAGGGAGGATATTTAACTAGTAGAGTTGTAACGACTAGAGTTTCTTGGGGGAGTGGTGGAGTCCTTGAACATATCCCTCTGGTACGCTCTAGCTTGCAGTGGGTTGGATGCAGCACTCGACAGCCAGCTACTCCCTGTTCCTGAGCTTACGCTTTGGAGAAATATGTCTTTTTTTAAGATTGGAGATGGTTATGGAACCACCTGAAAAAAATGAGGGAAGAAAAGCAGAGTGTCTTTTGGGGATTTTTGTGTATCCTTTAGCCTTAGATAGGTATTTCTGGTCTAGATTAGAAAATTCGGGATAATGACGCAATTGAAGTAGCAAGTGACAAAATATGTCATAAGGTAGATAGAATCACAGAATCATTAAGGTTGGAAAAGACCTCTAAGATCATCGAGTCCAACCGTCAACCCAACACCCCATGCCCACTAAACCATGTCCCTCAGCGCCTCATCTACCCGTCTTTTAAATACCCCCAGGGATGGTGCCTCAACCACTTCCCTGGGCAGCCTGTGCCAATGTTCAACCACTCTTTCAGGAAAGAAATTTTTCCTCATGTCCAAGATAGTCGGATCACCTAAAAATCCTTGTATGGTTATGGCTAACTGTAAAATAAGAATTTTTTACAGGACCGCTAACAAGCATTACTGCTGAAAACTTTTTGTGCAGACCTGGCCTACTGGTACCGTTTCAGAGAGCAGCCGTGCCCCTTTACACTGCGCGTTGCTCTTTAAGATCACCAAATAAATAGTATCTTGCAGGCTGCGGGGTTAACACCTCCTTGAAGCCGGTGGCATAGCAGAGAGCAGTGTTAGCACCTTTGTGGGTGTCGCTGCTTGGCTCCAAACAGCTTCCTGTGAGGCGAGGTTAGTATGGAAACAATACGGTTGATTGCTGCGAATATGATCTTCGCGCTCGAAAGCGCTAGAAAGGCAGCTGTGATTCCAAGCTAGGGTCGCTTCAAAAAGAGCAGACGTTTAGAAGAGGCAAAGAACCAAGCATGTAGTACCAAATACTGGCGTTATGTGCAGCTATGTTCTCCCGTTACTTTTTCTGCAGGAAACGGGGAAAATTACCAAAGACCATATACCAAAGGCCAAGATATGCTAAGGCTGGGATTTTCCACTGCTCCAAGCTGTTATT
>NW_008824068.1:88270-103519 GCF_000699105.1 Pygoscelis adeliae
CCAGTCGAATAGATAGTGTTGGGGAGATAGGTTAACATGTTTTGTCACTTCAACCGCTGCTGTTGAAGATAGCTTCTTGGAGGTTGGAGGTTTTCAGCAGTCTGTTTTAGGAAGAGTGTGCAGACCGAGCACTTCATCAGTTTTGTACCTCAGGCCGCAGTTTTCTAGCGGGAAGAGTTGTTGGTGAGGCTGGTTTCCCCCCATCCCTCTGTTGAGAACTGCATGTTGAGAACCATGCAGTGAACTGCTTGAAGGAGCAGACTGCGGTCGAAAGTGGCCAATAACTAGGAAAAGGGATATTTTTCACTGTAACCGGTGGCCTGAGCTGCATCTTTCACAGTAACAGTCTTTTTGGAGCAATCCCTCCGTGTGTCGGCCCGTCTGTTGGTTGGTTTTAAGGCGCATCCTTGGGAGGAATTGCAGATGGGAAGACATGGCGTGTGCCGCAGGGGTGATCAGCGCGTGCAGAGCCACTCCGACACCGGCTCCGCTTTGCGGCTGATCCCGGTGTGTGCAGAGCACCTCCGCTTCACTGCACGTGGCAGGCAGCCGTTCGCGACGTTTGTCAGAGCTACAGCTTTGAGCAGGTCATGCGACACGTAGAAACCAGGGAAGAAAACCCTTTTCCACTTGTTAAGATTTCTGCAGGAGGAAATGAAAGGATCTCGTGTCGTAGGGCATCTTAGCACCTCGTAAGCGTGGATGTCAGATAAACGTCCGAGGGACATGATAGGATTTCCCCAGTACGTACCGTACAACTGAAGGTTCCACTGGCTTTCCACAAGGCAGGCAGGTTTGTCTAAGATTTCGGAGAGAATACTTCCACCCAGGCTCTCTTTCCTTTGTGGAAGCCGGTGGTTTGCTGATTTGGCTGCGCAGAAACCCTGTGCTATGAACGTACCTACGCAGAGGTTTTCCTCTTTCCAACATCTTACCTTGATAGGAAGGATAGCTGGAAGACACAACCCCGACTTGCTTCTGGTATTTTTACCCCTGGCTGGAGCAAGTCTGATTAACACGATTGTAAAAAGTAGTATCCAGTAGTCTGTAGCTCCCTCCCTCCCTTTGTCACCAGGAGATCATTGAGAGAGAGAGGCAGGGGCAGAAGGAGGCAGAGAGAGGTGCGCAACGTGGTCCATTCGACCAAGAAATTGTACTCTCTCTTCCAAAGCCGCTCCTTCTCGTGAAGCCTTGTGCAGCAGAGGTGGGCTTGCTCTGCGCTGGTGGTGCTGAGCCCCAGCTAGCCAGCTTGTCCCTCAGCAGGACTTTTGATCGCTCGGCGCTGTGCTTTCTCTTGGCAGAGAGCTTCCTCTTGGCTCCGAGTGTGGGAAGAGGGATCCTGCAAGTGCCGTGTAGGCATGCCACCCCTTGGCGCTCCTCTGTGCTGTGATTAAGGGAATCCGCTGAAGCAAGATGCTCTCCTACTCCCTTTAGCCGGCGTCGTTTGAGATTAAAGGGCATCTTTCACAGAGCTCTGCTTTGCTGCTTCTTACTGTCTCTTTGAAGTTCTGTGCAGAACTGCATCTCATTCTGACCTGCTGTGTCCCTCTCTGCTGTCCCTGCTGTGAACTGGCCGTGTGAACAAGTTTGGCAGGCAGTGACTAATCTCCTGCCCCTTTTAGGGTGGCAGTGAAATGAGTCTTCGGCTCCCGTGAGCACCTGCCGTGGCCTGGCCTTTGAGCTGTGAATAGGTGCAGTTACGCACATGTGCACAGTAGGGAAAAGCCCTCGGAGAATCCACACAGCTTTCAAAATCTTTGTCGCTCGAGCCCTCCTCCTCCACCCGGCTTTACAGGATTGTCCTCAAGTCTAACTTTTAGTCTGTCTGTCTTTTCTGATTAGCTCGAAGTGAAGGTGGTCACTACCGAGAGAGCAAAGCATTTCTACAATGCCCAGGAGATTCCTGTCACCCTCTACAGCGATGAAGATGAATGGCAGGTGAGTTGTTCTTCCTTTGGAGACTGCAAGGGCTTCTGTCCTGTCCCCACTAGCCACGTGTTCTGTAATTCAAGTAGTTCTGTCATGCACTCATGCCTTCTACTTCCAGAAGGCCAATGGGTCACGCTTCAGGAAAAAAGCAGGCTCCCTGGGAGATTCACTTAGCTGTTCAAGTGCTGAACAGCAAATAGAAGTGTTCCTCTAAGTTTCTTTGCCAGAGACCACATTCATTTATTTTTTAATCCTGGGCCAAGACTCATTTCTTTGTTCTAGTAATGTATGCTTTGGAATATGGCTTTCAAAGAATGTGGTTCCAACCGTGCTGTAAATGAGGAAGAAAAGAAAGGCTGCCCTGACTGTACCGGAGGATTTTGTACCGCCCTAGCAGACTTGCAGCAGGCCATGAGGGTTGAAGTGGTCTCTCGCCACCCTGGGCTCAGCCACTATCGGCAGCTCTGAGAGGAGTATCCGGAAATGTCAAGAAAAGCCACTGCAGAGTCGCGGTGAGGGTGTTTGGTGCTCGTCATGAGTCATACTTGTCACAAAGGCAACAGCTTAATTCTCCATAACATCTGTATTCTGAATCTACAGATGTTGCTGACGTTCACAGAACCACCCCCACTGCTTTAAAACTCAGCCCGGTGTCTGACTGGGTAACCTTGTGCTGGTAGGCCCACCCTGGTGTAGTGGTGCAGAGGAAGGCCAGTACCTGGAGATGTCGTGCACCAGTGTAATTGGTGGCTGGAAGTAAGAGAGGTTCTCCTGGTGGAAGTGGTGTTTATCGCGGAGGTGTCCGCATCTGTGCTCGTGCGCATACATGGGAGAGCCATCCCAGTAAGGGATAGCTCCGTTGTCAGGGCTGTGAACATCTCTAGACCCTGTAAAATGGCTTTTTTTCTTGACCACAGTTTTGCTGACATGCTTTGAGAGTCCCCGAGTATAGAGAGGTTCATTGTATAAACATCAACATTTGTTTTTCTATACATTTTATCTCCACTTTGCAGTACTGATCTGAGTACGAGGTGACCTACTCTTTGCCAGTACTCTTGCCGATGCACTCACGTGCGAGCATTGCTTTTATGTGGAGGGAGGCATGCTAATGGCAATGGCCAGGAAGCTTTCTGGCTGGTCTAGGAGATTGGTGGAGATCTGCTGGGTCCCAGGGTGCTACAGCTCCAGGCAGAGTTATTTCTGAGGAACCCTCGGTGGGGTGATAGAAGAGGAGCGGGTCAGGCCTTGAGGTCTGCTGGCACACTGGAAAGCGGGCATGGAGCCCTTACAACGTGCCGTTCTGACAGAAGGGTGGGAAATGAGCCCGCTCAGCATCTCTTTGTGAGAGATTTTATTCTGAAAATAAAACTACAATTTTCCGTGCTTCTAGAAAAAAAACAGAAGTGAGTGGAGGAGCTGGGAAAGGTCTCAGGAAGCACCAGCTTTCCGGATGCTGTCTTTTTGTTGTGGTTTCCAGTGACTCAGAGGAGGAGCAGTTTGTGGCCCTGATACACCTCTTGCTGGCCTGTGGTTGTGTGTGTCCTCTGGGGATTAAGCACCTGATGCTGTTTGCTGCTTCTCTTGACGCTTTCCCAGTTAACTGCGCTCTTAAGAAAAGGCCAGGACTCTCTCGAGCAACTCGGAGCTTTAGTGAAAATAGAAATATTCACTTAAGAGCCAAGAGGGGAGGGAAGTGCCCGGCTGGCTAAACCTCGTCCATCCTAGAGAAAGCCAACAGGACTATTCCCTACTGTAGTTGCGAGGGTTTACTTCGCTGCGGTGAGTATGTGTAGGGGTGTGCATCCTCATTGAAAAGTGACTTGTGCGGTTAGGGGTCTATACCTCGTTAAAAGCCCGTGGACAGCTTCACTTTACAGAAATGTGAGGCTTCTAAATCGCGTGGGGTCCTCAGGAAATGTGACCCCTGGTTTGGTCCTGTCTGGCTTCAGTTGGCTGATAGGATGGAGCTCTTTTCCCCGCTCAGATGTGCTACGTGTCGAGGGAGCTCTTATGAACGTTTCTGAAGCTGAGGGATGATGTGAACGGGAAGTGGATGGGGAAGGCTCTTTCCTGTGAGTTGAAATCTGTGGTTGTTGGAGGTGTGAATTGTTGTCTTCGTGGGGGAAGGACGCCCATTTGTAGAGCACCAAGCAGATACCTGCTGTCTCTTAAATGTGCTTCCTAAAAGTAGCTGCAACACGGCCTTCGCTGGAGGAGGAGGAAATCAGAAACGTGAGCGCTGTGGCTGCCGTCCCCGATTCCCCGCGCTCTCACATCTTGCTTGATGTGAGAGTAGTTCTTTCCCCGTAAGTTTACCCGGTGGTTACCAATGTGGGATTGACAAAGTGCCTGTTGTTCGCAGCGTTCATTGTGAGGGGTTCGGTAATCTGGATCTTGTCTCGTCCACAGCTGTGGAAAGGCCGTTCAGACCCAGTCCTGCACATCGAACTCAGGCGGTGGGCTGACCTCATGTTGGTGGCACCTCTTGATGCAAACACGCTGGCAAAGCTCGCGAACGGCATCTGTGACAACCTGCTGGTGAGCAACCGGAGCTCTGCCTGAGAGTTCTCTCACCTCCCAGCATTAGACTGTCTGACCTTTCTCTCATGGAAACTCTTGCGCTTCTATAGCGTCGCCAAGAGTGAGATTTGCATGTTCTGCTCCCGCTTCGTATGCTTGTCTCTCTCTTCCTCCAGTATGGTTCCCCTGTTCCTTCTCAAACAGTTGTTCTTTCCTTCCCTGACCTACAGTGCTTTCCGCTCCTCGGCTCTGTCAGTCTCTTCCATTATCTCCCAGTCCCTGCTTTGTGCCTTTCCTGCTTTTTCTGATGGGCGGTATTTCCCTCTTTCTACCTCCACCCTCTCTCCGTCATGCATGTGCACACACGCGCGTGCGCATACACGCTCGCACTCACTTTTGAGTTCCTCTCTGCATTTTTTTAGATGCAATCTGGAAAGACACCTGTGAGATCAGATAAAATTGTTTACTTCCTGCTACCTCACCTCCTCCCTCACCTAACTGCATAGCGCAGAAATTCAGACATGCTCACGCTTACTTACCTTCCAGTTTCAGCTACAGGGGATTTTGCTTGTTCAGGCTTGTTTTTCTGGTATTAAAAGTGCTCTGGCTCAAAGGCTGGTCAGAAAAGTGTATTAAAAGAGAGTGTGCTTCTCTGCTGGGTGATGGGGACCTCCAGCAGGGCTGAATGCTTTGTGTCCAGGCGTTAGGTCTTCATTAGGAGAAGTCATAAGCATTAACCACGCGAAAGATCTGCCAGGAAGCTGCAGATCTGCAAGTGTTGCTGCGGTGCATCACCCTTCAGTAATGCAAGGGGGCTTGAACTAGGAATGGAGGGCAGCTCATCAGCTCTGGCCGGGGAGCCCCGCGTGACCAACTTAGTTGTTCAGGCAAGAGGGAGTGCGTATAAATGAACAAAGTACACCCAGAGCAACAGCCCTCATTTGTATGAGCAGATCACTGGAGATCTGAGGGAAGCCAGGAAGAGCTGTGGGAGGGACGAGCAGTGTCTCGTCCTTCTGGGTCCCCTTGGAACTATAGGTGTGGCGGTGGTAGCAGAGGGAAGAGCTCGGGAAGGAGGTTAGGGACGCGTGGCTTCGCAAACTCCTGCCAGTCTTTTCGGAGAGCCTTGTGGAGGTAAGAGGTAGCTCCAGCAAAGGAAAGCAAGTGCCAGAGGTGCTGGTTGGCAAGTTAGAACAGATCCTAGCAGACTTTCCTGTGCTGGGAAGGGTTCAAATCACAGGGCATAAAAAAGGCTGGGCAGGGTTCTCGTAAGTACACTACAGTCTGAGCGGAGACCCTGCACCAGGGACTGTTGCTACCTGGGAAGCTCCCTTTGCATGATTTAAATGCTGCTAGGCCTAGGGAAACGGATGGACGTTGCATTAAGAGCAACCAGCATTTATCTTCTTAAGGAGATGAGGTGATACTGGGTTATCTGGAAGTTCTGTATTACTGAGGAGTCAGATATGATTCCCTGTAGCACGCAGGAGCTGTTAGATGGCTTGTAATCTGCCAGCGTCTCCTGCGACAGCCCAGATGTGTTCGTGTTGTCCTCTGTTTGTATCCCGGAAGCAGCAGTGCTTCCTTTGAGAGGAGTTACGGATCCAGTTGGCATATCATTTAAAAAAGGCTCACTTGCCAACTTTTTGTGTTTAGCTCTACAGCTGGCTTATCTGAAGTGTTGCCTGGGAATTTCTCTAGAGCTGATACGATCTGTGGCCACCCCTCAGCTTCTCTTGGTCTCCCACATGGGCTGGCAGTCTGCACGCATCGTGTTCCAGCTCGGTTTGCTCCAGCGATTGGGCTGCTTGCTTGGCCCCGAGCCGGAGTAGGACGGGATTTATCCTCTTTGTAGCCTCCCTCATCTTTCTTGCCTGTCAGAGATGAGCTTTGCTGGAATGTAATACAAATCAGTAGCAGCCCTGCGGATCTGCCTGTGGGTTAGTCCAGCTGCGCTGACAGATTGAGGCTTTTGGCCCTCTAATGACACCCAGGCTGGGAAAGGGCTTCTGTGCAGCAAAGTGATGAGAAGGGATGAGGAAAGACAACCCATCTCAGAGCTGAACCTCTTGGCTTCTCTTGCAGACTTGTGTCATCCGTGCTTGGGATCTGAGCAAACCTCTGCTCTTCTGCCCAGCTATGAACACGGCCATGTGGGAACATCCCATCACAGCTCAGCAGGTGGAGCAGCTGAAAGGCTTTGGCTACACAGAGATCCCCTGCGTGGTGAAGAAACTAGTCTGTGGAGATGAAGGTCAGTCCTCTTGCGTGTCTTCCGACTGGTTTCCTGCACGAATGCTGCTCTTATCCTGAAGGGATGTGCATTCTTTTTGCCGTGTGGCCTTCAAGATGTTGAACTGCGGGGAGCAGGTCCTCACTGCCAGGGTTTATACAAACAAACTGAAGCTTTGCCCTGTGCTAGCTGATATCTATTATTCTTGTACATTAATCTTTAAGTAGTCTTAAGAGACCATCCAAGCCAGGCTTTCAAATGAGCCATTAGGTAGGCCTGATATTTAAAAGAAATACTCATTCAAGAGGAGAGTAGATCAAAGAGAAGGAAGGCTTTGCGGTGAGCGTTATCAGCCTGGGATTTGGGTGTCCTGACCTTGCCCTCTACTGTGACTGTGGGCTGTTTTCATCATGCCTCAGTTCCTCATCTCTAACATAGGGATAGTATCTTATCCCCGAGAGCAGGCAGTGAGAATAAGCGCTTTGCAGATGTGGCTGAGGGTGTAGCTGGACGTGCATTTAACATTTGTTGTTGTTTGTTGCCTGGGTTACTCTTCAGCTTCCCAATCGAGTTTTGATTTGGGGTTTTGACATCAGACTTAAATGTGAAGTGAAAGAGGAGGGGTGGGTAACGTTGTCACGCTCAATTTCAAAAGACTTAACTTGCAGTGCTAAGAAATACTACTAAAATGGTCTCATTTGTATTTTAGGAGCTGCTTTAAATGGAGGTATTTTGACTTTTGGGAGGCTTTGAGAAGGGTTTCTATACAAGCAATTTGGATGAATGGATTTGCTTTTTACCAAAATTTTCTTGGACAGATTGCCTGTAGAATGGCACCCAGTTCTAGCCATAATAGCAAATGTGCTATTACCCGCGCAGTAGTATACTCATACTTTTGTTTAACAACCCCAACTCTAGCAGGATTTTAACTGCTCCGTCAGGTAGTTCAATAAGCGGTCTGTAGTGAAGACAGGATGTTAAAATGTTCTTCACGGTTAAATTCTGGGGCTGGCTTAGTTTCTGCATTCTTAGGTAGATGCAGCGCTTCTAGAGAATGCTTTCTGGAGCTGAAGACTAAGAAATATTTACAGTTGGGTACGTGTAGTCAAGTAACTCAGGCATCATTTGAAATATCCTGGACATTTATGCTTCTGCTGGGATTTTAGACCTGATTACATCAAATTTCTTGAGGAACTCCTCTTCTCCAGCGAAGCACACCAAGGCTAGTTTCCTTTTTAAGGGTGTCACTTCAGTCATCCCGCGGTAGGCGGTTGTCTCTCGACAGGACTACAACGCAGCTAACGATAAAATGCCTGTCTGTGCGTGCGTGTGTGTGTATATACGTTCTTAGGTAGATGCAGCGCTTCTAGAGAATGCTTTCTGGAGCTGAAGACTAAGAAATATTTACAGTTGGGTACGTGTAGTCAAGTAACTCAGGCATCATTTGAAATATCCTGGACATTTATGCTTCTGCTGGGATTTTAGACCTGATTACATCAAATTTCTTACGTACTTGTAATAACGTTGAGGGAAAACGCCCAAAAGAGGTCATTCCGCGCAGACGTTTTGGCAGAAGTGGAAAGGCCATCTGGCATAGTTTCTTTGTCCTTTATTTTTTCCCTTCATCTTTTTTAGTACATATATAGGATCTCTGTTCCTGCAGTAAGCAGCTGAGTGCCTCCTAATGGGTAATGTGCTTATTCTTGCAGGTTCCTGCACCTGAGGCAGAGCTGTGTTGTTGTCATCCCTGTTTCACAGATGGGGATCTGAGATGCAAAAGGGCCGCGTGAGTTGACTCACCGGCACAAACGGATTCGAGTTGGATGGTGAACACGGTTCCCACCTTCTGCTGCTCTGCCCTGCCCCTTTCCCGGGGGCTGCCGCCCTTGCGACGGGGATGTGTGAGCCACATGAGAGGCA
Source organism: Pygoscelis adeliae (assembly GCF_000699105.1). Classification (NCBI taxonomy): domain Eukaryota; kingdom Metazoa; phylum Chordata; class Aves; order Sphenisciformes; family Spheniscidae; genus Pygoscelis; species Pygoscelis adeliae. The sequence goes on from NW_008824068.1 coordinate 96,873, forward strand.
GCATGTGAATTGCTGTGGTTTGTAGCTCAGAATGGCCAAGTAAACCAGCGTTGATCAGGAGTTACCTCATTACACCAGCAGTCGTTTGGGAGCTGCTTCATATTCAGTTCAGCTGTCCCTGCTGTGAGCACAAATTCCTGACGGAGCTTGTGGGAGAGGGATGGTACGGACAGCTAGGGCAGCAGAAGCCACATCTGATTCGACTCCGCTTGTGTTTGTGCGTCAATTCACAACACTCTTTTCCTGTTGGCAAACGCCAGGATTTTCCTGGCCCTACGTAGGAAAATTACGGCAAAGCAGTTGTTGTGGTTTAACCCCAGCCAGCAACTGAGCACCACCCAGCCGCTCGCTCACCCCCCCGCCCCCAGCGGGATGGGGGAGAGAATCGGAAGGGTAACAGTGAGAAAACTCGTGCGTTGAGATGAAAGCAGTTTAATAATTGAAATAAAATAATAACACTACTAATAAATTGTAATGAAAAGGAAAATAACAGAGGGAGAAATAAAACCCAAGAAAGACAAGTGACGCAAAAGAAAACAGTTGCTCACCACCAACCGACCGATGCCCAGCCAGTCCCTGAGAAGCAGCCACCCCCGCCAACCTCCCCCCCAGTTTTATTGCTGAGCACGACGTCATGTGGTGTGGAATATCCCTTGGGTCAGTTGGGGTCAGCTGTCCCGGCCGTGTCCCCTCCCAGCTTCTTGCGCCCCCCCCCAGCCTGCTCGCTGGTGGGGTGGGGTGAGAGGCAGAAAAGGCCTTGACCCTGTGTCAGCACTGCTCAGCAGCAACAAAAACATCCCTGTGTTACCAACGCCGTTTCCAGCCCAAATGCAAAACACAGCCCCGTACTAGCTACGGGGAAGAGAATTAACTCTATCCCAGCCAAAACCAGCACAGCAGTAATGGATGCCAGGTTTCTGAAGACCCAAGACAGTCTCCACCACTGACTGTTTTCTTCTCTTCCCCTCTTTTTTCAGGCCTTTCACCCCAAGGCCTCTTCTTCCACACTCATTTCGGTTTTGTGGGTTTCATCCACAAAGGGGTTTGCCCAGCTTCCACCCAAGCAGCAGGTAGCGAAGGTCACACATCTGGTGCAGAAGAAAAGAGATTCAGTTTGCACCAGTTTTGTCTGTTGACACTGTGGTTTGTCTTGCTGTAAAAGAGGTTTATCTTCCTCAACTCATGTGGCTGGTCACACCTGAGATGGGCCAGATCCTGGCTGCCACCGAGTCTCTGCATTACAAGCTTTACCCGATTATTTTTTCTTCCTTAGTAAATGGGTGGGTTTAGTCACAGAGTCCAGCTAAAAGAGAGTTAAAATAACAAATTAAATTGAGTTGACAACTCAAATGTTTCCTTGATTGGATAGTTAAATGTAAGCTACCAGCTGTTGGCCTTGATGACATCCATGTGCCACGGTACGAAGAGAGCTTTGAGAGGTGCTGTACCACACATGCGCCTGCAGCAATTTGCCTTTGCAAAAACATTTCCAAACTGCTAGTATCTTCATCATCCTTGGCTGGATTTCTAGAGCCTGGCGCACTGGAAGATTTCCACCTGTAGGCATGAGCTGTGCTGTAAGACAGGCTGCTTAGCAAGATTTTGCTCTGCTAAACCTAAAAATCCAGCTGTGAATTGCCAAAGATGTTGAGGAAGTGGGTGATGGCAGACAAAGGCAGGCCTTGGAAGTGTTCTCGAAGGGTGTAGCCCTGCCAAACCGTGCAGAGGCTAGAGAATTTAAACAAGAGAATTTAAACAAGAGAATTTCTCTTGTTTAGCAGGACCTGTCAGCTGCAGCTCCTCTCCTCGAGGTCAGGAGACCAGAAGGGCCCAAATCTGCCTGCAGCTTGTCCACAGGGTGCTTCAGACCCCCTGGGATTTACAGGTCTGAAAAAGGCGTAGTGGAGAATGAGTCTTACTTTGCAGGGAAAACCAATTTTCTTGACCTGCCAGAAGTATCGTTCTTCATCGCAAATCCTCAGTTATATCCAATTACACCTTCTGTCCCAGACAAGGCTCGGCGGCTCATCTGTACTGGAAAACTGAGGGTCCGGGCAGACTCGGGGCTGTGATCTGCCCACAAGAGAGCACCTCTCCCTGCTGGTCAGGACGGTCTTTCCCTTTCCCCCCCGTCTCTTGCCTGCCCTCAAGTTGTTACTGTTCTTTGGAGGCTGCTGGTTTAGCTGTTCATCTCTGCGCTCGCTAACCCAGCTGTGGAAGCAGGCCAGGAAGAAAGAGGAAAACAAAACTTCCCGGAACTAATTTCTGACGACCAATAAGGCACGTATTTGAAATTATTAGAGCGATTAGCCAGCAGGACAAAAGATCAATAGAGACTCCATCTTTTCAATCTTCCAGTGGAGACAAATGCTGGTGGGAGAAGTATCTTTCCTCAGCACCGAGCAAATTACAGAAGTGACTGGACTGAGTTCTGAGTTCAGTACATGAGGTTGGACAAGATGATTTAATGATCTCTGGCCTTAAAATTCTGAACCGAAGTTTAAAAAGTCTTTCGGAGGGAAGCAACAGCACAGTGTGGATTAGAAGTTCATCTGGCAACTAACCAGTCCAAAAGGAAAAGCTTTTGCATTTTGTTCTATCCAGCACTCGGTCTTCTCCAAGAATTACTCCCAAGATTCAAGCTGGTGCGAATCTAGGTCAGCTTTCTCTAACGTGGATCTAACTGCAGAGTCACGGGAATGGTATGAATTCGGCAAGTCTTTTTTATAGGCAAAGGCCGTTTCAAAAAGATACTGAACACACACAATGTTTACGCTGGAGAAAGGAGGTGAAATAGGGTATTTTGCTACCCACGCACTTTCTGGGGCACTTTTACACACTTGCCCCCAGGGCAGCGTGAGCTAAGATAGTAACTCCCTGTGCGATGCAGGGGCGTTAGATGCAGACACCTCTGGAGATGATTCAGAACATGAGGTACTTGCTGAGGTCATATGAGTTGCCTTGTCAAGTTTCCTGCCTCTCTCCGTTGACTGACTGAGGAGCTTGTGCTCCTGCTCAGACTTCTGAGTTAGGAGCCGAACTAAGTTAGCATGAATGCTCTTCGCGTTCTCCTCCCCTGATGGCGTTCAGCCGTGCCACAAAACCCCTGCGGAACCAGGTGGACTGAGCAGATCCTCTGGCCTCCGCAGTTGCTTTCTGTTGGGCGAGTCATGAGGAAACACGTGGGGGCACTCGGTGAGCTTTGCTGTGCTGTGTCACCATTGTGCATCTAATTTTCCGCAGCAGCGCGGCGTGTGGGGAAGAGAGGTGGTGGGACAGGGGAAGCACGTGCCTCGTGCTCTCTCTGTGGGACCTGGATTTCACCGCGTGGTTTTGCTCTTACCCTGCAGGTCGAGGTGCCATGGCAGAAGTGTGGACCATTGCGGCGAGCGTGAAGAGGATCCTTGAAGAACGGGACTTGCCAACGCAGAGCTGATGGTTTGGCGTGTAAATTGTATTTGTGTGCCTCCCTGATGATTTGAAGATAAAACCAACAGGAAGCCAGGTCGAGGCGGCATGCGCACCTATAGCGCGCTCTTCAACCGAAGGAGCGAAACGGTTGTCTTCCAGCTGGTGCCAAACTGAAATGTGGTGCATCACTGCAGACTTTCAGAAACCAAAGCCAAGAACATGCTTCTTTAGTGTGGGAAAACTCTGTGGTATCTCGCAGAGAGGGAGTAACGTTCCGCTAGGCCACTCGGCCCCCGGTATTTCACATGCCCTCCTTTCTGAGGAGGCTGCAGAAGGAATTGCCAATGTATTTCAGGTCCAGTGGTTCCCCCAAGAGCTGCTAGAGAGAAAAGTGCTGTGCAAGTCCTGGTGATGGGGATAATGCCAGCCCCTTCCAGCACGTCGCTGTGGGGACATCCCTGCTCTCCAAAGCCTGGTCCGTAGCTGTGCTGGCTTCACCTTTCCAGCAGGAGTCACTGTCCAAAAAGCATTTCCCCTCCGGGAACTTAATAATATTAAGAGCACTTCTAGTTCTGCCCCTGAAGAATTGCCTCTTGTAGCTGCTCGGGGGCGGGGGGGATGTTAGCACCGAACCTCATTGCTAAATCGTTGTGTCTGCGTGCGGTTTTTATCTGAGATGGGAAAAAAATTGACCGAAAGAAGCTATCTAGTCCCTGAATTAGCCTTTGCCCTTTTGTATCTGTTGACTGGATAGGGATGCAGACGTCAGCTGTGAACCAAAATGGCACCGGCCCATCGGGGTGCTCCAGTCAGGAAATGAACAGGCTGGGCCCTTGTGGAAGGCCAGGGTGGGTGTTTCCCAAGGGAGTGGAGTCAAACTTCACCTACTGACGATCCTTTTCGGCTTGAAAATTAACCGACGGGCATGAAAAAAATTGGGAAATCCTGTGACCCCATGGGCCAGACCAGCCAGGGCTCCCCCAGTCCAGCCTTTCCTTGGAAAATGTGATCCCCCTCCTGAGGGGAATGGGAGCAAACCGGGGCTGTTGAACACGTCGCTGTAGCAGAGCGCTGCTGACCCGGAGAGTTTATTTTTAACTAGACCCAGTCAAATTTAAGGCCTTCGGTACAGAATGTGCATCCTGCCCATGGGGGCAACCTTCAGACTGCTGCGCACGAGGGAAGTGGTTATCGGGGTATGTTTGCTCTCCTTATCTATTCCACACAAATAAAAACCTCTGAACTTTCCCATTTTTGGCTCTTCTACTGCCAGAGGAATCCGGGGATTCAGAGCTTCTGGGGATCAAGTCAGAAGGATCCTCGTGAGAGCAGAGCTTGTGGCTCACGCGAAGGGCCGTGGTGGTACCGTGGCCAGGAACTTGGCGTTTGGCCAGTGAAGTCTGTGGTGTGACCTGCAGCGTTTGCTCACGTTCTTAGCACGGTGAAAGCCATCCACCTATCGGAGGATCTTACTTGAAGCTTATTGAAGGCAGTAGAAGAGATGCTTCTTGGTTTCCACGAGTTCTGTAGTGAATGTTGTTTCTCCTGCTTACGGAGAAGTATGTGTTCTGGCAGTTGCAACCGTAACTTGACCTTGGGGCTCTGCTCTGGCTCCGCCGTGGATATCTTGTGTGGTTGGAGCTGCTTATCCTTCCCCCTAGTCCGTGACTTGGCAGTGCAGAAAATCCGACAGTAAGGTTCCTCATATCAGGTCAAAACACCATGTCCTTGATAAGAGCGTTCATCTGTTACGAGTCTGCTTCGCTGGCTTAAGCCGCTCCAGAAACGTCGGCAGGTATCCTCTGGCTTCTCCTGGCACCGGAGAACGGGCAAGAAGGTGTACGGCGTGCGCTGCAGAGCGCAAGCTCTGCTAATTCAGCAGAAAGGGGGTAACGTGGCATTTTCGGATCCAGAACTTACGCCGGCTCGCCTGGATAGCACACGGAGCTGACACCAGTCTTAGTGGGCTGATCTGTAAGGCAGAAGGAAACGCTACGACTACAGAGTTGCCTCTCAGGCTTGTTGAGAGGCTTAAATTAAGGCTTGCAAAGAACCTACAGATCCCTGAATAAAGGAAGCTGATTCTTTGTCCTGCAAATATATAGGGCAGCAATAGAAACGTAGAGCTGAGCAGAGCCTGGGGGAATGAGGGGAGCACTTCACAGCGGCCAAAAAACCCACAAAGAAAACTCCTCCGTAGAGGACACCGCTCCCGCTCCGTCTCATCTCTGTTGCAGAAACAGATAGTAACTGTGCCGCTAAACGATCCGCTGCTAACTGCTGTGATCTCTAATTGGAGGCAGGTCGCGATAGTGTTACAGGCTGGGATAAACCCGTGCCCAAACCACCTTTCCTTCAGGGCAAATAGAAGAAACAGTTGAGTTCCTTTTCGGAGGCGGAGGGCTGAAGCAAGAGCAGCTTCCACCCCTAGCACAGGCACGCGTCCCCACCCACGGCGAGGTAGGTGCCGGCAGCCTGCGGGCAGGAACGCTTCGCTGGCTGCCTGCTGTGGAAAAAGTGGCAGAAAGACAAGTCAGGGGAAGCCCTGTCCGCCGTCGCGCGAGTCGTTCAGCTTTAGGAGGGGACTTTGGGACGACGCCTTTCGAGGACGAGGCTCGGGGTGATGAGCGAAGGACCTGATTCAAAACCAGGGCTTTGTGCAGGCTCGGTAAATAGGCACTGCCAGCCTTGCCGCCGCCGAACCAGGGCGGCCGGGCTCCGCTTAGCCACCGAGGTCGCCAAGAGGTGTCGAGTGATGAATTCCTTGAGGCAGGCAGACAGACTGACATCTCCGTCCCGTGCAGTTTTGTGCGTTTCAGGTTCGCAGGGGAGGCCCGAGATGCTGCCTGCGTGCTTTTTCTTTTCCTTCAGCTCTTCTTTTTAAGCTGCACGCTGATTTTTTTGTTTCGCTTTCCTGTGAAACTCTCTGATGACCGAGGCAGCATCCCCGTGAAACCTGCTGCGTTGCAGTTTCATTCATGCTGCTTAAAACTGTTTCTCTCAGCACTGGCTTGGGAGCAATAAACAGCTGGGACAAAAGCTCAGCTAAGGCAGCAGCCCTCCTCCTTTCCTGCGCTTAGACCCAGCCTCGCCTGGGCTCGGACGTGACTCTGAGCATCCATTTCTCCGGCTGCTTCTCCCCATCCCAAACTTGATGTGATCCCTTTGCTGCTTGGCTTCGTGGGGCGCTGGAGGAGGATGGAGATGCCGTGGTGCTGCTTTGCATCCGGCTGGTC
>NW_008824068.1:103975-105112 GCF_000699105.1 Pygoscelis adeliae
AGGAAGTGTTTTTTCTTCCCCGACCGCAGCGGGGCCGGGTGCTGGGAGAGGGCGGTGGCCGCCGGAGGGTGATGAATTGGTGGTGGCAAGTGAGAACATGGGGGTGCTCATGCAGGTGGGCTTTCCCTGCTCCGGCAGAATTAAAAATACCCAAATAAAGCCCTGATAAGCGAATCTTCCTTCTGTAAAGTGATTGCAAGACTAGTTATTGATTATGCAGGGATTGCAAGACTATAGCAGCGTGGGATTACTGTTCCGCTCTTGCAAAGCTGGACCGCGGTGAGCTTGGCGAGCTGCTGGGTTCACTGGCGCTGAAGCCCCCAGCCCTGCCCTGCTCCCCGTCCTCAGCCTAGCGACTCGCAGCCTCTCTTTGAGTGATGGGCAAGTACTTTTTCAGTGGAAAAGGGAGGTGGTTCCTAGGTCTCAGGCTCCAAACTGCTGCTGTTAGCAAAGGAACTGCTGATTCACCTATTTGTAACCTGTTGTGTTATAGAAAGCCGGCTTTGGGGTTTATCCTGTCCACCCCGAGCTCGTAGCGTGTCCCATTCAAAGCCACCCCGTTACGTCTGTGGCAGGGCCAGGGGGCTGAGAAAGATGCAGGGTAAGCACCGGGCCTGGGAGAGAGGTCACTATAAAATCACATATATTTGATTTTAACCTGCCCATCGGTGAGTCGGAGCCTTTCACAGCGTCAGCCACCGTCTCGCTTCCCCGTTAACCCTCCCTTGATTCGGACATACGGCAGCGCTGCCTCACCCCGACGGGATGGCATCGCGTGGACGGCTGCTTGCATCGAACTGGTGCAGCCTCACGCTCACAAGCCCTGCTCCTCACGGGGCACTTCAACCACCCCGATATCTGTTGGAGGGACAGCACGGCAGGGCATAAGCAATCTGGGAGGTTCCTGGAACGCGTCGATGATAACTTCCTTCTCCAAGCGGTAGAGGAGCCAACGAGGAGAGGTGCTACGCTGGACCTTGTTCTCACCAACAAGGAGGGGCTGGTGGGGAATGTGAAGCTCAGGGACAGCATGGGCTGCAGTGACCACAAAATGGTGGAGTTCAAGATCCTTGGGGCACTGAGGAGGGCGCAGAGCAAGCTCACTACCCTGGGCTTCAGGAGAGCAGACTTTGGCCT
>NW_008824068.1:106378-106779 GCF_000699105.1 Pygoscelis adeliae
GTAAAGGGTGAGGAATCGGTTAGATGGTCACATCCAGAGGGTAGTGGTCAATGGCTCAGTGTCCAGATGGAGGTTGGTGACGAGTGGCGTCCCGCAGGGGTCCGTATTGGGACTGGTGCTGTTTAATATCTTCATCAATGCCATAGACAGTGCGATCGAGTGCACCCTCAGCAAGTTTGCAGGTGACACCCAGCTGAGTGGTGCAGTTGACAAGCCAGAGGGACGGGATGCCATCCAGAGGGACCTGGACAAGCTCAAGAAGTGGGCCCCTGTGAACCTCATGAGGTTTAACAAGGCCAAGTGCAATGCCCCGTCCCTGGAAACGTTCAAGGTCAGGCTGGACGGGGCTCTGAGCAACCTGCTCTAGTTGAAGATGTCCCTGCCCACGGCAGGGGGGGTGG
>NW_008824068.1:106938-108241 GCF_000699105.1 Pygoscelis adeliae
CAGCCCCGAGGATCTCCCGGGCTCTCTGAGGGGTCAGCGCTGTATCTCTGCCGCGGAGATGGTTTGAGGTTTTTGGATTCAGTCTCCTTTCTGCTGGCTCATCGAGGCTCCTGCTCCGCTTCCCCTTGGGCGTCGGGTGTTTCTGCTGCAAGCAGAGCCGGAGGAAGGGATCCGAAGGGACCGCGGCGGTCCCGGCCTCTGCCCTCGTGGTTTTGCTTTCCCTCTGCATCGGTTTTTCTGCCTCTCCAGCCCTCCTGAGTCGGGGGACGTTAGAAAGCAGCCGAGCCGCCCCCCCCGCGATAAGGAGGGTGCTGAAGGACCCGGCACCGCTCGGCACAGACTCCTTGGCACCAGCGATGCTGATAGCTTGGCTTCGGTGGTGACAACCTTGCAATTAAAACTCGCAGGTGCAGTGTTCTTGCCCTGGCCGGCAGCCTCGGTGGATAGTTTACAAATTGTTTCCAGGAGTAATTGAGCTTAATTAGAAGCTTGAATTCCCCGGGGCCGTGCTGCTCAGTGGTTCTGTACTTGTCGGGAGTCATGCAGGGGCTGAAGATGCTCAGAGATGCACAGAGAGGGGGGAGAGGAATAATGCGATCGGGGCAGGCGTTCCCTGCTAGGTCTCACCCTGTTCGGGTTTTTCTTCCTGGGAATGTCGTGTTGTCCTTCAGATGGAGACTGGGATTTGTTTCTCTGGGAATCCTGGCTTCGGCGTCGTACCTCGCTTTTCCGACTCTCCGGGGAGAAAACAGAGGGTAAAGGGGACAGAACCCAGCAGAAAGCCTCCGTGCTGGCCAGGGAGATGAAGAATAAAGGCGACTTTTGGGCGTGTAGTCATCGCAGTTAAGAGAAAATCAGTCTGCTCCCGACCACAGGCTCCTGGGCTCTCTGGAGGCAGCACAGAGAGAGGGGCTCTGCCGTGGGGACTCATAAAATCGGGCTCCATCAAGTGCGATCGCAAAGAAACCCCAGTCTGAAAGCCGGGAGAGCCCGGTGTCCTCCCAGCCCCTGGACAGATGGCGTGCGGCCTCCGGCAAGTCACCGACGGCCGGTGCCAGCTCCGGGCTGCCCGCACGGGGCTGCGGAGGGACCAGCATCCCAGGGACCCGCTCGGCCCCCCTAGCACCAGCCCTGCTGATGGCAGAGGTAGCCAGAAAATCCCCCCCGCATCCTCCTTCCAGCGCCGCTGGCACGGCGCGCGGGCAGGGCGCAGGCAGGGCGCAGGCAGGGCGCAGGCAGGGCGCAGGCAGGGCGCAGGCAGGGATGGACGGTGTCGTGCTGGGGCCCCTTGCCGGCTGCAGCG
>NW_008824068.1:109175-110119 GCF_000699105.1 Pygoscelis adeliae
CCAGCCGTGCGGGCAGGGCGCAGGCAGGGCGCAGGCAGGGCGCGGCCCGGCGCTGGAGCGCCCGTACGCCTCCAGTCAATGAACCCTGCCGGTTGCTTCAGCAGAAAGCCAGTGTTGACCCTTCGCCAGCGTTTGCATGCTTCGACACTAAAATTACCAAAAGCGGAACAAAGCCCCACGCTCCCCTCCAGCGCCAGCTTTGTTCGCTGACTCTTTAAAAAAACCTAATAATGAAATAATTGTATTTACTGGGGTTTCATTGGAAGTCAAAGATCTGGGAAAAGCCATGGAGAAAGAGAGCTCCACCTTCTGCTCTGCTCCTTATTTCCCACCCCTCTCTTCCTCCCCTTACCCAGCATCCATCCTCCCCCCGAGCATCCATCCCAGCTGGACCACCGCAGAGGGAGAGACCCTGGCACGGCTGCAGCATCGTCCCCCCCTCCCCGTCGTGTCCCCAGCTCCTCGGAGGGGACCGCGGCTCGGGAGCCGGGCAGAGACCGGCGCGGGACATGGGAACCGGCGGCACCCCTGCGGTTTAGAAACTGGAAATAGAAGCTGAAGCGGTTTGAAGGCTCGGCCTCGAAATGGGGAAGGTGGCAGGGGAGCGGAGAGGAACCAAAACCCACCAGCGGAGGAACAGGCCGGGGGGCGAAGGAGAAGTGAAAGCAGCTGTGATTACTGAAAGCCCCGATGTGAAAGAGTGGGAGCGCTATCTTTGGGGCTTTCACTTCCCTGTCTGGGCAGGTTTTCTTGGCTTCGGGCTATTTTTCCCCCTACCCCGCTCTCTGCTCATAAATTCCTCCCCGGGGCAGGTGGGGTTGGTGCTGCCGGAGGTGGGTGCCCCGTCGCCGCAGGGGCTCGGAGAGGACCGAAGCTGGGGGCCGCCGAGCATCCCTGCGGTGGTGGGGTTCGGGGGGGGACCACCGAGCATCCCTGCGGCGATG
>NW_008824068.1:111005-111902 GCF_000699105.1 Pygoscelis adeliae
CCGAGCATCCCTGCTGCGATGAGGTTCAGGGGGTACCACCAAGCATCCCTGCGGCGGTGGGGGTCAAGGGGGTACCGCTTCCTGCCGGACATGCGGCCGTGTCCAAGCTGCATCACCAGCCGCCGTCCCCTCTCCGGAGAGGGACAGCCGCCGGTCCCTGGTGCACGGGCTGCATCTGTGTGTTTGGCCTCTAAATAGGGAGATATTTTAATATTTTCAGCAGACTGCATCTCCCGTTGGTCCCTGCCCCCAAATATTTCGTGCAGGACCGGAGGCCTGGTAGCGGGGCAGAGCGGGGTGCTTTGGTAGCTGCCCCGGTTTACACCAAGCACCTCAATAAAAGCCATTTTTATTCCAGATGAAACGCTGTCACTAAGGGTTGAAAGAGCTTCCAGCAAGTGCTTTCTTTCTCCAAAAATAAAAAGAGGTGAGGGGTGGCCAAGACCCCATGCGCCGGTGGTGCCGAGAGGCTCTGGCATCCGGCTGATGTGGAAAATCAGTGTTCAAGCCGTGAAAAGCAGCGATGGTCCCCAGCTCCCCCTCAACGGTCCTTATCGCTGCGGCCCCCACGCTTAGTTTTGGGCAACGAAAGCCTGCAGGTTCATGGATTTAAGCCCAATTAGCAACCCTAATTAAAACGGTGCATCCCCCACCCCCGGGAAGGGTCAGTGTAACTTGGCCATGACCTTGGCTGGAGCGTTTGACTGTTCTGCCCAGGGTGAAGCCCCCTGTCCTCTGCGGGACCCAAACCCGGGCTTAAAGTTAAGCCTGGGATTAGAGGCCGCGCTGAAGCTGGCCGGGGTGAGTCCCCCGCTGTCCTGAATCAGCAGGGCGGCTGCACGGGGAAGATCAAGAGCGGACGAGGGGTCTGGCGGCTGCCGGGGGGCAGAGCGTTGG
>NW_008824068.1:112621-113918 GCF_000699105.1 Pygoscelis adeliae
TGAGGCGCTGAGGGACATGGTTTAGTGGGCATGGGGGTGTTGGGTTGACGGTTGGACTCGATGATCTTGGAGGTCTCTTCCAACCTTAATGATTCTATGATTCTATGATTCTATGAATTATTATATATTTATTAGTAAAGACACCCGCCGGCATCAGGACAAGCACCCTGGAGTGGGTCAGAAGCCCCGAGCCTGGACCCTAACCCTCACCTCCCAGCACGCGGCTACCGAGCGTCGCCCTTGGCTACCGACTAAGTGAACGACGCTTATTTTGCTCCTGCTGCCACGGGGGCTGTTTGGGGGCTGCTCACGCCGGCCCCGCCGTTACAGATGGGGACGCGGTGATGGCGAGGGGTGAGCGGCTCCGGTGAGGGTGCTCCAGGACGGCAGAGCCGCGAAGCTGCGCTCCCAGCTTGCCCTGCCTGAACGCCAGTTTTGCAAAAGACACTGCTTTTCCTTGGGGTTTTTCCTGGCTCCTGTTGTAGACAACGGCTCCTTGCTCGCTCTGTCCTGCCAGTGTAAGGCGTGAAGGCCAAACCACCCCGAATCTTTAAGGCAAAGACAAGCGTTCCCCAAACACAGGCCTTGGGGGGGGGGGGGAAATCAACATCCCTCCCACATACACCCATCGTTTTTAGCCTGCTTCGGGATTTCTGACTTTAAAACGCCCAGGGCCTGTCCTGCTGCGGAAGGAGCATCCTCATCCCTGCAAAACCTCCTGCTGAGCTCTCCCCGGGGATGTCTGCCCTCCATTTGAAGCCTTGCTTTTCTCTTCCCGCTCCTCCATTAACGCCGCTGGGTTAATTTGGCCTCTGCGTTTCCTATATACCAGCCTTAAACTCCGTAATTAACAGGTCAGCGCAGTCGATCCTATTCCACAGGCAGAGGAACCGAGACGGCGAGGGGGGCAGCGACTTGCCAGGTCCTGCTCTGCGCTGGGAAGGGGATGCAGAAGGCAAGGGGCTGGGCGCTTTCCCTCCGAATTAAACCGACACAAGAAAGAAAAAATAATATAATTTGGGGGGGGGGGGGGTAGTTAAAGCCACTCCCTGAAACTCAACCTCTTTCATCCCGCGGGAGCTCGGCAGATAGATCACAGGCGTCGCTGGGTCAGATGCTCTGGAGCTCTTCCAGGCCTGGCCGGTGTTTAAATAGAAAGGTTATGTACCTGGGAGATTTATTTCATCTTTTAATTGGTTGTTTGTTTACACGACTTGGGAGCTCTTTGCTAATGTTTGCTTTGCTGGCTCACTCAGCTGCTGAAAATCCCGGCCGGCCGCGTCCCAGCCCGGCCGGT
>NW_008824068.1:115016-117802 GCF_000699105.1 Pygoscelis adeliae
GCCCGGGCCCATGGACCCGCTGTCAACAGTAGCCGCCTGCGTTCGGGAGGAGCTGATGGGTGTCACTGCAGGAATGTGGGGGTTTGGGGGTTGGTTTTTTTTTTTTTTTTCATGGTTTTTGGGTTACAAACGTGTTAACGTCTGCTTTGCGCAATCAATCCGTTTCTCAATCTTTGCTCTCTGCAAACAACCGGAGACGAGCACGCGTTGCTTAACCGGGTAAATCAGAGCTACCTCTGCTCCCCCGGCCTCGCCAACCACACACGGCCAGCTCTTCTTTTCTCCTTCCTCCCATCAAAGTCTGCATTAATAATGACAACTAAAACCGTGTTTGGGACCAGTTCCCTGATTTATCCTCTGGGATTTCTTTTTTCTCCCGGACTGCCGAACTGCTTCTCACAGGTGGTACCAAGATGTGTTTCCAGGTGACATGGAGGAGGACCTCCCCGGGTCCTGCCCACACGTTTTTGGGGGGGGAGGAAGACGATGGGGTTATTGGGGATGGCACCATCTTACGACCATCCCATGCCTAGCATGGAGGCCATGATGGTGCCTCCAAGCTTTGGTCCGTGTGGCCGTGAGGTTGGCTATGGGGCATCCTGTGCTGCCTCCCCAGCCTGTCCTCAATCCCTCGGAGGCAGAGCCAGCAGGGCACGGCGACCCAAGCCCCAGGCCACCCGCTGACCCACTTGGCTTGGCACGCGCGGAGGAGATGTCTGGAGCGGCGAGGAGGTCAGACCGGCCATCCAGGAAGCCTCCGAGGCGGCGCTGCCCTGAGGGAAGATGGGAGGACCAAAGGCTCTGGGGAATTTTGCCCTCTTGCTGCAGGCTGTTGGGGAAAAAACGTATCGTGAAGTAGTGGCGGGGGGGCCCCCGCCCCCGCCTTCTCCAAAAAAATCATCATCGCTTGGGGCTGAAAGGGCCTGTCAGGGCTAGAAGGTCCCGTGGAGGCCAAGGTGGTCTCCTGAGATGGGAATCACCTCCTGGAGAGCAGATGGGACCACGCACTGAGCGTAGCTCTTCTGCTGGTGCTGAGCTTTGATGGGAAAGTGCTGGGTTTTGTGACCGTGGAGAACAGGGAGAGCTCACCCAGGATTTCCCTGGGCTGGGATTTACGTACGCCACTGGCCAAGTGATGAAAGGTCTGGAAAACCCAGGACCTGCCATGTCTCGCAGAGTCACCGGGCTTCTCCAAGCGGCATAAGCAAAGCTCAGCCCACTAATTGCCTGCCTGAGGACAAAGCTTGTGCATTTGGGTTTTGTTAGCATCTAGTCTGTGGAAATCCCCATCCCGGGTGGCACCATGGTAGCCAAGAGTGCCCCAGGGATACCTGGTGTCCTTCTGGTGGCAGAGAGTGCTTCTGCCCTGGGAAGTCCCTGGGGACTTCGGTGGCATCGAGGCCGGCTGCCGGCTGGGGCCGGGGAGTCACCCAGCCTGGGGGGGAGATGCTGAGCCGGGGCCAAGCTGTGGTTCCCTGGAGGCGTCGGGTGGGAAGGGCTGATCCAGGTGCTGGGAATCAGACGGCAGCAGGTATCCCCGAGGGAGGGCTCAGCCGGGGGTAAGCCTCCTTGTAACTGGTTTCCATGGCCTGTAAGACGATGAGGACGTGGGTGCCGGGAGGGGGAGATGCAGGACAGAGGGTCATTTCAGCCCTAAGCCCTGAGCAGCTGTCCCTCTCCGCTACCCAGGGTGGTAAAGCCATCCTGGCACCGGGAGCATGGCTCCACCACCACCACCTCCTTCCCAGCCATCTTCCCTGAGGGTTTTCACAAGAAAAGCTCTGCTGAGGGAACCCGGGGACCATCAGGTGAGCCCTAAAGTCCCCATCCCCGTAACAGAGGGATGGAGAAGGAGAGCTTGAACTTCAGAGCAGCTGGCTGGTGGGACCTCGTCTCCCGTACCAGGCTGGAGAAGGTCCCACAGCCCCAGCTTCGGGCCTGCATCCAGAAATGCCGTGGCGGGCACGGCCAAGAACTTCACTCCTTTATTTTTTTTTTTTTCCCCTTTCCAGGCACTGAAAATTGCTGCGTGGGAAGACGGGGATTTGGAGGTGATGAATGGCTTTGCCATGTTTACCAAACAGATGATTTCATTTTATGGGCACCAAACACCTGGGCCTGCCCTTCCTGGCTGGAAGAGCGAAATCCCACAAAACTGTTCACAAATACCGGCGAAAATTGGTAGCTTCAGAAGAAAACTGGGGAGGCTGGAGGTGCAGAGCCAGAGGAGCGGAGGGGAGAGGCCAGGCTCAGCCCTCCGAGGTACGTGATGTCCACGTGCCGCTGCTGGCCCAGCCGAGGGGATTTTCCAGTGACCTGGATGTAAGCAGGGCACGCTCCATCCCTCCCGCCGGTCCTGGCTCAGCCGCCCTGGAGCCCTGCGGCGTGGGAGCCGGGTTGGACGAGCATCCCTGAGCCCAAAAGCATCCACTCAGCCCCTGCAGAGAGCCCAAGGGGGTCCCACACCTTCCCTGCCGCACCTTCTAATGAGAAAAACGCCCGCAGAGAGGCATTGGGAGGCATCAAGGGACGCGGGTGCAAGTCCCGTGGGTAAACCGCACTGGGAGGGATGCTCCCGGGTCGCGGGGAGGCCGCACCCGAGCTGAGAGCAGCGCCGAGGTCTCGGCTCCTCAGTTTGCGTGTTGAAATCAGGGGTTTCCCGTAACAGGAGGATTGCGACGTTCCCCTCCGCGTCCTTGGAGGAGCAGCGTCTCGGCTGGCTGGCCTTGCTGTCCCTGAATCGCGCCCTGGTTAGCAGAAAGGAGATCTTCAGGGCTTGCTCCTGG
>NW_008824068.1:117954-118699 GCF_000699105.1 Pygoscelis adeliae
GTCCTCCCTCTGGGTGGGGGATTTGCTTTTCTTCCCCAGCGCGTATATCCCCTTCCCGACAGCAACACCAGCCATGTGCTCGCCTGGAAAACCTCTTGCAAAACCTGAGATCGCAGGTCGAAACTTGACGGCTTGTTTGCTCCTCGGCTTCGAAGCGTTTCTTCACCGTTGCTGTTTGCAAAGCCCTCGGTTGGGTTTTCGGGCCGTTGGTGTCGATGCACACCGTTTCTCTCGATTTACCTTGGTTCACCTGTTGCTTTGTGCCGTTTGGGGTGTGTTTGTAGGTTTTTGTGCTACCTCTGAGGAGCAAGCCCCAGGCTGCAAAAACCCCTCTCCTGTGGGCTGCGACGTACAGATCTCTCCAGAGAAGGGCTTCTGATCAAAAATAGATATATTTGCTTTTAATAGCTTTCTGTTTCTTTTCCTAAATGATCTAGCTGCTTCTTCAAGACGTTTCAGCCCCAGCAGCATCCCGCGGTGAGGAGTTCCCCAGCTGAACGCGCAGCCTTAGCTCACCTCTGCCGGGGCAGGGACCTGGCACCGGAGCATCGCCAGTAATTTTCCACCCGACTCCGCGCTGTGGAAATACACCCAGGCACGGAAAAAGCCTGGAAGGGAATAAAGAAGACACTTGGCCAACACAGCTTGGCCAGCTCCCAAGTCAAGGAACGGCTTCAGGTTCATCTCCAGCTCCCCGGCAGCTTGGCGGGCAGGGCTGCCTCGGCTCTGCGTGGGCGGCGGGCTC
>NW_008824068.1:118730-119975 GCF_000699105.1 Pygoscelis adeliae
CCCCCCCCCCCCGCCCTATATAGGGGTCGGGCCAGCTGCGTTTCACCGGGCGGCCGCCGTGCCAAAACCCCGAGCGCTCCTGCTCCGACAGCTCCCTGCGCCAGCGGGTTCGGTGCAAGATGAAAAGGGGGGGAAAAAATGGCCTTTTTGTGGGTTTTGGGTTTTTTTTCTTCATTCTCGCTGCAGAGCGGATGGGCTCGGACGCTGCCTTGGGAAGGGGAAGGAAAAAACTTGGCTCTTCTCGCAGCCAAGCCCCACCAAAGGCCACGGCGAGGGCAGAGCGTGCAGAAGGCTTGGGGGCAGCGGGGCTGGGGCGGTGGGAGGGAGGTGGCGAGCGGTCCCTTTATGAGACTGTAATTGCCTCAGCTAAAAAACGCATTAGCCCCGATGAGTGAAACGAGGTTTTTACGAGGGCAATAAGGCATTCCAGCGTGCCGGGGCGGTAATTGCCTGCCCGTGGCCCCAGGGTGCTGTGAGGAGCTGCTCGTGCTCCTGCTGCGATACGGCCCCAGCCCGGGCAAGAGGGTCCAGGCTGTTTCCCAACCTCCCTGCGCTAATCCAGCTTGCCTCACCCGTACGGCAATAGCCATCGGGAGCCATCCCCACCTCCCATTGCCAGCAGCTGGAGAGCACAAGATGTTCCCAGACAAGCCTCCCCACACCCTGCATGCCCCCGGCAAACAAGGGAGGCTTCCCAAATCCCACGGGCATCCTTTCCCCCCCCGGCCCCCGGTAGCTCCCTGTGACAAACGCCCTCGGAGAGCCGCAGTCCCCTGCCCACCTCCGTGAAAACTCGAGCTCCTGTGCGATGGGTGATGAAACAGGCTGGGAAAGAGACGCCAGGGGCAGACATGGCCGAAGTCGGTAACATCACCACGAGTCCAGAGAAGATAAATGAGGGGGTGACTACTCACTGCCTCTTGTTGTGTAAAAAAACGAGGGCCATCAAACGCACCCAGCAGCCGGCAGGTTCAAAGCGACCCAAAGGAGATGCTTCTCGGTACGATTAAGGTGCAGAGCCCTTTGCCGTAGGGCAGCGTGATGCAGAAGGCTGAGGACGGCTTCAGAAAGCAATTCCTGGAAGAGAAGGCCAGCCGGGACACAAGGAGCGTCACCAGCTCAGTTTGCTGGGTGCCTCAAGGAGTGTAGAAGTAACTTCTCTTCGCCGAGGTCTTACGTTTTCTCCCGGCCATCTGCTCCAGCCGATGGCTGGGGAGCGAGGAACGCCACCGGCGGGGCGGGGCG
>NW_008824068.1:120047-123469 GCF_000699105.1 Pygoscelis adeliae
GGCGGAGGGGAGTGGGGCCCGCCGGGATTTCGCCCCAGCGGGAGGAATGACTCAGTAGGAGCCAGTCACAGGAGCAACCACAAGGATCGGTTATCAGTGGAAAATCTGTCTAGTGAGGGCATCAAAGCAGCTCCTTGTATGCCAAAACGAAGGGGGAGGGAGGGGAAAAGAACAAAGAGCTGCTGTGCCGGGCGAGTAGGGTTTTGTGGCCACCAGCCCCCAGCTGGGACGGTGCAGAAGGGGGTTGAGAGCCCCACGTCCTTCCACTCAAGAGCTTCTTCTGCCCGTCCTGACAACCCAAGAGCTGGGTGAGCCGGGAGGGGAAGGTCTCGCTCTCTGACAGCCCCACCGAAGTCAAGCCGGAGCCAGGCTACGTGTGCGTTATTCACCTTAAAACTATGTGAGTAAACAGAGAAGTCTCTTCCTGGTCCCACCTCGGCAATTAAGCTGCATTTCTGCAGGCTGGAGGAGGCAAGCCCTAATCCACCCCAGCAGATAAAGGGGATGGTCTTGCTCTCTCCTCTGGTGAGACCTCGGGCCAAACCGCCCGGGAGAGGAAAAACGTGTAGCTCCAGCTAGTCTCCTGTGACATCCCCTCCTGCCGGGAGCTCCTTGAAGACGACCCGCCGGGAGGAAGGCAGCCCTTTCCCGCCAGCTCCGATGTCTTTATTGCCTGCATCACACGCGGTTTTGGTCGCTCAGGAGCAGCGACGCTCATGACTTGCTCTGTGGTGGGGGGGAGTGGAGCAAACCGGTAAAAGCCCGGCCGAGAGACCCAGCACCGGCCGGGAGGAAGAAGAAGAGATGATCTTTGCAAAAGAGGGACCTCCCTGCTAGCACAGCAAAAGCCTCTGAGCTCCGGGGACTTGGTGGCCACCACCGGCAGCCGCGAGTCCCATGGGATGCTGCACCCTGACACCTTCCAGCTGGCGAAATTCCTGGGGGGTTCCCGCAGGAGCTCTCGGGAGGCCTCCAGGTCTGTGGCTCAGTGCTGCTGGCAGCAGCCAAGCTTGGCTCTTCTCCAGAAAAGCCTTCGTCCCTCTTGGTGTCCTCTTCCCCGTCAGTGCCACGTGCTGAGGATTCCCAGTGGAAGAGGAGAAACCACCCTGGACCGTCCTAGAGGAAAGAGGGCACCCTCCAGAGTGGGACCAGAGCCAGCCCAGAGCCGGGAAGCCTTGCAGAAGACTTTGAAGGGTTTCCAGCTCTCCTGAGGCAGCGGTTTCTGCCGGCAGAAGGGGAGGATAAAATGCCCGAACTCACCACGGAGGCGTGCGGCTGCCTGTCCTCCCACACCGAGTAAAGGAGGGTCAGAGACGCCGCAGCAATGCCATGCGAACACCCTGGCGAGGTGAACCCACCTCCGAGCCCTGCCAGGGGTGAACCAAAAGACGGTTCAAAGACTTTGGGAGCATCTCGGTGCGTCCGTGGGAGCTCTGTGCAGGCTGGACTGGTGGGAGGCAGCTCAGGGGTTGATAGCTGCGGGCTGGCCCCAGTGGGCGCCCAGGCACACAGCTATCAGAGATAACTGACGGAGAACAGAGTCCCGGGGTTACGGAGTCTCGTAGCCATTCCCACAGCGGGAACCACATAGAAATAAATCAATAAACCACTCCTGGGCTTCAGGTATACGCAGCAGCCTATGTGCCACCCCCCGTGGCACAGACATGACTCGGCATCCTCCACGCTTGCTGCCAGAAACCGCTTCCAAACCAAACCAAACCAAACCCAACCAAACCCAACCCAACCAAACCAAACCAAACCCAACCAAACCAAACCCAACCAAACCAAACCCAACCAAACCCAACCAAACCAAACCCAACCCAGCGAGTAAGTCCCACCTGGCGGGTCTGCTGCGCTGGCTGCAGACTGCACCAGAGTTGGAAACTCCGTGGAGTTGGAAATCAGCCCCTTTTTTTTCCCTCTTGCCAGCTGATCTTTCGGCCGGATCAGTTCCCGGGCATCTTCACCCCCTAATCTCACCGATTATCGCCGGTGGAAGGGAAAGGGCAGGAGCAGGTGGGCAGGGGCAGGTTGGAGGTGGGAACAGGGCAGATGGGTCTGGGATGGTCTGGAGCTACTGCGGAGCAGCTCCTGGGCTGGGGAGCGTAAAGCCCAGGCTGTTGGTCAGCCCCCAGGGGCCGTATTCTGCCCGATCGACTTCTGCCTCCGTCCCCGTGTCCCATGGTGCCCGTTTGGTGGCTCCGCGTGAGCTGCCGTCCCTTGTTTGCCCCGGCTGCGTAAGCCGGGCTGCTGGGGTGCAGAAGGCACCTGTGATCCTGCTGCTGGTCGGGAAGTGCCAGAGGTGCTCCCACCTCCTCCGTGCTCCTCCACCTGCCTTCCCGGAGGAGGTATCGCCGTCCCCAGTGCCCTGAAGGCAGCTGAGGAGGTGAAAAGCCTCCAGCCCGGCTGGCGGAGGCAGGCCACCTCCTCCATGATCTCAGAGCCCGTGGAGAAAGCAACCGACTGTTTGCTCTGGACCCTTGCGAGCCCGTTTCTCCTTGCACAGAGCTGCGGTCCTGCCTGGGACGAAGGAGCCTCCATTCTCGGTGAGGACGTTTTGTGCTGTGTTGTGGGGTCTGGCCCAGGTAAAGGGAGGACGTTCAGCTCCATCAGCTCGACGGAGAGGCCGGCCCCACGGTCCACCCATCCTCTCCCAGCTCCTTCGACAGCACAAAAAATCCCAGGGGCCGTGCAAGCCAGAGCTGCCTCCTTAGTCACCGCATCAAGTTCATTTGTGGCTATAGGTGGCATTTCTGAGGCAGCCAAACCACAAGTTTAGCAAGAAATGCAACCCCCAGTTGCTCTTGAGAGTGCGGAAAGCGTCAGAGAGGTCGAGGGTTTCTCTTTGGGAGCGAGCCGGGCGGGCACGCTGCGGCCACAGGTGGGAGGAGAAGGGGAGGAAGGTCCACGTGTTGCTGAGGTTCAAACCGGGTGACCTCAACCAGAGCCGAAAAAAAAATAAGAAAAAAAGAGGTAAACAAATCTGACAAAGAAACTGCAACTTCCTCAGGCTGATCTCTTGCAAGGCTTACCCAGAGTTACATCATGGTGCTCATCAGGCGCCGGGAGCAGGAGTGCACAGCCCCAGCCCAGCCGGCAGCCGGCTCCGGCAGCGCCCTCCCGGGACCCCTCCAGCCTCCCGGGGTGCTTTCGCTGCTGCCTCCTGTGCTTCCCCCGCCCGGGGGGCTGCAGCCGACATGCGCAGGGGATCCCATAGGTAGCCATCCTCACCCGATCCCTTGGGGATCCCACAGAGAGACATGCCCTTCCCCCTCCCCCTCCCAGCTCCTTTGCCCTGGGGAGGCATGCACAGCACCCCATGGCCCCCCCACAGCACCCCATGGCCCCCCCACAGCCTGGCCACTGGTGCACACCGGTAACCGAGCCCCTTCCCCTCCCGGCGAGCCGGTCCCTGGGGACCG
>NW_008824068.1:123776-125326 GCF_000699105.1 Pygoscelis adeliae
AAGCAAACAGATCACAGCCGTGCTAGCGAGGCCAGCTCCCCAAAAACCTGGAAAGCCTGCAACCCGTTGTCCCTGCCCAGCCCCCGGCTGCCCGTCCCAGGCAGCCCTGAATCAGCCCGGCTCGGGTGCGGGAGCAGCCCAACGCCGTGCCAGCCGACGAGGGGTTACTGAGGTGCCCTGCCCTGTGCCACCTGTGTGGTGTTAGGAATTGGGGCCACACGGGGGGATAAAAGACCGGAGCGGTACTGGGGGCAGCACTGGGGGAGGATGGGGAAGCGGCTCCATTGACTTGCAGGGTGCAGCAGAGGAGGGGCAGGGTGATGGACTGAGCTCCGCGGGGCTTATCCCCCCTGGCTGGGGGCTCAGGGCTTTGGGAGGCTGTGCTGGCCAGGCTGCTCCCTGCTACGGGAGGAGGGGAGGGGTCTGTTGCTCTCTGGGGGCATTGGGAGACAAGCTCTGGTGCCATCCCCGGAGGGACACAGTGCTGGTGCACGGGAGAGCGGTGGGAGCAGGTCCCGCAGAGGGACCTGGCTTCCTTTTGGAGCCCAGGCAGGCGTGGGGTGCTCAGGCATGGGCCTGGCTTCTACATGTGGGTGCTCATCCTGGTGCTCCCGTGGCCGGGAGCTGCACGGCCGCTGCTAGCCGGAGCAGAGGGCAGATGGCCAGCTTCCCCGGGCTCGCCTGTTGCCACATCCAAGCCTTTTTCAAGACCACAGATTTATTCCTCACCACGAAGCACTGAGCAAGGTAGTTTCCCTGCCCTGCCTGCTCCCCTCTTCTTCCTCCAAAACAGCCTTTGGGGAATGCTGGGGGTGTCCCCGGAGGTGATGGGAGCTGGGTGCCCAGGGAACAAACCCAGGCAGGGGGCTGAGCTCTGGGCTGGAAGGGCGGGTTGAGGAGGTGGCGGAAGGAGGGGAAGCTCACAGGGGAACCCCGGCCCCGGGGATCTCTGCTCCTGGGCGTGGGATTCCTGCGAAAGCCCTTTTCTCATGGCCCGGGAGGCTCTTCCGCTCCCGTGCATGCCGTGGTGCTGGGGAGGAGCCGTGCCTCGGGGCTGCCTTGGATATGCAATGGGTCGCTGGGTTTGGGGTTGTTTCCTTCCCGCAGGCGGGGAGCGGGCGAGCCACCCCAGCGCCCGCGTCCTGCCCTCCGAAAGAGCAGGGAGGGTGTCTGGAGCATCCCCGAGGCTGCCCCAGCCCCGGGACTTCCCACGGTCGGAGCATCCAAACATGCTGAGGCCAAGCAAGACCGGCTGCCGGGCTTCAGCACCAGAGCCACGGGCTTTCAAGCCCACGGCGTGATGCAAGAGTGGTTTTCCTCGGCTCCTGACGAGGCTTTGGATGGGTTTCATCGGCCTGTGAGCCGCTCCGAGGGGCGAACGGTGGCTCAGCTGCTCCGGCCGCCTCCTGGGACTCACCCGGGAATATCCCAGCGGGAGGATTTTGGGCACGGCCTCGAAGCGGGGCGCTTGGCAGCCTCACCCCATCACGGATGCGGCCGGGGGCCCGCCCGGCCCGCTCCCCGGAGACCTCCCTCCCCCGCGGGCGCCG
>NW_008824068.1:125352-127962 GCF_000699105.1 Pygoscelis adeliae
ATGCGGCCGGGCTCCTGCCAGTCCCGCTCCAGGAAGCCTTCCCTCCGCCGAGGGTGCGGGGAGCTGTCAAGAGCCCTAATTCATCGCCTCCCCAACCGCCAAACGGTGGCTTTGGTTTTGCACTCGAGAAAGAAAAGAATAAAGCAGGGGAGAGGCTGTGTTTTGCAGGACTATAAAATAATCCCACTGCAAGCTCCATCACCCAGGGAAAGGTGGCAGCGGCAGGACCGGGCACCCCGGGGGCTGCTCGGCTTCTCCCTCCCTGTGTCCTTCCCAAGGGTTTCGCAGGGCGAAGCCTCCCGTGCTGGGAAACAAAAGCAAAAAGAAACACCAGGGCTTTTTTTTTTTTTTTTTTTAAAAAGTGGAGGAACAGCATGTGAATGCAGAAGCAATAATTCAAGCAGGGACACGGAGCTGGAGAGCTTTCAGCTCCCAAACTGTACCCGAGCCTCAGCAGTTTGCTTTGTGCTGCTCATTCATCCGCAGGGTTATTTTTGTTTTCCTCCCCCTGGGAGAACAGGATTCGTTTTGTTTTCAAAGTCCCTTTGAGAGCAGCTTGCTGAGGATATGGTTTAGCAGAGAAAAACCCTCTTGGCCGGTCGGGTTTGCTCCCACCCTGTCTGGGGCAGAGAAGCAATGGCGATTCCACTGCCATCACGTAGGTGTTGCCCATCTTCTGGGTGGGGAGGTGATGGTTTGTGTCCCTTGGGAATTTATACCCGCTCCACTGTTGCTGGGGTTTGGATATCTCGTTACTACGGATAATTATCTAGAGATAATGAGATACCTACGTCTGTGGTTTACTGGGTCTCGTCTTTATTGCTTTCCTGGGGCAGAGAGTTGTGCAGGTTGTTTTGTTTTATTTACAAATAACTGGAGGCCCTGATGTGCTATAAATCACAGTTTTGAAGGAGACAAAGCTGGCACGATGTTGGGCAAGCAACCGGACCTGCCTGTGCCTTATTTTCTCCTTAAATCATCCTAAAAGGTCATCTCACCCTGGGTGGAAGGAGCTCCAGAACGAGGGGGGGTGGGAGAAGCTGTAAAGCTGTCCCCTGGCACCACACGCCCCCCCCCCCGGGGGCATTTCCAAAAACTCCCAGCCCTCAGAGCATGGGGTCTGACTTCCAGAACTGAGAGAGATGCAGGAGCGGGCGCCTCGGAGGATGCTCGGGTCTCCTCCCCGCACAGCCAGCGCTCGCCGGGGGCTTGGAGAGAGCCGGCAGCTCTCAAGCCTTCAACCCCATCTTGGCACTGAGAGAAACGTGCGGGAGGAGGAAACCCTGATGTTCCTTCTCGTAAGTGTATTTTAAACTCAAGCGCCCTGGAAGCTGTCGGGAGCCCTCCCCCATAACCCTCCATCCTCCTCCCTCTGGCTCCCCCGCCACCGCATCCCTTCACCCCTGTTTTCCTTCGCTTGCCAGTGCGATGCGAGACCCAGCCCCTCTCCTCCGGCTGGGCTGAGCGTGGGGAACAGGCAAAGTGTAAATTAAGACCGTCTGTACAGCTCTCTTACTCCAATTAGCTCAATAATTAGAGCCTCATCAAGGATGCTGCTGCCTCCAAAGATGTCTCCAAGGCGAGAGCTGCTAACAAGGCTGGGAAAGTCCCCAGCGGGAGCCCTGGGTGAGGTGGGACGGGGTTAAAGCCACCTCTTGTCTGCTTGGACAAAGTGATGGGTGCCGGTGTCCCAGATTCCCCGCGGCACCCAGGGGATTGGCCTTCATCCCATACGGGACGCTCTCCGGCTGCAGAAGAGGACCCGCTCACCCGTTCCCTTCGAAAACAGCTCCTGAGCCAAAAAAAAAAAAGAAAAAAAGAAAAGCCATCGCGTCCTGCGGCGGGGGAGGCCGCGCGGCTGCACCAAACCAAACCTCCCGGCCCCCCCAGCCCCTCTCCTGCCAGGCAGGCTGCCTGCGGGCAGGGGGATGCTGCCCCCGGGGAGGGCAGGCAGCTGCCGGTGGGAGAGAACCCGGCCGGGGGCAAACCGCCCGCCGCCTTCCCACGCTCGCTTCGGTTGACACCGAGTAGAAATCAAAGAAATTTCCAGGAAACCTCCTCGGGCTTTTGAGGAAACCGGGGACGACGGCTGCTGAGACCCTAAAATGGTGGCGAGCTCCTCCGCAGGCCCCACGGCTGCCTCCCGCCGTCCCCCATGAAAGCATCCGCGGGGACACCGGCCCGGCGGGCATCTCGCGCTCTCCGCTTGGGCTCCGTTCGGATAATTTGGGGGTTGCTAGACGATTTGAGGAGGTGAGGGGGATTTTTCTCATCGCTGCATAAGCAGCCGGTCCCGCTTCAAAGCCTGGCCGGGTACCAGGAGCAAACCCGTGGCCTTTTCGGAAGGATGCTGTATTTAAAAACTTGGTAGCTGTAGTGTTTGTGGGCGGTGGATGACCTTTAAATCTCCCCTCTCCTTGCCGCCGAGAGATCAGCTAAAGCCTACCTACCAGCTCTCCAGAAGCTAGAGCACAACTTTATGGGGGAAAAGGAGAGGGAAAAGGAATAAAGGCAAGATGCTCCTGGACCGATCTGCCACGGGAAGAGGAGAGGGGCAGGGATCTGTCCCCTGGCCACCTCTTTGCCGTGTCTGGGAGCTGCGTACCCCGG
>NW_008824068.1:128882-130587 GCF_000699105.1 Pygoscelis adeliae
CTCACGGGGCTGGCAGGTTTGATGCCTCAGCGAGGAGCAGGTTTGTCATCGCTCAGCCGATTTCAGTTGCTAATGAAGAGATGAATCACGCAGGAAGTCGAGAGAGAGAAGGAAATTCACAGCGAAAAGAAGAAAACAGAGCAGGTACTTGCTTAGAGGACAGGTAGAACCCCCCCCACCCCCCCCCCGCTCTAGAGAAATGTAAGGACTGAGCTATTCTAGAGGGAGATTATATGGGAAATAATGCGTGTTTTAGAATAAGTCATCATAAAAACAAAACACCCTCTAGAAATTAGAGGAGGCTGCCGTGAAAACCTCCTGCCACGCGTCACAGCGCTTAGAAGTCCTTTTACGAGGAAAAGGCTATTACAGAAATTACAGATTAAAAAAAACAAAAAAAGGCCCCGTCAGACCGAAAAACCGGGGTGCTTTCGGTGAGATTTAGTTTTAAGAGCTCAGCTGAGTGACTGGCAGCAGAGATGTGTCCAAATACGGATGAGGAAGGGTGCTTCTGGTGTGAAGTTAAGCAAATGTATTAACCGGCTCAAGCTTAGAGGGATTATCTGCCACGTCGAGTGAATTGCAATTCTGTCCAGCGAGGTGAAAATTAACGCCGATATTTTCTTTATGACCGTAACTCCAAATAATAAGCTTTACTATCCTCCCGCTTGCTCATCTTAATATATAATAACCATTCTAGATTACCGACTTACATGTAACATCTAATCATTAAATATATAATAATTATTATATAATTCCACTACAATTTGACCGAAGAAAATATTACGGCAGCACATGATCGATGAACTCCAGACAAAGCAATCATGTGTAAACGTCAGAGCTAAGGGACTGGAAATTCAGAGCCGGCTCCTCCCGGCTCCTTCTTTTCTTCGCAGGAATCGGGCGCTGCTGCCACAAAACTGCGATAAATTAACTAAAGCCGCAAGGGAAAAAATGATGGTTGTGAGGCCAAGGAGAGGAGAATTCAAACGCTGGCTTCTCGGGCTTTGTTCCATACGGTCCTTAATCACCCGTATTCATAATTAGGCACATTCCTAAGCCCTGTGCTGAATTGGGGCCAAAAAGAGCCGTGAGCGGCTTCATACACCTCGGTGAGCTGGGGCTGGCGTAGACCCCTTCCCGAAATAACCCATACAGCCCGCTCTCCCCGTCAATAACCATCGCGTCGCCTTTACATTCGGCAAACGTAAAGCTCATTCTCTTGGGAAACCTCCGAGGGAACCGTTTTCCTCCCCTTTCTCCTGCCACCTTGCCAGCGGAAGGCGCTTGGAGGTGTCGGTTTCCAATAAAACCGTGCTCAGAGGACGGCGTTTCGAGGCACCTCCGTGCTGCACAAGGAGCAACTTGGACTCTATCGGAAGCGAAGGCTATTCGAAAAGTAGAAATCGTCCTTTCTCGCTTAGAAATCGTCAGTTCTCTCGCCCGGTGGGAGCTGAGCCTCCGCCACCACTTCACTCCGTGGCCTTAGGCAACTCACGCAATCTCACGGCATCTGTGTCACTGGGTTAATCGTCTTTACGGGCCTTTTACGAGGGTTAATTATTAGTTGGGGAATGTTTGCGTGGACCTTTTCAGACGCGACTCCCTGGGCAAACGCTAAACGTTAATGCTGGCAAATGGACTTGGGGCTCGACCCTTTGTGCTGTGTGGGGGTCCCCTGTGTGTGTGGGGGGGGTTTTAAATC
>NW_008824068.1:135430-136945 GCF_000699105.1 Pygoscelis adeliae
GAGCTGGCAGGGCGCGGCGTGTGGTTTGCCAGGGCGGGCTGTGTGCAGCTCGGCTCTGGACTCCAGCTGCGCTGCAGAGCAGAGCCACCGCGCTCCGGTCCCTTATCTACCCTCGCAAGTCTCCCCAGTTATCTGCTCCGTTTCCCCTTCTGTGGACAAGGCTTATCTTATCTTCACGCTCTCTTCCTCCGTTTCCTTCTTCGCTTCTCTGCTAACTCCTGCCACAAAAAGAAAAAAAACACACAGGGGGGTGAAGAACAGCGACGAGATCCTACTGCAGTAAGTCCATCCGTGGGCTTGGGGGATGCCGGGCCACGCTTGGGAGATGCTGGGTGATGTTTGGCCATGCTGGGAGGACGCTGGGTGATGTTTGGCCATGCTTGGGAGGTGCTGGGTGATGTTTGGCCATGCTGGGAGGACGCTGGGTGATGTTTGGCCATGCTTGGGAGGTGCTGGGTGATGTTTGGCCATGCTGGGAGGACGCTGGGTGATGTTTGGCCATGCTTGGGAGGTGCTGGGTGATGTTTGGCCATGCTGGGAGGACGCTGGGTGATGTTTGGCCATGCTTGGGAGGTGCTGGGTGATGTTTGGCCATGCTGGGAGGACGCTGGGTGATGTTTGGCCATGCTTGGGAGGTGCTGGGTGATGTTTGGCCATGCTGGGAGGACGCTGGGTGATGTTTGGCCATGCTTGGGAGGTGCTGGGTGATGTTTGGCCATGCTGGGAGGACGCTGGGTGATGTTTGGCCATGCTTGGGAGGTGCTGGGTGATGTTTGGCCATGCTGGGAGGACGCTGGGTGATGTTTGGCCATGCTTGGGAGGTGCTGGGTGATGTTTGGCCATGCTGGGAGGATGCTGGGCCATGGTCCAGCGATGCTCAGGCTGGTCCCGGCGCTTGCTTGGCTGATGTACATTATGCTTAGGTGATGCCAGGTGATGCGGGGGGGATACTGGGTGACGCTCTAGTGATGCTCTTGGGGCTCAAGTGATGCTCAGGTGTCTCAGTGGGACGCTCAGGAGATGCTGGGCAGTACTGGGGGGATGCTGGGTGATGCCAGGAGATACTGGGGGGATACTTGCGATGCTCGGGGGATGCAGGGCGATGCCCGGGAATGCTGGGCGATGCTGGGACGGTCTGCCAGCTCCACCTGCTGGCACGCACCGCCTGACACTGTGGGCCGGCACTCGCAGCAGCAGCCCAAAACCAGGAGACCATAAAGGAGAGGGTCTCCCCGAGCTGCAGGCTGCTGCGTTGGGGGAAAAGCCTCAAATTAGCTTGAAAGGTGTAATTGGTGGGGAATTTTGGGCAGCCTGTGTTTGTGGCTCGCCGCAACCTGCTGGCTCTTCACCTGAGCCGACCTGGCTTTGCTCCCCGCTGCCTGCAACAGACGCTCATTGAGGCTTTGAAACCAAAGCGGCGAGAGCTTTCCAGGGCTTTTCCAAGGAGGCGGATGGAGAACCACTCGGCCGGCCTGCCAGGATCCCCCCCCTGCCGGCGTCGGGCTCCCCCCCTGG
>NW_008824068.1:137017-137889 GCF_000699105.1 Pygoscelis adeliae
CATTGCTTCTCAGCTGGGATGGGGTGGGGTCTTTTTTAGGATCCCTGCCAGGTGCCGGGAGGATGGGAGAAGGGAAGCAAGTCCCCGTTGCCCTTGGCAGAGGCTGACTGCGAGGCGAGTAGGGCTTTCCACGGCTCCTCTCCTCTCCTTTAGCCTTCCAGTGCGATGTGATTGAGCATCGCAAATGAATAAGGAAAAGCCGCACGTGAAAACCGACATGCTCTCTCCAGTCAACATGTGAGCAAGCTGGCTTTTGGGGAGCTCCTGGTGGAGCCTGTGACCTCGTGCTGTTCCGCTGCGGGCTGAGTGCTTTGCCGTAGGGACTTGCTTTGCTCATGATTTATTTTCTCTCTCCTGTTCAGGAAGGCCAGCTCGCCTCTCCCGTCGCACGCCCCAGTTGGGACACCGGCAGCAACGTATAAATGGCTTCAAAACGGCACTTGGAGTCTCTGGACCCCGTGATTTTCAACAAGCTACCTCGGCTGGAGACGGAGCCCGCCGCTGGCTTCCCCAATGGCCTCTGCAAATCCAGCCCTGTGCCCAACCCTGGCTCCGAAAACCATTTCAACTACAAGGGCTCCTACTTCGCCTGCCCGCTGCAAAGCCCCGATGGCCCCGAGCAGCCCCTGGTGCGCTGGAGCCCATCGGCCGCCTACCTGCACTATGGCACCGGTGCCGGCAGCCAGCCCACGCCGGCGGAGGGGTCGCTGGTGAGCTGCCTGCTGTACCGACCCGAGAGCCTGGGGACCGGGCTGCAGCCCCCGGGCACCGAAAAGGGCAAGGACAGCCTGATGCGGGAGCTGCTGATGGCGAGGGAGAAGTGGACCAGCCCGCCGCCGGCTCCGGGGCACCCCTTCCCGGGGAAGAAGCCG
>NW_008824068.1:139824-141271 GCF_000699105.1 Pygoscelis adeliae
CACGAAGCCCCCCGCGCGTCGGGAGAGGAGAGCGTCTCGCTGCCCAGGCAGTGTGAGGCCCCTGCCCCGCAGACCTCCGCCGGTCAGTATTTCGCCACCCTGCACACCTCGCTCTGCGACATTATTTCGTGCTCGGTGTCCAGGTCCTCCCCGGAGCTCCTGCGGGAGTGGTTGAAGAAGGCAGAGCCGGCGGAGGAGCTGGGAGAGATGCCCAAATCCCCCCCCAAGCCCAAGAACGGCTCCAAGATCCCCGAACCTCAGAAGCCCACCAAAGGCAAGGAGATCTGGCTGGCTTTCCAGGATGTGGCCGCTCTTCTCACCAACCTGCTCTCTCAGCTGGAGACCTTCATGTTCGCTCGCAAGTGTCCTTTCCCCCACGTAGTCCGGGCAGGGGCCGTCTTCATCCCCATCCACGTGGTGAAGGAGAAGCTCTTCCCCAAGCTCGCCGGGGCCTCCGTTGACCAAGTGCTCCAGGAGCACAAGGTGGAGCTGCGCCCCACCACGCTCTCGGAGGAGAGGCACTTGAGGGACCTGGAGCTGAAGAGCTGCACGTCACGCATGCTGAAGCTCCTGGCGCTCAAGCAGCTCCCTGACATCTACCCGGACCTGCTAGCACCCCAGTTGCAGATGCTTTTATATAGGAATAGCTCATGGAGAGATCTTGTCAACTTTGATTAAATTGTCAAGTTCATTGTGCTCTTTCTTAGAAATTTCTTATTCTTACTGAAATAGAGCGAGCCATTTCTTATTCTATTTCACTGATAATTAAAATGCAATTAGTTAGATCAGTTTTCACAAATATTTCTCAAAAAGCTTTCCTTTTTGTCATGCACAAAGAGGAGAGAATAGCAAACAAGATCAACTGTTGTCATGGTAATGTCATGTCCCAGCAGGTGAAAAACTCAGTCCTGTGGCACTAAAAAAGAAGGATGAAATGTACTGAACCTAAGCACAACATCAACTAAAGCTCAACAGGCTAAATGTTTTTTCATAGACTGGCATCTTTTTAAGCAACACATTTAGAGAGGCAAATGTTAAAAAAAAGAAAAAAGGGCAAACTCTGGTGACATTAGTAATTATTCAAATGTCTCAGAGTAATTTTATTAGGCAGAAATTTATATTGATATGTTGTACAATTTTGGAAATCTCTGTGCAAAATTTAGCACAATTTTTAAACATTATAAGGGACTTGAAAACAGAAGATAATTTTTAATTTCAAGACAGATACAAGAAAAATATGCTGAATAATTTTAAGGGTTAGATGCCAGAAGCATCATTCAAAAACAGCTCTTCATGCTCCAAAAGTTCTGTTTTCAGAACAGGTAATATTACAGCCTTCAAGTAAGACTGTACAATCAATTTTTCATCTTCTGTTAAGCTAGGATGGTATATATAAACACTAAACAAATTTATGAGTTAACCAAAACAAAGTACTATGGGCCACCAC
>NW_008824068.1:141572-142646 GCF_000699105.1 Pygoscelis adeliae
CCTGGCTTGCCCCCTCCCCCCCCCATCCACGACCGCCCAGGCTGCCGCCGGTGAACTGGGAGGGAACGGCTGGAGTCCCAGCGGAGCTGGGGGGGGCTGGAGCAGCGTTTGTACCCACGAAAGGAGCGTGGACATGGCCACGCCACCGTCCCCAGCCTTGGAGAAAGGCTGGCCACTGCAGGGATGATTTACCACGTCCCCTCCTCTCTCCTCTAACTCGTCTCTCCTGCTTTATACACGTTGTTCCCAAGAAACATCCCTTCCCCCTGGTTTTTAATCGTTATACAGAGACTTAACACAACATTAAGGGTCAAGGGAATCGCAACTTCTGTAGTTACAGGACTGATTTTTTTGCTGTTTTAAATGAAGACATTTTAAAAATGTTACGAATTTACCTTTATAAGGAGCTGCTGCCTTCAGGTTATGTGGGTTTTTTTTAAAAAAAATGTAGTAATTTATATCTGTCTTTTTATTTAAACTCACGGCTTCACCCGTTTACTGTGCTGGACCAAGGCAGCAGGAGCGATGCCGTTCGGGCTGAGAGTTTCAGTCCCGATCGTGGCTGAAAAAGGCTGCGAGAAAGATGTAAAGACTGTTAAAGAAAACCAAACCACTTGACAACACAGACCCCAGCTGTCCCGAACGAGAGCGGGGGAGATGCACATTTGGGGGTGACCTTGACGGAGCCGGGGCGACCCCGACGTGACTGGAGGGGGCAGGAGAGGGGAGCGATGCTGCGAGACCTTGGAAGGAGAGATTGTTTCCGTCCCGCGGGCACTGAAAGGTTGATGGGCATCCCGGGAGGGATCCCAGCAGCCCAGGACGGACGGACTCCCCCTCGCCCGGTCGGCAGCAGCGGTACACAGCAGAGGCCTTACAAACTCGATACTCAGGTGTTTTTCCAGCTGATGCAGGGCGTGGAGGAACAAAATGAGGATTATTATTATTTTTTATTTCACTACAGGAAATATTTATTTTAAACTAAGAAAACGGAGGCGCGGGGGGGGGAGGAAGGAAAAAAAAGCCCCACTCGAACTGTACCACAGACTCTTTTTTAGCTGAAAGGTGTGTTTG
>NW_008824068.1:143751-144203 GCF_000699105.1 Pygoscelis adeliae
TGGGTGTGAAGTGGGAGCAGCTGGAATGGAACCACCCCCACCACCACCACCCCCACCCCCTGGGAAATGAGATAAAAGTGCAGGGCTGGGCTGGGGGCTTGGTGCTCTCTTCTCCCTGGGTGCTGCCAGGTAAGGGGTGCTGGTGGGGTGAAGTTCTTGCTCTCCCCAGAGAGGCTATCTGAGATGAGGTGGATGCTTTGGGCAGGGGATGTCTGAGCCCGAGGCCGGCTGCAGCTCTGCTCTGCACCGGGAGCCTCCCTGGCTCCCCCTGGGAGGTGCTGAGGCTTGGCACGAACTTTCCTGAGCTGGCGAAGCTGCTCGGTGCTGCTGGAGACCAGGGAGATGTTCTGAGAAGGGGCCTCCTGTCCCTGGGCCCCGGCTCTGGTGTGTGGGATGCTCTGGGGACAGGCCAGTC
The DNA here is from genome assembly GCF_000699105.1 of Pygoscelis adeliae. Classification (NCBI taxonomy): domain Eukaryota; kingdom Metazoa; phylum Chordata; class Aves; order Sphenisciformes; family Spheniscidae; genus Pygoscelis; species Pygoscelis adeliae. Next base: position 144,167 of record NW_008824068.1, read on the forward strand.
GCTGTCACTGGGGTGGGCTGGGGGAGGGGGGGAGCTT
>NW_008824068.1:145429-151384 GCF_000699105.1 Pygoscelis adeliae
TGGGGGGGCGCGGGTCCCATCTGATGCCCCAGCACACGCAGGGTCAGCATGGACGTTGATGGGTACTCCCTCACAGAGCCACAGCACAGCGGACCAGCCCAGAGGTGACCAGATCCTGGCCCTTGGGGCGTCCCCTGACCATCGGGCCATGACCCACAGAGCAGATCTCAGCTTGGCTGCGAGCTCTAAGCCTCCTGCTGTGGTCACAGCCAGCGACTTGCCTTCTCGGGCCAGAGCTGTGACAGCAGCACAGGCTCCCAGCAGCGTGCCTGCGTCTGATCAATCTACAGCCAGTGGCTTCTCTCATGTCCAACATGGAGCTTCAGTACCACACCGCTGCTCCTCACCTGGTGCCCCTTCCAGGGGTGCCCTCGGCTCTGCCAACAGAAAGGACATCCAGCTCAACCAAAATGCATCCTGGCACTGTGTGGGTCCCCTCTGCCGTGACGCCTGAGATGCTCTGGGACACACAGCCTACTGGCACCTTCCTGCATGGAGAAGCTGCTCTACTGGTGGACGCCGTCTCGGCCAAGGTGCCAGGAAATGGATCTGGACTTCTGGCCACCGTCTTGGCATCACTTCCCAGCGCTGCGTTGGCTCCTGGACTTCTGGCCACCGTCTTGGCATCACTTCCCAGCGCTGCGTTGGCTCGTGATGTCAACCACCCACACGTGCTGGCTCCCTTCCTTCCTACGGCGGAGTCTGGGGGACCTGCTGTCGCCTCGGGGAAACGAAGTGATCTGTCTTCCCCCCCTGCACAGCAGACTCTGCTGACATCTGCTGAAGCCCACCCTTCCCCTGCTCGGACCAGGGCCCCCAGCGCTGCAGGCCCCACCGTGGCCCGGGTGAGCTCGGCAGCCCCTGATGCCATCCCAGACCCTGGAACAACCAAAGCCCCCTGCAAGGATGGAGCTGCTACGGTGGCTTCCCCCTCTCCGAGAGCTGCAGGTGTGACACGTGGCTCCCCCCTGGGGTCACCTACCCAGAGGCCATCTCTACATCCAGATTCCTTCCTCACAACAGCATCTGAGGATGGACCCGCTGTAGGGCAACACCAGGCCATGAAGGTGGCGGAGATGAGTGTGCTGCCTGGACAGGTGGCTGTGGAAGAAGCTGGGCACGGTGAGCCCAGGCCAGCATCGGTAGGACCCACTGCTGCTCCAGCAGGACCTCCAGGGCCCACCCATGCCAGCCCAGGCTCTGTGCCTCCTCCCAGCTCCAAGAACCCTGCTCCGGAGCACTGCTCTGAGGCTGTGCACCACACCGTCACCACAAGCTTGCCATCTCCATCCTACCTGCTGACTTCCACTGGAGCTGTGCTTGCAGCCAGCTCCCCGCTCAGCTCTCAGACCCTGGCGGCACCAGCAGGAGTGACCCTTGATGCTCAGTCCATGTCAGGTCACCCTGTCACCTCCCAGCACCCCTCCGCAGCCGCTGAGCGTCTCCCTGCAGCTGCAGGAGAGGCCTTCACCCCAGCTAAGCTGATGACGATAGGCAAACCTGGCTTGCCAGGGGTGAAGCCCCCTGCATCCCACTCCCCTGGGCTCCCTTCTCCTGCGCAGCCGCTGCCCGCCCGTGTGCTGCCCTTGCAGTTCCGCCTGTTGGGCATTGCTTACACGGAGGCTCTGAGCAGCAGGGCTTCAGGGAGCTACAGGGAGCTGGAGGAAGAAGTGAGACTGATGGTGAGTGCAGGAGCTGTTTGGTGGAGGTATCGGTACTTCTGGGTGCAGGGGGTGCAGCTGAGAAGCTGCAGCAGAAATTGCAGCAAGCCCTGCTGGGGTGAGGCGCCTGCATCAGCCCTGGCTTGGTCTATCGCCCACCTAGGCGCGGTGGAGACAAGTAAATCCCTGGCACTGCTCCACCGGAGCTGGACTGGGCACGCTTGGCTTGAGGTGGGACTGGCCGCCCCTCACCCCTAGCAGCTAACAGGGCCACTGCATACCGTGTTGGTGCTGGGGTGTTTCCCTCCTGGGTGCTGTTTCTAGGCTGATGGGAGCCCTGGGTATATGCCAACTCAGCCGTGACCATCCCCGGAGGCCTGGCATACCCTGGGGTACCGGCATGCCCTACCCTGAGCAAACTGAGCTGACTTCCCTCTGTATTTACTGCACACCTCCTGGTACACGTCCCCTTCGCATGGGGGAGCTTGCAAAAGCTTCTCGGTTAGGAGGTGCTTCTTTCTTCCAGCTAACCCGAATGCTGTCCACCTATGAGACCTTCCTGCAGGCAAATGTCCTCGAGTTTATGTGAGTATGCAGCTCTGCCCTGAGGCAACAGATGGAGAGGGGTGGGTTTGGCTTGGAGGGAAGGGTTTGCCCAGCAAAATGCCCCAGCCAGGTCTTGTGAGGGGCCATGCTCCCTCCACAGGGTCATCGTCCCAAGGGATCCCTGGTTGAAAGTGTCTGAAGCTTCAGATAAAGCCACCTGAGACCTCTCTTTGGGTGGGGTGTTACTGTGAGGATGATGGGGCTCTAAAGCTGCTCCCGAAGGGGAGGTGGGCCGCCCATCATCTCATCTCCCTCCCAGGAACGGCTCGGTGGTTGTGCAAGGGGAGGCTCTGTTCCGGGGGGATGCTCCTGTTCCCACCAACTCCCACCTCATCCGGACGATCGTCACAGAGGCGAGCAGGGGAAGGAGCATCTTCGGCTGGCAACTGGAGCCACGATCTGTCCAGTCCAGTGGTAAGCTGTGGAGATCCTCCCACAGCAGAGCTGCTGCTGTCAGGTGTCCTCCCTATACCTCTATCAAAGCCAAAACCTGCCCAGTTTGGACTTCAGGCTTCACCTTCACTTAACATCCCTTCTCCTGACCCACGCAAAACCCTTTAGCGTTAAGGATGCCGGAGACCACGTCCTCAGGAGTTGGACCTGTGTGGTCCAGTGCTTCTGCTAAACTCTCTGGCTTCCCCTCCTGGACCCGCTTCTCCTGCCCTGGGAGGTGGTACATCCCACGCCCTTCCCACCACAAAGGTATTCATCTTCACTCAGCTGCCCTGCTGGCTTCTGCTTTCAGCGTGTGGCGGAGGATGAGCTCAAGGCTGACTGGTATCTCCCAAGGAAGGTGAAGGAACAGGTATGGGCATAACTGTCTTCTTGAATTCTTTTAGGCTTCAGCCTGGAGAACCTGGACCCAGAGAAGCTGTCCGTCTCTCTCACTGTCTTCCAGCTTGGGAGGAGCAAGACAGACCACCTGGAGAGGCTGATCAGCGAGGTATGGCAAGCCTTGGCGGCTCTTCCAAAGGATGATGCTGGGAAAATGGGTGCAGGCTGGCTGCTGCGCTGCCTGCACGGTGGGATAACGCGCACTAAAGCGGGCGCAGGGTGAGAGCTCTTGTCTCCTCTTCATCTAGGTGACTGGGTCTCTCAGTGCCCTCTACCGTGTGAGGAACTTCACTATTACCCAGCTCAGGTATGGGACGCAACCACCCCTCTCCAAAGCTCTCTGTTAAATTACCTTCACTGCCTCTTGTGCACTCTGCAGCTAATTAGCCGTGCTGCAAAGATGGAGGGGATGAGTTGTGCTGCACGAGGCAACCGGGGAGGGTGATGTGCAGCTGGTGGCAAATACTGTAACTGAGCACCTTCCCTGGGCTTGAGTAGACGTGAGCTGCTGGAAAAAAAGACCAGCAAGGATGTGCTTGGTGAGCCTGGTCCCAGCTCTCCTGCCTTGCTTAGAGCCCTTCTCTCCCCTTAGAAACCTCAGTGGGGACCTGGAGATCACTGGAGATGTCTACCTTGACACGATCGTCCATGCTGATGTTGCAGAGGTTCTGCAAGCCTTGACAGCGCTCGCAACCTGCTCTGTGGACCTGACCTCCCTCTCGGTGGAGGGTAAGGACAGTCCCTGTGTGCGGTAGGGCTTGCTGCCAGCTCTGCTCACCCAGCACTTGTGTCTTGCCTCTTCAGGAGCCAGGCTTCACCTGCAGGTTTACCCGGTCTCCTTCCTCATCATGAACAGGCACTTCAGCAAGGACCTTCTGGATCCACTTGCTACAGAGCACCAGGAGCTCACTAGAGACCTTGGTGATGCGGTAGGCATGGCTGGTGGGAGGGGGCCAAGGGTCCTCACAGGGTGCTGAGAAAAGGAGGCTGAGGACCACTGGAGGAAGAGGGACTGCTTTGGGGTTGTCCAAACCAGACCCTCAACTCCAGTGCTGTGGCTGATACCTGCTGAAGGCAGGCACCGAGGCTTTAGTAGCAGGATGTTTGCTCTCTGCTGATGGTGCTTCAGTGGCTCAGGCCACCACAACGCAGCCAGGGACCTGGAGGTGCTGCAGGACTGCAGCTGGCCTGTGTCCCTTGTCCCTGCTGTAGTGGCTGTCCCACCTCCATCATGGCCGTGGAAGTGGTGGTCTGGCTGGGTGAAACACCCCGAAGGTTGGCGGGGAGCTGAGCAAAGCCTCTCTTCCAGGTGGCGAGAGCCCTGAGGGACCACGGGAGCTTCCTGCAAGTGGTGATAAGAGGATTCCTGTGAGTGGGAGCAGAGGGTCTGCTGGGGCAGGAGGGAGGGGCAGGGGGGTACAGAGCCAGGGAGGTCTCCCTACAGACATCAACCAACAGGTCATGGCTGTCAGGTGTATCATCTCAGCTACAGAAGGGTTTGCAGCAGGCAGCTGAGGTCAAGCATTCACCCACTGTCTCAGGAGTGACTTGCCAGACCCCCAGGGATGTCCCTTCCATCCCAGAGAGCAGATGCAAACCCAATACCTCCCTGAGGGCAGAGAGATCCCTGTGGAGCCCCTCCGAACAAAACCAGCTGGGAGTCTGGCTGTGCCCATGGCCACAGCTCAGCATGTGGCTTTGCGGGGTCATGGTGGGACTGGCAGCTGCTGGACCTCTTCCCAACCCTGTCCACAGGCCTGGTTCCTTGATCTGCCATGGGGACGTGGTCTTCCAACACCCTGCTCCGACCAGCCTGGAAGTTTTGGAGGCACTTGTGCTCTCGGTTGGGCCAAACAAGGCTTTGGCCGGTTCAGACTTCCAGGTGGACCCGTACTCTCTTGCTGTGGGAGGTAAGCTGCCCTTTGGGGTATGGGTATACAAGCTTCAACAACTTGTGGCTCCATGCCTGCAGTGTGAGCAGAGTAGATCCACAGCCAATGAGATCCAGATCTCTTATGCGAAGGGAGAGTGAGATGTCTTTGGCCGGTGAGGTGACCGGCTTGCAATGGTTGATCTGAAAGTACAATTCTAATAACAACCGTGCCCTATCCCTCTGCGCAGCCTGCGGGGATTGGAGACAGAGACCCATCTGCTGCAGGCTGGCACAGGACAGGAGGGAAGGGTTACCTGGAAAGGGCATGGAGGGTGTCAAATAGATGTTATTGGCATCTTCTATACTGCCTCCTGTGTCCCGAAGGAGAGTGGGTGGCTGCAACCTCGTGGGGTAGAGCCCCTGTGTCCCACAGGCTGCGCTAACTGCTGTGCTCCCTTCCAGAGGACACCCTGGAGCCTCCCCTGCCCGAACCAGGCTTTCCCCAGTACGGCGTGGCCATCATGGTCGCGTGCGGCCTCTGCATCATTACTGCTCCCGTTGTCTTGCTGGTGGTAAGGGCTCTGTCTGTCTGCTGGGGCAGACAGACACAAGCTGGGGCGAAGCAGCCCCAGCCCCTGTGCGAGGGGAGCACAGAGCAGAGGGACCGGCGTGGGGCCAGGCGCGGCTGCAGCCTCTGTGCTCTCCTCCCTAGTGTCTGAGTACCAAGAGGCTCAGCTGGCGGGACGTGGCGGTCCTCTGGGACAGAAGAGACCCTGAAGCAGGGACCCAGACCCTGGAAATGGATAACCAAGGGTTCTGGGCATCCTCTGAACAGGCAAGTGGCCTTTACAGTCCCTGGAATTAGTTTCTGTGCCTCAGAGCTGGAGCCTTGAAGCACAGCTGGTGTTTCTGCAGGTCACAGGTCCCTGTTGTACCTGGTGATGGTCCTGGGCAATGCCAGGAGTTGGAGAAACCCCTTGG
>NW_008824068.1:151497-151982 GCF_000699105.1 Pygoscelis adeliae
CGGGGAGTTAAAAGTCCAAGGAAATGCATCCCTCTTTGGGCTGCATTGGGGGAAATCAAGCCTTGGGCTGTTCCCTGGGTAAAGCAGCCCCTCCTGCTCTGCGCTGGGTGCTTCCCTTCACTCCATCAGGCAAAGCACCCCATGCTGGGGGCTGTTATTGCTGGCTACTTAACTAAAAGGCAATGTGGTGGTTTTTTTACCCAAAAGCTTGCTTTTTCCCTTCTTGCTGCATGCTTTTCCCCAGTGTGTGGGACTGGGCTTGGCATGGAGGCAGAAAGCAGGCTCTATGTAAAGGTACTCACTTCCAAAAGCAATTTCAGTTGCTTTTTTTTTATTCTATAATCAAAAGTCCTCCAGTCCCGCTGTCCTCCAAAGCAGGCAGGGAAGAGCCTCTCTGCAGAGAGGGGCAGGGCTGACCCCCCCCCATCCTGCTCTGGGGGTGCTTGTCCCCTTGCTGCTTGGCAGCCCTCGCACCCCGTGAGGGC
>NW_008824069.1:0-4559 GCF_000699105.1 Pygoscelis adeliae
AAAGTGAGCAGCAACACTTTTCCCCATAAAAGAGCAGCAAATTCTTCACCCTAAAACAGAGTGGCAGCAACCCCCACCTCCCCCCAAAACAGAGCAAAATCCTTACCCTCTGACACAATCTGAAAGGGATTAGTACAGCCACAGACTATATATTTACACAAGGGACCCTCATACGGGACATCCTCAGGGTCAGCCCTGCAGAGGGGAGGGGAGGCCTGATGCTGCCTCCCTGGGTGTCCTGGGGCTCCGCTCCCCTCTCTGCTGCTCTCATTGTGGGAAAACACTGGTGAAGATAAATAGCAAAAGAGAAAGGAGAGAGAGCTACAGGGACCTGGAAGCCAAGAAGACGACCAGACTCTACTTGCAGGAATAAACTAAGGAAACCCTACCAAGAAGACTCCTAACCAAAAATTATGAAAAACCCAGAAAGCTCAAGAAGACAGGACACCATACTGTGCAGTGACTAAGATGGCCCAATGAATGAAGCTGTGAGGACAAGAGGTCCCAACTACCTTCACCAGCTCAAAGGCTGCAGTTGACTAGAGGAACAGCAGAACCCTGACCCCAGAGAAGCCCAGGAGCAGAATGAGCCCCCTGAGCAGAGGCTGTGGCTCATATACCCCGGGACCCACCCACCACTCTTCCCACAATCCCCTGGGAAAGGGGAGGGGCAAACCACCCAAAAGTATAAAGGTGGCTGGAGAAGCAGCAGAAAGTTTTCTCATCTGCCTTAAGTTTACAGTGTGCAAAGCACTGAACAGAGAAAGCAACCCTTACTGGAAAGGACAATACCTGCTCTTTTACTATAACTACATGTATTACATCAGCAACATGACCAGGTAGGCAATTAAACTTAATTTTTCTGGGGCATAGATAGAAAAAAAATAAATGTCATACTAAGCTATGCAGGAAAGTAACTCATTAAATGCAATAATAATATTATTATCAAAAATTACGTGCTTTAGTTTCCTATAAAAAACCCAAAAAGTCTATGGGGCTACACTTCATTTCTAATTTCTAGCAAGACCACGCATGCTACCTAACTTCTACCAGAACCATGTTCTGGATAGGACTGAATGACAAAGCATAATTAGATCCCATAAGAATCCCTTCTCAAAAATATTTCTGGTTACAAAGTAAATTATTTACAGTAAACGACTGAAGATTCAGAGTCACCTCGACGGCCTCTCCGACTGACTCCTTTAACAGAACTACATGAGTCCCAATGGACAGAAAACACACAAAAAAAGGGAAATACAAGAAATTTATCAGAAGCTGTATGAAGCAGCCTAATTAAGACCGAAGTAGCTAGAACAAAAGTGAATTACAAAACACAACAAAAAACACCCTGGGAACTGTGTCAATAAAAATAGATGAAGGCTATCACCTTCTCTGAAAAACCTCAAGATCTGAGCCAAAAATAGACATCTTTGGGTACCAGATACCAAATAGAAACATACTATAAGATAGAAAACAAACAGACTGCTCTGGAGCACAAAGGTGGCTTTGGAAGAGGTTCTGGCAGAACAAGAGGCATCGTCACAGGGATTAGAGAGGTCCCAAAGGGGCTGGAGAGACCAAAGTAATCTCGGGGATGCAATGAGCAGAAAAGAAAATTGAACAAAGTGCAGATGTCCTCAAGGGACCAAATGGAGGCGCACCAAATGCGTGAGAGGACAGGAAGACCGACCCAGGTAACAGATGCGGACTCAGGAAGGGTTCTGAGGGGAGAAGAGGGGTGCAAAGTGCCCTCCCAAGCTAGAACGGGGCTCTGGGACGTAGGGGATGTCTCATGAGAGCTTGGCAATGGGAGCAGAGGAGTCCTGAGGGGGCCTGAGAGACCAAAGACCTCACAGATAACAGTGAGGAACTCTGAAGATATTTCAACAAACTACAGATGTCGTCAGGGGGCTGGGGGCTGAATGAAGGCATCCTAAATGGCAAAGAGTAAGATAAGAGCACTCTGAAGCACACAAAAAAAATCAAAAGGGAGCCACAAGAGTGCTGTGGAGTACAAGAAAGGACTCGGAAGACGTCATTAGAGAGGGTAGAGGAATTAGGAGAGGGCAGGGCAAGAAAAGGCGGCTTTGGAGACACAGTGAGAGCCTTGGAGTCTCAGGAGGGCACCTAGGCAAACTACAGATGACTGAGTGAGAGAGGAACCTAACAGAGACACCTCGATGACAGAGAGAAAGATAAAGGAGCGCTGCGTAGCAAAGAAAGATGGCAGGCTCTGACGAAACAAGAAAGATGGAAAGGGAGATAAAGTGCTACAAGGTGCTGTGGAGAATGAGGAAGGTCTCAGGAGGCATCATAACTGTGAGGAGAGGGATGTTGAGGGGCACTGACGGACAAAAGAAGGCTTGGGGATGAGAAGGAGGAACTCGGGTGATCATCTGAGCAGAGTACAGGTGGTCTCGGGTGGCCTGGGACTGAACACAGGAAACCTAGATAGCGTAGAGGAACAAATGAGTGCTCTACGGCTCAAAGTGCTACAAGATGGATGTAGAGCACAAGGAAAGTCTTGGGAGGCATCGTGACTGGGAGAAAAAAATGTCCCGAGGGAGCCAGAGAGACAAAAAAGGATTGGGGACACGATGACTAAATCCAGAGGGGATCTGAGCCGAGAAAACGTCATCAGAGGGCCAAGGAACCAATAGAGGCCCAGCTAGAGGGAAGAGAGGACCAAATACTGAGCTGAGTCATGGAAATGGACTCAAGAAGTCTTCTGAGAGAATGAGAGGAGTGCAAGGTCCACTACAAAGCTGGAAGTGTGCTAAGGGCAACTTTGAAGGCATTGATAGGCATTGTGACAACATTAGAGGGGTCCTGAATGGGCCAGAGAGACCAAAGAAGGCTCAGGGACACAAGCAGGAAGGCTGGAGGGGATTTGAACAGAATTCAGATGTCCTCGAGAAGCCGGGGACCAAATAGAGGCACCCTAGATGGCAGACAGGATAAAAGCACTCTGACGCACGAATCAACCCAAGGGCATGGTTCGGAGGTAATGACAGAGGATCAAAGTCCGCTACGGAGCTAGAACAGGGCTGTGGGACACAAAGAACGTCTTGGGAGGAGGCACAGTGACTGGGAACAGAGGGGGTCACGAAAGGCTCGGAGGGATAAGAGAGATAGAAAGGGAAGTAAAGTGCTACCAAAATGCTGTGGAGCACAAGGAAGGTCTCAGGAAGCATCCTAGATGGCATAGAGAAGAAAAAGAAGGCTCTTTTTGGGGACGGAGGTCTTAAGAGAGGAGCAATTACAATAAAATGAGTCCAAAGGGGGCTTACGGAGCAAAAAGTCTGCTGCAGGGAACATCCAAGACCTCAGGAAGCATTGTGACGGTATCAGAGGGGTTCTGAGAGGGACAGGGAAAAGAAGGCTCGAGGATACGATGAAGAAGTCCAGAGGGGATTTGAACAGACTACAGATGTCCTCAGAGGACCAGGGACTGAACAGAGGTATCCTGGCTAGCATAGAGGACAACGTGAGTGTTCTGGAGATAAAAGACAGCGTCAGGAAAGGTTCTCGGGGAGCAAGAAGGGTGCAAAGTGCACTACAGAGCCAAAAGAGGGGGACAGGAGAATGGCCTCGGGAGGTATGATGATGGGAGAAGGGTGCTGAGAGTGAAAGAGACAGAAGGCGGCTCTGGGACGCAATGCAAAACTGAAGAAGGTGTCCCCCCAGTGATGTACAGATGTTCTCAGGGGATGAGTGACTGAATGGAGACATCCTAGATGGCAGTGAATAAGGTGAGAGAGCTCTGGGGCACAGAGAAAGCCTGAGGAAGGGTTCTGTCTGAATAAGAGAGATGGAAAGAGGGCTGCAGAGCTCAAAGGGTGCCATGGGGCATGAGGACAGTCTCGGGAGGCATTGTGACAGGAATGAGAGGGCTCTGGGGAGCGGCGGGAATGCGGTCATAGAGACAAACAAAGGATTGCTGACACAATGAGGTACTCGGGAGGGGATTTCAACAGAGTACAGATGTCCTCAGGGGACCGGGGACCGAACGGAGGCATCCGACATGGCAGAGGGAAGGTAAGAGTGCTCTGGAGCAAAATGAAAGCCTGAGGAAGAGTTGTCTCTGAATAAGAAAGATACAAATCCTGCTGCAGAACTAAAGGATGGCAATGGAACACAAGGACGCTTGCAGGAAGCATTGTGACAGAAATAGAGGGGTGCTGAGGTGGCCGGAGAGATAGAAGGCAGCTTGAGGTCACAAAGGTACTCAGGAGGGGATTTGAACAGAGTACAGGTGTCACGAGGGAGACACTGACCCATTGGAGGCGAGTGAGATGGAGGAGAGGACAAAAGGCTGCTCTGAGGAAGAGGCATGTCCCAAGGAGATGTTCTGACAACCCAAGAGGGGTACAAATTACACTCCAGAGATAAAAGCATGCCGAGGAGACCCTCTAAAGCCTCGGGATGAACTGAGAGAAGAGGAAAAAAAAATAAAAGACAAAATTTAAAAAGCGACACGGTATGTGACAAACAAGAAAGAATCAAAAAATAGGGATAGACAGCTTGATGAAAGTAGACATAGAAAGAAAATTTAAAAA
>NW_008824069.1:8100-8949 GCF_000699105.1 Pygoscelis adeliae
GCGGCCGGTGCTCGGTGGGTGCGCGGGGAGGGGGGGTGCTTGTTTGTTCATTATGAGGCGAGACCGCGACGGAGGGGGCGCCCTAATTTGCATAACTGCGGTATTTGCATATTTAAGCAATGCTTGCCGTTTACTCCTTATCGCTAATTACAGGTGACAACACTAGAGTCTGGTGATGGTGCCGATCGGTAGTTACTCCACATCAAACCGGTGACGGTGGGTCTATGGATGCGTGACCGTCCGGTAAGAAAAACGTATAAAACCGACAAGTCTCAGCACTGGCGCAACGCTATGAAGTGGAATGCTCCTGGGGCGCAATTACTTCATTCCTGGCATTTTATCTAATTATTGCATTGGATGACAGTATGTTATTTAAACGGTCTAATTAAATAGCTTGATATTATAAAAGACAAGGAACAAATGGCTCGCACCTGAAGAGTTGTAACTCCAGTTACAACTGCTGCAGGAGAAATGGAAAAGGAGACAAAGTGCAAAAGACGGACTGATGCAAAAGGGAAGGTTAATTACTCTTCTAAATCACGATTCCAGATTATGAATTAGAAACCTAACTAGGAGTACATTAAGTACCACAATTAATAAGAGATTATTATAATAAACTGCTCCCAATTAGTAGTCTATTTCTACTTCATAACTGGAATTTTTTATTATGATAATACTGCTTGGGCATTGTTAATGCATAAATTTAACATTGCTATTATTAAATAAGTAATAGGCATTAATGATGCCCAATTAGCATTCTAAATGTTTTTAAAATTAAATTTAACTTTGTTAATCAGATTTAACTTGCATTATTTTTATTTTAGCTCTACTTGGAAGTAATTAGTACCT
>NW_008824069.1:9032-13332 GCF_000699105.1 Pygoscelis adeliae
CTGTTAGTTTTCTAATTTTACTTTTATTTTAAATCTAAATCTTTTAATATTATGTTAGCTCTCATTGGGAATCGTTACTGTCTGGGAATTTTTGTAATACCTACATTTAAACGTAGCCATTATTTAATGATTCATTTGTATTTCTCTTTATTTAAAAATCTAAAGCTTCGATTACTATTTTGGTTCTAAGCGGGAGTCATTACTGCCTTTGGCTCTGTTATAATTTAAGCGTTAAAGACTCCCAATTAGTTTCCAATTCTATTTCTTTTAAAATCTAAAACTCTGTTATCTTGTTTCTGATTCAGTCATTAACGTCTGCAATTTAATAATGGCTATGTTTAAATTTAGCTATTAATGACTCCGAATTAGTTTTATATCTTTGTCATTTCAAAAGAATTTCTAAATTATTAAATTTTTTAATTACAATACAGATTGGAAATAATTACTCCCTCGTTTATTAAGCAATAGCTGTAATTAAATTTAGTTATTACTCACTCCTAAATAACATTTCTTTTATTTGTTTACACTCTAACATTTTAATTGTTACTTTACTACTAAGTGGATTAACTAGTACGCATGACTTTTTTTTTAATATTAATTAGAGCTGATTCTCTACAGGTATTACTTCCGATTAGTGCTCTATTACTTATATTCTGCTATTTGTAATTTTATTACATAAATAGGGAGTAATTACTGTCTGCAAAGTTTTAAGTGATAGCTAGAGTAGATTATAGCCATTATTTACTCTCAAAGACTATTCTAGTTGCAGTTATTTAAATTTTTGTTCTAAATGTTTTAAAGTAAATAAGTAGTAAAAATTAAAATAATAGAAACCCAGGGCTTTGGAAGTCCCAGGAAAAACAACCGGCTGCCTCGACATGACCAGAGGTTGGACAAGTGTTACAGTTCAGCTCGGACACTTGATGATTTTGCACTTCAGCTCCAAAGTTTGAAGCTCTGCAGGGAGCGACCCCTCCGAGCGAGCAACTCGGCCTTTAGCCATCACCTGCTCTCCTCCAGCTCCGCCACCCATTTTTTCTGGGAACCCCAAATTCCTAGGGGACCAAACACATGTGCAACAGATAGACCACAACATCAAACTGCTGGCCGTGTGGCTGTGCCACCACCACCAGCTGCACTGAGTGATTGCTGCTGTGCCAACAGGAGCCTCCAGCCAATGCAGCGCCACCCACCCGAGCACCTGTGGCCCTACTGACTGCTGGCTCCACCAACAGCGTGTCCAACAAAACCCACGATGCTGCCGAGACTGTGGCGATGCAACGGAAACGAATGCGAGCTGTGGCGAGGACAGATACATCACAGCAGGTACAATACATAACGCTGAAACACCGTGCCAGCTCACCTTTATTTCAAAGGAGGAACACACATAGAGCACAAAAATTTTATTCTACATGAGACACACAGCTGTCCTTAGCATCTTCACAACTGTCTCTTCACAGCAACATCATCTCTGTGATTTGGATTCCTGGTGGAAAACGAGGGAGCTCTGCACGTTGCAGTGGGCCCCCACCTTCCAAACCTGCGCACAAGAATAACACTTGACCCATTGGATGACACCAGAAACTAGAAAGCCCCTCAACAGAATTTGCAGTCCCACACTCGCACAAACCAGTTCCTTACCTGCTTCACAGCCCGATCCTCCTCTATACCGACCATCTACTTCAACTCCACGCACCCTTCAACAGTCAGATCCGCAGTCATCTCCCCATGGTCATTTACTACACTATATACAGCAGAGTACTACATTCTGGGTAGGACTGAATGACAAAGCAGGATTAAATCCTGTAGGAATCCTTCTCTAAAATATCTCTAGTTGCAAAGTGAATACTGGAGATCACCAACAACAGTTCTAAGTCACCAAGACTCCTAGTTTTCTTCATCTGACTCCCTTAACAGAAATAAACAAGTCCCAAAGGACAGGAAACACCAGGATAGGGTTGAAACAAAACAAAAAACAAAACAAAAGCATCAGAAACTGTACCGAGCACCTTAAGTAACACTAAATGAAGTGTATGGAGGGAATCGGACAGCTTATCAAGGTGGCTGCAGTGAAAAGACAAAAGGATGGCTCCAAGGCATGCTGACCAATGGAGAGGTCCTGCAGGGACTAGCGGGCACACAAAGACCTCTGGGTCACGAGAAAGGCAAACGGAGGTCTCTGGGGTGCAAGATAAACAAATAGGCAGGTCCCCAGGCAACAAGAATGGGGAGGGGTGGCTCTGGAGGTACAAGGAAGGTAAACGTGGGGCTCTCAGGTGCCCTAAAAGACAAGCCCAGCTGTCCTGAGAGGAGCAGATGGAAATTGGAGGAGTTCTGAGAGGATTGGGTGCAAACAAAGGGGTCTTGAGAAGGGACGAGAGGGAAAAAAAAAGGCCTCTGGGCTGTACCAAAAGCAAATTGAGAAGTTTTGAGGGGACCAGAGAGAAAAAAGAGGGGATTTAATGGAGCAAAAAGACAAACAGGCATCTTGATGGTACCAAAGAGCCCACAGGGACCAAAAGGCAAGCAGAGTAATCATGGGAATTAGAAGGAAATGGGCTTCTGAGGGAACAAGGCGGCAAATAAAAAGCTTTTGAGAGGTCTAGGGGCAAGTGGATGGGTCCTGAGGTGAGCAAATTGAAAGCTTCTTACCTCTAAGAAGTCGTCCTTGACTTTAGTTCTGCAGAGAGCTGTCCTGCAGGCTTGGCACACAACTTGGGGATCCCTGCCCAGGCCGTCCTGACCTGCAACACCACGTGCACACAACCGTTCTCAGGAAGTCGTGCAGTTTCATAACCTGAATGGCAAATGGCGAGTATTTCTCCAGGACAGCTTTGACGTAGTTTTTTTCCCTGCAGAGGACAGGGAGAAATTACTCCTTCCCACAGTACTGCCTCTGATAATGCACCTCCCTCCTCACCATCTTGCCCTGCTCCTGCCACTCCTCTCCAGTCATTGCCCACCTCAATCATCCAGGGCAGCTGGTTCACACATGCATGGTCCTTCATGTCCTGCCCCCAGCCCCTGCTCTCTGGGTTCTCAGTGGCTCTTTGTGCTCTGCAGCCCAAAGGCGGCCTCAGGAGGGGTCCCAAGGAGATTAAAGGGGTCCAAAGGGAGTGAGAGGGGCAAAAGAAAGCTCTAGGACACAATGAGGGATGCAGGAGGGGTTGGGATGATGCTAGAGGGGTCCTAAAAGGATTATGCAGGCAGGAAAAGGCTCACAGGGAACAATGGGAACTTCGGGACAGCTTCTGTGTACAGCACAGAGGTCCTAGAGGAGCTCAAAGACCAAAAGAGAGGTGGTTCAAGATGGGGTAGATGACCCAGAGTCCTTTAGGTGATTTTTGGGGTTCTTCAGCAGTCACAGTGCTATCTACATTTCCCTGCTGCACCAACAGGACAGTTCTATACTGTCCCCTCCTGGCAACACCTGTCAAAGCAGACTGAAACATAAGTTTACTTTGAGCTTTTGCTGTTTATTAGAACATAAAATCATGAAGAAGCACTGAGGATAAATCCCACCTTATCTTTAGGTTTACGTGCTTTTATGCATTCAGACAAACCATAAATTCTCTAGATAAGGAAAAACTCACTATGGGACTAGAATCTTCGTAGGTCAGTAACTAAGGATACAGTTTAGGGATAGAGGGAGAGAAAGAGATGAATGGGGAGCAGGACAGGGGGGAGAGAGAGGAAATGAGGAAGAAGGAAGGGGAGAGAGAAGGACTGGGATGGGGAGCAGAACATACAGACAGAGAGAAAAAGAAGGATGGGGAACAAGCCAGAGAGAGAAAAAAAGGGATGCAGATCAGGACAAAGATGGAGAAGAAAAAAGCAATGGGCTGCAGGATGGAGATGGAGGAAAAGGGTCCGAGGAGCAGGACAGAGGATACAAGAGACAGCTGGCTGGATGAGGGGGATACAGCGAGAAACGATGAGACAGGCAGCAGGACAGAGAGATACAGACAGAAAAGATGGGGACAAGAAGCAGGACAGAGGGATAATGAGAGAAAAAAAGGGAGAGGGAGCTGGACAGAGAGAGAGAAAGAAACATTAGGGATAGAGGGACTGTTGTGGTTTAACCCCAGCAGGCAGCTCAGCACCACACAGCCACTCACTCGCTCCCCCTCAGTGGGATGGGGGGAGAACAGGAAGGGTAAAAGCGAGAAAACTCGTGGGTTGAGATAAAGACAGTTTAACAGGTAAAGCAGAAGCGACACGTGCAAGCAAAGCAAAACAAGGAATTTCTTCGCTACTTCCCATCGGCAGGCAGGTGTTCAGCCACCTCCAGGAAAGCAGG
>NW_008824069.1:15284-15612 GCF_000699105.1 Pygoscelis adeliae
TCAACCTCCTGCGAAACATGCTGTGATCCCGCTTGGGGATCACAACCTCTGGCCCTGCCTCCAAACAACTGAGGGGGGCACATGACAGATTCCCACCCCCGGCAACTTCCCTGCAGAGGGGTGGTTAGGGGGGACTTCAGAGGAATTTTTTTTCTTCTCCCCCCCCTGCTGCTTCTCTTACAAAAAATAGATGGTTTTGTGTCTGTTGCTCTGGGAGAGTCACCGCTTGCTGCGTTGGCCTCTCTCCTCACTACCATTAGCACTCCTGTTGTTAGCACAACAGCCCGGGCTGTTGGTCAGCTTGACAGCGATGGCCTCGGCAGCGCCC
>NW_008824069.1:15630-17676 GCF_000699105.1 Pygoscelis adeliae
CTTGTCAGTGCAGATGAAGCCCACCTGCTGCGAGACACCTGTGCGTGGGGAGTCCAGGAGGCAGACCCCTGAGACTCTGCTGCATGCCCGCGGGACCCAGGCATCCGGGAAATCCTCCCCAACAGACCCTCCCGCGGGACCCAGATGTCCGAGGAATCCCTCCACCCTGACACCCCACTGCCCACCCACAGGATCCAGGAACCATTCCCCCACTCTGTAGACCCTACTAGGGACCCAGGGATCTGGGCAGCCCCACTCCCCCAGGGGGACCCAGGCGTCCAGGCGCATCTGTGACCTGGTCGATGAGGATGCAGGAGCTGATGATGTGGCCGTTATGGGAGAAGAGCTACTCCACCTCCTGCTCCATGTCCTTGGGGAAGCCGCTCGTGTAAAGGTTGGCATCGCGAATGAAGACCGAGCTAGGCTGGGCATAGGACACCTCGGGGGTGGCGGTCAGCCCCGGGGACCCAGGTGTCTGGGCACCAGAACCACCTCCTACCTATGGGCCCTCTCCTCAGGGACCCAGGACCACACACCCCCCAGGAAGGACCCTTTGCTGTCCATCCCGCCAAAAGACCCTGGCACCTGCCTCCCCCAAGGGACCCCCTGGTGTCCAGCACCCTGATGATCTTGGTCTGCAGTTGAGGCCACTGAGGGTGCTGATGGCCTTGTTGGCATTGCCCCTCTCAACGCAGTTGACAAAGCCATAGCCCAGGCTCTGGGCCTGGGCCTGTAAGTCTGCTTACACCTGCCTCCCTGCAGCTGCAGCTGCAACAGGCAGCCATACACTCTGGGAAGAAACTTCAGACCAGCAGCCCAGGGAAGTTCAAATAGGTCCTCCAGGCAGACCCTGCCCCACCTGATGTCATTGCTGTGCAGTGCCATCTCCCCTTTCCCTGGTACCTTGGGGTGGCATCGTTATCAGCAGGCATGAGAGTCGCAGGTGCCCCAGGCAACTCAGAGGAGCTCTCTTGCCCTGGCACTTGTCCACCACCAGCCAGGAGAAACTTGCCCCGGGCTGCTAGCCAAACCACTGTGCCATCGTCAGTCAGTTGCAGTGCCTGTGAGGAAAGGGCCAGGTATTTACCTCCTTATTGGCCATTAATCAAACAGCCCACCAGTACCATGCAACACGTGCTCTCTGAACCCAAATCAACACGTTGATGACGTCCCTTACAGCCACCCTATCCTGCAACTTCTTCTGCCTCCACCCCTGCTCCTCGCTGCCACTCTGTGCCCCCCTCCATTATTTTCTCCTTCCTCCATACACTATTCATGAGCATTATTTGCTTCCACAGCTGGAACCCTACAGGCAAGACAACCCCAGACCAGGAAGAACACAAAACAACAACAAAAATCACAAAGCAGCGTAAGAACATCCCTGAACTGTCTGTGCTAGATTCAGGAATAGGCCATCAGAAGAACACAATAAGCACAGAAGAGAACACCAGCCAGAAAAAACATACAACGCACAACAGTGTAGCACAGGTATCCTGTCGGAAAAGAAGGGCCAGAGAATGCTGCTCATTAGAAAATTGTTAGCAGTACTGACACAGCAAGATGGCTAACCCGAAAGACCTAGGCCATGAAGATCACGATGCAGATGGCACAACACGAGCACAGACAACTAGGCAAGATGGATCAGCAAGTACTTCCCACTGGAGAAAGGCCAGCAGAGCTGAGAGGGCGGTCACCAAGATGGCCAGACTGAAAGACTTTGGCCAACACGACCACAGTAGAGACATCGGTACACACACCTGATCTGTGCAAGGTCTGAGTTGCTCTGAAAGGCGCACCGAGGGCTCTGGGGCACATGGAAAAGCACACTGAAGGACACAGAAAGCATGGCCCCCCGTGCAAAGAAGAGCTAGCAAACCTGAGACAACCAGAGCTAAGACAGCTGGCAAGAAAAACCTGTGACACAAGAACACAACGCAACACTCACTGCTTCATCATGCAGAGCAAGACAAATCTGATCCATGCAGAAGGGATTGGCAATTTCAGCTGGTGCTCGCGAGGTGACCGTTGTGGTGGCACAATGATGTA
>NW_008824069.1:17756-18940 GCF_000699105.1 Pygoscelis adeliae
CAGGAATAACGCAAATAATTATTTGGCTTGGAAGTCAGAACCCCCATAGGCAAGACAGATGAAGCCTGATGGGTGCCACAGATGGCAAAGAGGAGCAAAGAAAGGCCCAAGCCATCCTCTCAGGCCTACCCTCCCCACCTACCTCCAAACCCCTCTCTCCTGTAAGGCTCCCACCTCACTTATCCTCAGTATAGCTCTACACAGACTCTGTCCCCAGAAGACGCTCCCAACAGCCGTCTCCTTTCACCCACCCACCCTCGGCTCTGCCTCCATGGCAGCTTCTCCAAACCCTCCCCATTGACCACAGCCTTCCTGTCTGCAACCTGCCGGTGTTCCCCCACTGCACGTCCAGAACCCCGGTGCCCATGTCACCAAGTGTTAAGACTTGTTCAGCCCCACCGAGCCTGCTGACAGCGCTCGCTCTCCCCTGCTGAGCCGCTCTCAGTCGTCAGCACAAGACATGTGCTTCATTACTGAGGAGAGGCCCGATGACAAGGCTGCATCAGCTCTACTGTAAGCGGCGTAATAGCAGGAAGGAAAAAACAGGGCACCACTAGGAAGAGATCTGGCCAGGACACAACACACTCTCCCCACTCCCTCCATCCCACGTGCCTTTTCCTGTGTGCCTGGACACCTCCATCGACACACTTCAGACCACGATCACAAACTCAGCTTTTCTTATGAACTTTGCTTCTGTTATCTTCTTTTTATGATTACAGTTCCAGCTCAGAGAAACCTGAATTTCATCCCTTCCCAAGAACAGTAAGCCTAGATTGACCGGTAAAAATTCTCTTATCCCTTTCCCAAGAAGGAAAGGAAAAGGGTGGCTTATCACTGCTAATAAATGAGACCTGCCTCCTGCCTCCCTTTTCAGGGTTACAGACCTCTGCTTGCCCCCAGCAGACCCCTAAATCCAGGCACAACAGCACCTCCCTTCCCTTGGGCTGCAGCCTCCCCGCCACGGCTAAGCCACATCACCTCTCCCACCACGGAAACCCGGCACCGCTACAGTACATTATAGAATCATAGAATCATAGAATCATTAAGGTTGGAAGAGACCTCCAAGATCATCGAGTCCAACCATCAACCCAACACCACCATGCCCACTAAACCATGTCCCTAAGCACCTCATCTACCCGTCTTTTAAATACCTCCAGGGATGGGGACTCAACCACTTCCCTGGG
>NW_008824069.1:19611-20797 GCF_000699105.1 Pygoscelis adeliae
AGGGCTCTTGCTACGGGCTGACGCCGAGCCGTCGCCATGGAAACCCCGGTTCCCGGCGCAGGCCCGGGAAGGCGCGCGGGGCCCCTCCTAACCACATCCGAAGGCCACGGAGGAGGAGCGGGAGCAAGCCCTGGAGACCCTGAACACTCCCCGGGGGTGTGAGGTGCAGCCTTGCAGGGCCGGACAGGCCTCGGGGCCCCGAGGAAGCCCCAGCGATCGGGAAAGGCCCAGAGTCCGCAGCCCCTGGGGACCCACCCCGGCCACAGAGATCCCACAGCACCTGGAAAGTCCCGGAAAGCCCCCGAGACCCTGACAGGACACCTTCAGACCCTGAAAGAACCCCAGTCAGTCTGAGAACAGGCCCAGGGACCAGGAAAGATGCTCTTGAGCATGACTTGGAGGTTCTGGAAGAGCCCAATCTGCAGGAGCCTTGGAATAACTGGGGACACCCCCAGCACACCTGGAGCAGCTCAAGCAGCACAAAGACATCCACTTGGAAACCTCGAGAACAGCCCCAGCAATGTACTAATAGCCTGGAAAGAGCCCTGGAGCATCCCCAGAGACACAAAGATGGCCTAAACCACCCAATTTATAGGTTTGAAACGCCCAGTGCTGCCCTGAAGACACCAAGTGTGCCCTTAGGGGCCTTGGGAAGCCCAGCTAGCTTGCAGGAGCAGCAAGGCAGCCCTCAGAAAGAACACTGGAGAATACATAGCAGGTCAGAGCCATCAAAAGGCCACCCAGAGACCCCAGAAAAGCCCCAGAGCAGCCCCAAACACACCTAGACAGTCCTGGAGACCCTACAAAGAGTCCCCAGCACTCAGAGCAACCCTAAAGATGCCAAGATAGTGCCCCAACGCCTAAGAAAGAGCCCAGAGTAGCCCCCAGAGATGCCAAGATGGTCTGAAGGAAAAGCCTCAGATCCAGGCATAGCCCCAGAGGCACTGAGCTGCACCTTGAGACTATGCCTCCAAGCATACATGGGTTTCACTGTGCTTCTGCCAGTGCCTTTGTTCAGTGCTGCCAGGTCTGCAACACGGGGGCAGCGCTGCCCTTTCCTCCCCCCACCCCTGCAGTGGGAATCGGTGTGTGGTTGGCGTGTGCAGCACGTGCTATGGCTGGATCCCCACTCCAAAGGCGGAGGTGCTTCTGCAGGGCCGGGCACAAGTGGGTTTGGTCCCAGATG
>NW_008824069.1:21671-29545 GCF_000699105.1 Pygoscelis adeliae
GGTTGCAGACTTGCCCACCTGATGGCTGGTACCTCCTAGTTAGGACAGGGAGTTGAGGAAATGGCTCTCCCCTGCCAGAGTACTCAACATGGAGCTCATGTCACCCACAGCCATGTTGGCACCACCAGATGCAGGAAGCAGGAGGCCACCAGCAGGGCTTGGGGGCCCAGGCAGCAGTGCAGGTGTCTCTGGATCTTCCACAATGGCAGCAAAGTCAAGGTGCGTATTCTCCAGGTCCAGGGAGTCCAGGCTGTTGGCCACCTGCTCCCCCGAATCCAGGTAGTAATATGAGCTGCCTTTGAGTCCTTCCAAGCTCCCACCATAATGCCCGGGACCCCCACAGCTTGCTGCTGTTTGGCCCAGCAGCTTATGCCCACCTTTGCCCACCTGCACATGTGTGCCCTGGCCTGGGTAATACAGCAGGGCATTACCGGGCCCCTCAGGTGTGGGGCGGGCAGGGGGCAAGCGAGGTACACGCCGGGAACTGGCTTCCACTCCCTCATAGGAATGACTTGGCTGAGCCAGGTTGCCCGCATAGTTCAGATTGTTTTGGTGACCGGGTGGTTTAGGGCCACCAGGTGGGTGTGGTACCATCTCTGGGTTGAAGCATGGGGCATTTAGGAGGTGTTGGGTCTCTGCCAGACCCTGCAGGTGATCTGGTTTGGCTTGGTAACCAGCGTACCTGGGGCTGAGGTACAGTGGTGCTTGCATAGCTTGGCACTGCCCAGGTTCACTGCTCAACCCCATGCCAGCCTCCCCTCCCTTGGAGGCTAGTTGGTCTCCCCACATCAGAGCCTGCTGGGCCTGCACATAGCTACGGACCATCACTTCTTTGGTCTGCATGGTGGGGGTCTGGGCTCTTCTAGCGCCCAGGCTCAGCATGCCCATGAAACTGACAGGTGCCTGTTCCTCGGACTGGTAACCATCAGGCCCTACATTCATAGCTTGGCCAAATGATGCAGGAGGCTGCATGGGTCCAGCAAGCTTGGCATTCTGGCAGGGAGCAAGTGCTGGGGCAGGTGCTGGGTAACGCTGCTCAGATTTGATCTGTAGTCGGTTAAGCCGGTGCCCCCCAGAAAATCCACTGTCCTGGCATGAGCTCACAAGTTTGGGTTGCTGCTCACAAGAACTGGGTAGTGGGTACTCAGTACTTAGATGGTGACAGTGTGGCCCAGACATGGCAGCAGCAGAGGCACTGACACTTGACTGCCCAGATCTCATCTCCAGATTGCCTTGGGAAGGTTCATCCCAAGGAGCTGGCATGGACCCGTTGCCAGCATGCATACTCGTGAAGTGCTGGTTCATCTGGCACTGAGGGAGGGAGAACTCGGACTGAAGCAACCCCTCCTCCATGTCCCTGTGCCCTCCTGGGTTCAGTTGCATACCCTCCGTGATCCGGTGAGCGCTGCTGTAGAGGCCTTCACACTGGCGCTCCACACCTGTCCCCTGGCATGGGAAGCTTTCCTCGGGGTAATTCAAGTACTGTTCCATCTCTAGCAAGCCAGACTCCGTGGCTGCGCCAGGGCCCTCTGTGCTCACGCTCTCCAGGAAGACATTTTCACTGATGCTGGGTGGGCGTGGGGAGAAGACATGGCGCTGAAGGTTGGCATCAGAACCACCCAAGGGCTGCAGAGCAGTTCTGCCCACTCCTGGCACATTCACATTACCCATGCTCTTAAAACGATGCACCTTGGGCACAGCATGAGGGTTGGCCACGGTCCGGGCAGGGTCGCTGGCCCGCCGCACACCATTCCGAGGCACCAGGTGAGGTGGAACGCTGCCTGCATAGCCAGGGTAGTCATTGGAACTATGCCTTCGCAGCAAACCATTTGCAAGGAAGCAGGGTTTGGCTGGCGCAAGGTAGTCCCCAGGTAAGCTGCTGTGGCCACCCATGCCCACCCGCTCCATGTTGGGCAGTGGAGTTGGGGGTGGGCCACCTGTGGCTGCAGCGTATTTGGCCTTGAGACGGTAGCGCTGGGCCGGGGTAAGGCTGCCCACACCTGGCAGCCCTCCACAGTGGCTGGCGTCACTGGAGCGTCGCGACTCGTCCGGAGAGATGGGGTCATAGCTGTCTGCCAGGCCTGCCCCACTGGGCATTGCCCCTGCCTCGCCACCCAGACATGGCCCAGCCAGGTGCGGGGACACCAGAGATGAGCGCCGGCTCACAGTGTAGGCTGAGCTTACGGTACTGGTGGCACTGCTCCGGCGCTCGTTCAGTGGCATGCCCATCTCTGCTGCTGACAGCTCCGCAATGCGCCGGTGCGAGGCAGCTGGTGGCAGCACGGAGATCCCAGGCAGCCCCCCAGGCAGGCCTGAGAAAAGAAAAGGAGGAGTTACACGAAGGAACTCAGGGCACAGCATGGCACCAGTGGTCAGAGGAGGAACAGGCAGCCACCTCCAGTACCAGGATGGGGCCTCTTCCGTGGTTAGTGCCTGCTGGGACAGGAAGCATATTCAAGCGGTGGCAGCAAAGAGGGGTCACAGCCCAGATGTGGGGGTCCACCACTAGTGAAAGGAAGGTGTGGAAACCTCTCTGGCTGCAAACCAGACCTCTCTTGACACAGTGCCCACGGGACTGGCCCTGCATCCGGGTGGGAGGGAACCAGAGTCTCACCGGCTCCAGGGATGGCTGGCAAATTCAGGCCCTTGATAGATGATGGCTTCCTCATCTGCTTCAGTTTGTCAATGCGAAGATTTTCTAGCTTGTGGAGGGCCATGAGCCCTGAGGTGCCCATGGGCTCACCAGGCACCACATCCTCCAGCGTGGACAGATCCTCGTAGCTCCCACCTGCGTTGCCCGCCATCTCCACCCCACTGTCATTGTTGGTGGTGCTGCCGAGTGGGGAGTGGTCGCTGCTGCATGATGACTGCCCACCTGGGCTGGGCTGCGGCTTCTAGGGGGTACCCAAAACATTAACCAAGGAAAAGGGGGTGAGATATCCACTACACACTTAATGCAACCTGTGAGCCCGCACCCTGCCAGATGTGGAGATGACTCCCCTACCATGCAAACTGACTCCTCCACCAGGCCTGGTCCGGCCTCCCTCCGTCATCACGCCCCCAGCTCCTTACCAAGGCCAAGTCAGGTACCAAGAGTTTGCTGTCATCCTTCCGGGCCTCAGTGGGGCCATTTGTGTCTTTCTCCTGCTTCATGTCTGGGGGGCCACTGGGGGTGGGCAGTGCACGACCTGGCACCACATCCCCTCGATGCTTCTTGGTGACATGGGCATCAGGGCCGTGCACCGTTTTCACATGTTTGCGCAGGGAACTGGGGTCTGTGTAGCGCTTGGTGCAGCCTGGAATCTTGCACACATAGGGCTTCTGTCAAGGAAAAAAGGTAGGCATGTGAAGGGAGGGCGTTAGCTCCAACTAGAGACCCCTCCCAACAAAGTACCAGCTGGGCATGAAATAAATCCCCCTCCCCTCCTTCTCGAGTAGGCCCGGGAACTGAGGGTGGGAAGGGATCAAAGAGGCTAAGTCCCCATGCAGGGAGCACGTTAGGTGCTACAGCAGGGCCTTGGAGGAGGTCATAGGGGGCCAGAGGAAAAATGCAGACAGTGCTCCACAGGAGTGGGGCAGGGGGTAAAGAGACCCTGGTGGGAATGCAGGTGACCGAGGAAGGGAGCAGGGGGCTATGCTTTATTAGAGCAGGCAAGGAGGACAGCTGGGGCACACAGGAAAAAAAAAACAGGGATGCAGGGAGTTTTCAGAGTACGGGACTAATCAGGAGGCATACACGGAGCCCAAAGGGGTGCAAAGAGCCCCAGATGGGTCTGTACCTCATTAGAGTGAGTGCGGTTTTGATGCTTGGCCCGGTCAGAAGCATTGGAGAAGGCCTTGTTGCAACCCTCGTGTTCACACACATAGGGTTTTTCACCCGTGTGTGAGCGCAGATGCGTCTTGAGGTTCTCCAGACGTGAGTAGGCTTTGTTACAGCCCTCGAACTGTGCAGGCAAGCAGGGTGAAACATGCCACACACCTTCAACAGACCCTGTACCACATCACCCCCACGCTACATACCCATGGCACATCTGCCATGGACACGTATTACACCTCCCAACCAATGCACAACACACCTGCCCTCCTTCAGGTGCATGTTGTCACACCACTGCACAGCCCTTTACCCTTCCGGCCTATGTCATGCCACCTCACTATGCGCTGGCCACATGGCCATGCTGTACCCAGCCTGCTACATACCCCTTTACCTCATGGGCATCTCTGCCATGCCATTGATCACACAGGCTCTGGCCTGCCACCCATGAACCCCACTCCATCATGCACTACCATGCTCCTGACTACCCTGTCTGTCCCACCTCATTTTCCCCACCACGTCCCCCTCAATGCCATATACCAGACGGGCCAGCTCGCACCCTGCCCTGAGCTCTGCCTGGTGCAAGGCACCACAGCTTAGCTGAGGCTTTGCAAAGGCTCGTGCCAGCTCACCGTGCATTTGTGAGGTTTCTCGCCTGTGTGACGTCGCATGTGCACCACCAACATGTACTGAGCTTTGAAGGGCCTCTGCTCCCGGGAACATGCTGCCCAGTGGCACACAAACTCCTTCTTCTCCCCATGGATATGCTCATTGTTGATGTGCTGCGGAGAGAAGGGGCATCACTGGTGGCATTGGGGAGGGCACCAAGGGTCAGGGAGATACAGATGTCTTAAGAGAGTATCATGGGAGAAATGGACATAGAGGGACTGGGATGGTGGGTGGAGACACCAGAGGTCAGGGGAAAACAGAGTGGTCAGATGGTGTCTAAAAGAGGCAGGGGATACAGGAGATGGCTGGGGGCTATTTGGGGAGGACCAAGACATAGGGGTCAAGGTGGTCTGAGGGGTGGTCAAGGGGATATAGAATTGGGAGTGTCTGGAGGGAGACAAAGAGCAAAGGAGGAAGTCGGGATGCACCAGTGGTTCAGGAGAGCTGCCCCAGGGGTGAGGAAAGCCAGACTGGGCGTTTCCCCTAGGGACATGGTATGGGAGGGTCACGAAGAACTTGCCCACAAGAAGTGGAGAATGCGTGTCCCTCCCTTCCTAGGGGCAACTTCCAACATCGTGCACCTGTGTGGTAAGTTCTCAGGGCGGAGGAGGGGGGGGCGAGGGGAGCGGCTCAGTATAGGACAGTCTTGGAGTAGGAGTTGTGGGTTGACACAGGGGGACGTCAGCCAGCAGCCTGAGGGCAGGTTCTGGGACTGGATGTACCCAGGCAGGACCTAACTCACATGCACCAGCTGCTCCTGCGTATCAAACTCCTTGGCACAGCCATCCCAGTAGCAATTGGTTTCATACACAGTCTCAGATTCAGGTTTCCCATCCTCCTTCTCCAGATCTTCCCGAACATCAAGCATCCCCAGCAAGGGGTCCTGGGGGAGCATAGCTAGATAAGCACTCCCAGGTACGACCCTTTGTGCTCCCCGTTACTGGGAGTGGTGCCAGGGAGAAGTATAGAGCCCTGGGGAAGTGGGGGGATCTCAAGGCCTGGGGAGTACCTGGGTGCCTGTGGAAGCTGGACTGGAGATGTCGCCCTCGGACCTCTCCTCTGGGTATTTGACAGTCAGAGGGCTGCTCAGGCTCCACTCCAACTTTAGCTGCTACCAGGGCAGGGGAAAGGTGGAAAGCAGTCAGCACTGCAATGCCCGCTGGACCACCACCTATATGGGATGCACCACTTATATGCATGCAAGACCCCCTTACCTGGCAGTGTTTGAGGGTCCCACGAGCTGGGGCATGGTGCAGGAGCCCTGGGCAGGTGGACAGGTGTTCATGGGAGCTACATGGTGGTGGTGCGGGAGTGTGGCTGTAGAGGTGGCCTTGGCCCTTCTGCTGACCCGGTGGACTCTGGTACCCCAGTGATGGACTGCAAAGAGCAAGAGGGATGACCAGATGACACCACCAGAGGACAGCAATTTAGGTCTTTTGAGCCAGGGACCCCAGGTGTCTGAACTCCCAGCCACTCCTTCCCTAACCCATTGTCCCACTCTGCTCTCCCCTTCCCCAGCCCTCCCCCCAGGCACTCCCCAAGTTGGGAATCGGCATTCACACTCCCAGACTGACAGGCTGCATGCATGCCACCAGGGCTGAAGTCTGGTGCCCACCTGATGGTGCTGATGGAGAGGTGGCCATAGGAGCCACTGGCAGAGGCGCAGCGGGAGTTGATGAACGCAACAAGGGAGTTGGGTGAGGTGCGGATTACCGTCTGCAGGTCAATGCTAGAGTCTGACAGGGGTGAGATGGACAGTGCCCGCTTCTTGCCCAGTTTGCCTGCACCACGCGGCGTTGAGAACCGTGAGCCTGGGATGGCAGCAGAGAGTGGGGGGCATTCCTCTCAGCATGGGTCCTAGGAGGCTGAAGAAACCCCCAAGGACACAAGCCTGGTGCTTTGGAGCCTGGAGGAGTACCCTGAGTGTGCCGATACGCTTCTGATTTAGAATAGAACAGAACAGAACAGAATAGAATAGTAGAATAGAATAGAATATTTCAGTTGGAAGGGACCTACAACGATCATCTAGTCCAACCGCCTGACCAATTCAGGGCTGACCAAAAGTTAAAGCATGTTATTAAGGGCTTTGTCCAAATGCCTCTTAAACACTGACAGGCTTGGGGCATCGACCACCTCTCTAGGAAGTCTGTTTCCAGCGTTTGACCACCCTCTTGGTAAAGAAATGCTTCCTAATGTCCAGTCTAAACCTCCCCCAGCACAGCTTTGAGCTCCCACGCATCCTATCACTGGATCCCAGGTAGAAGAGATCAGCACCTCGCTCTCCACTTCCCCTCCTCAGGAAGCTGTAGAGAGCGGAGTGATGAGGTCGCCCCTCAGCCTCCTTTTCTCCAAACTAGATATACCCAAAGTCCTTAGCCGCTCCTCATAGGACATGCTTTCCAGCCCTTTCACCAGCTTTGTTGCCCTCCTCTGGACGAATTCAAGGACCTTCACATCCTTCTTAAATGGTGGGACCCAGCACTGCACACAGTACTCAAGGTGAGGCCGCACCAACCCTGAATACAGTGGGATAATCACCACTTTTGACCGTCTGGTTATACTGTGATGCACCCCAGGATGCAGTTTGCCCTCTTGGCTGCGTGGGCACACTGCTGGCTGCTATTGAGCCTGTGGCCGACCAGCACCCCCAGATCCCTTTCTGCAGGGCTGCTCTCCAGCCACTCCTCTCCCCAGTTTATACTTGTTGCTGACTTTGGACTGTGGCAAGGCTCAAAAGTGTCCCCCCTCCCTACCACAGCCATCAGTGTTCCTAGGGGGTACCTGAACCCCTTGACACACATGTACTCCCTGCTACAGCTGATATCATCCCAAGAAAAGTGCCTGATCCCTTTGGCCACAGCCAACATAAATCCTCCTGTTCACACAGCCATCATTGTTCCAGGAAAGATACCTGAAGCCCCAGCAGTCTCCTCCCTCATCACAGGCGTCACTGTCCCCAGCACTGCCCAATCCCCTCAGCACACACACCTGTACTCCTGACACAACACAATCCCCAGGAGATGCCTAAACTCCTTGTAGAACTCCTATCTGCCCCATGCCCTCCCAAGACTGGAGACTTACCATCACCACCGCCTGAGTGCTCGGTTCCTGGCACCAACCCATAGCCACGGTGACTGCTCATGAGGTTTGACTGATGGCATAAGGGGAAATCAAGTCCTGGCAGAGGGGAGGAAGAAGATGGGAAGATGTATTAGGGTGGGTAGCACAAGGGGGAGAGGAAATCCCCAGAGCATCCCTGAACCCAAGAACTGATTCTGAAGTCGGGGTTCAGGCCCCCTCAGGCCCAGGCGCTGGCCGGGACGAGGGGGCTACGACCGACCTTGTGGCCCTGGGGCACCCGGGACTGGTCCGTGGGGTGGGCGCAGGCAGCAGG
>NW_008824069.1:29847-31627 GCF_000699105.1 Pygoscelis adeliae
GGCCCCGCCCTGGCCTCCCCGCAGCCCGCGTCCACCCCCGCCCTGCTCACAGCCTGAAAGCTCCCGCCGTGGCCCCGCACCCACCCGCCCAGGGTGCACAACCCTCTGTGCTGGCCACTGCTGTGCTGCTGCTTCCTGGCAGCCCCCAACACAGAGCTCTGCCCCGAGCCCGCGGCAAAGTGAAGTCCCGGGGGCGCTGCCAAGGCGGGAGCAGCAGGTGACAAAGGGGGAAACCTTGTCCCCCCCGTTTTGGGGCACAGACGCGAACAACGAGAGTCCAAGGCATAGGAACTGGGCTAGAGGGCATCTGACTCAGCAGCAACCACCAATGAACATCTCCGCATACCCAAAAACTTTGGGGACCCCTGCCCTGCTGTGGTGGCCCTTGGCATTTTCCCTTGCCCCCTCCCACACGTACACATCCTGGTGCTCCTTTCCCATCAGGGTGGCCCCCCCTGCCCTAAGGGCTCCCACTCTCTCCCTGGAGCTGGGGGCCATTCCCCGCCTGGGGCACAGGCCCATATGTACCTGGAAGGGAGAAGAGGCTGGTGCAAGATGAGATGTCTCAGGGGCCCAGGTGCAGCCCCCCACATCCCTCTGCTCCCTTGCTGACATTGCAGAGACATAAACCATGCAGAAAACTGCATGCCTCCGGCAGGCTGGTGGGGGCAGGAGGTACAAGCCATGGCAGCTCCGTGTCAGCACAGCCACCTGGCCAAACACCGAGGCCATCCCCTCCAAAGCAAGTATGTCTGTCGCCATGCCCCCAGTGCCTGGCAGGCCCCCAGGCCCCTTGTAGCACCAGCACGAGGGAGTTAACACACCCTAACCACAAGAACCACAGTACACATCAGACCATTGCCCAGTTTAAGGCCACCTCTGATAGTTTGGCACAAGCGGTGACACTGCTGCAGAGCACCCTGTGGTCACCCATCACAAGCATCCCCCGATACTGACTTAGCAAGGTGCCCTCGTGCTTGGTGCTGTACTAAGAGGGTCCTGTCCCAGCAAGTCCCAAGTCCACTGTTGCAGGGAGAATGAAATACACACGCGTGCACCCAGACACCCACGCAAACATCCACACTCAAGCACACACATAGATGTAAAAATTCTGAGCCCTGCCAAAAGGGGAAACTAAGGCACAGGTGGTTAGAACCATTCCTGGTCAAAGGACCTGAGCTGGCACCCTGCTCTGCCCTCTTCATGGGTCCTTGCAGCATCTGCAGGTCCCACCCAGCCCTGCCTCGCCCATGGGTCCCCTCCCTGCCTGCAGGCCAAAACCCTGCCCTGTCCCACCCACATATTGCACCCCTGCCCACAGGGCTCGGCGCAGCCCACTATCGCATCCCTGCCTCCAGGTTCCTACCCTGTGCCTGGGTCTCATTTCCACCTGCGGCTCTACCTGGCCCTGCCCATGGTCAGATCTCCAACTGTGGCTATGCCTTCAGCCTCTGCACCCAGGTCCTGGCCCACAGCTCCATCCCCACCCATGGTCACTGTCCTACCCCAAGACACCTGAGGGCTTACATGAAGGACAGAGGCTCTGGAAGGAGAAACAACCACAGGGTGAGGGAGAGGCACATGTGGGTGGCGCTGGGAATAAGGCCTCCTGCCCCCTCAGCTTCCCCCTTTGTGAGACCAAGGGAATCGCCCCAAACAAGGGGTCTGGGGGAGTGGGAGCCCCTCGCCCCACTGGGAAAGTGCTGGGTTGCATTTGGAGCACGGGGGGGTGAGGGGGGCAGCAATTCTTCCGCATGAGTTGCCCCTTTGAAAGCTTGTC
>NW_008824069.1:31734-39412 GCF_000699105.1 Pygoscelis adeliae
AGGAAGGTGGTGGCGCTGGGGGCAGGCAAGGGAGAGATGAGTAGAAAACGGGGGGGTGGGGGGGCAGAAGAGAGGCCTCTTACCTGCCTGCTGGACCTGGGCCTTGCAGCAAAGATTGGGAGATTAGCTCCAGGGGAAGCCTCCCATCTGCCCCCTACCCCAGCCACAACATCTAACGAAGAGAGGGTTTGCAAGTTCACAGAAGTTTGTCTAGTTGTGCAGTCAACCACAGCACCCCCCCAGCCCTTTGTGCACACAGCTATTCACATGTGCGCAGACACACACACACACGGATGCATGAACATATATTTCCACATATCTGGAGAGGCACATGTGCAGCTGGTAGATGATGGGGGGGTGTTGGAATTCAGCAAAGCCAAAGCCCCCTGTCTCCCCCTCCCGAGAACCGTCACCTGAGCTCCTCCAGGCTGCCCTAGACCCACAGTCTTAGCCCACCAGCTCCATGCTCTACGTGAGAGCAGGCAGGTTGCTACCATGCAGCGCAGTAACCATATGCAGCCACCCCAGCCCAAAGGGGAGTGGGGCTGTGCCTGTCCAGACAGGCGCACTCACCTGCTGCAGCAGCAATGGGATGATGGGCTCTGCCCTGGGCCCGGCTGGCTCCCACCAGCCTACAGCTCCCTGCCCCGACCTGGACTGGGGACATGCTGCCCTGAGTTCCAAGCAGATAGGGCACCATCTGTGGGGCATCTACTGCTTCCAGGAGAAGGGTTAATTCACCCATAGCCTTTGTGATGTCCCCTCTACCTTGCTGACTGTTAGCCCCATTGACCTTGCTATGCACAGCTGTGCCAGCCCCTGCCGTGCCCACCACCTGCTATATCCCTGCACACACATACACGCACACACATTCACAGAGCACATGTACACACACCTGTAGAGTGACCACCACACAAACTCCATGTGCATGCACACAGCACCTGTGTAACATGCAACACACACTTATGCGCACCAGAGAACATGTATGTCCAATGGAACACATGCAAAGCTGCATGTGCATGCATACAGCACACATGCACACAACACATGCAGATGCACAGGTTTACATAAACATGCATGGAGCACATGTGGGCACACAGAGCACACACGCATGCACAGCATACCACCACACATGAGGAACACACAGGCATGTAGCACAAGGCACATTACCCCCGCGTAATGACTCCCCAGCCTTGTGCGCCATCTCCCTGCCTGGGGTGGTATCCTCTCTGTGCACCCTCCAGCACCCACCACATGCAGGACTGGGGGCAGCTCAGTGGGGCTTTGGTCCCCACCACCCCCAGTCCCTGGCCACCTAGGTACAGCAAGAGGGTCAGGGTCCCACTGTGCCAAGACAGCCTCTCCTTCCTGGGTCCAGGCAGAGGGGAGGAGTTTGGCGAGCAGACCCAGCCTGGCAAGGGCTGGGTCTCCCTGCCGGGCACCCTGGAGGCAGGCGGGTGCCAGGCAGGCGTGACAGCAGTGACATGGCTGTCTCCGATCTCACATGTTCCCCCTGCTGAGCACCAGCATGGGGGGGTGGCTATGCAAGGCAGAAAGTGCCCAGAGCCCACAGGTCCCAGCTGCAGGATGCTCCCCCAGCCCATGGGGTCCGCAGGGGCTCCCCGGACCCTGGTGGCCCCCTGAGCGGGGGAAGCTGGAGGGGGCTGGGGATGCAGGGAGCCAATGGGAACTGGCCCGCGGCTCCCCCCCCGCCCCCGCCTGCCGCACACCGCCGCGGCCCACCCAAGTCGCAGCCTATGGGCATAAATTTGAGAGCCAGGCGCAGCCGGGATTGAGGGGAACCTTCCCTCGGTCTCCTCCTGCCAAGAAACTCAAACTGAAACACATTCCTCCTCCTCTCTGCCAAGAAAACAAGGAGCGCAGCCAGCGGCAGGAGCAGTTGAAGCAGGGCTGGCTCCAGACACCAAAATGCCGCACAGGAGGGGGTCAGGACTGGCCATCCCCCTCCCCCCCAGCTCCTTGCCTTTTATTTCCTGCAAACACATCTAAAATCTGTCATCTGGCTCCAGTTTCCTGAGGACACTGGGGAATGGGGAGGGGGGGGAAAGGGAAGGAGACAGAGGAGAAGGCGCAAAAGGCAGAGGGGGGAAGGAGATGTAGTGAGCTTGTACCGAAGGACGACAGTCAGGATGCCTACACTGATGGGTGTTGGAGCAGAGATGGCGGGAAGGAGGCAGAGACATAGACGCAGGCACTGACAGGGGAATCACATGCCCTTAGGAGACCTGGCTGCAAGAGGAGGAGGCAGCAGGCTGCACCCCACCACACCCTGCGACAGGGCAGACTCCCACCCCAGCTCCTGCCTCGCACCAGGAACGCTCCCTGCTCCCTACCAGCTCTGACAGCCCCGGGGCTGGCCAGCCCGCAGCAGTGGGTGCAATGTGCTGCAGCAGCGGGGCCGCCATCCAGCCCAGCACGCAGGGGTGGTGGGGGTCCCTGTCTGCACCTCAGCATTGTCCCCATCATCTCCTGCCCCAGGCCCAGGCCCAGCAGGGTTAACCGCCCCGGAGCCCCACTGTGGAGGAATGTGATGTCAGGGCTGGATTAGCCTGTACAGCCGAGATCCCAGCCGATAGACCAGCAGCACTGAGCTGTGTGTGGCACAATCCATCAACCCGCCCAGCACAGCCCCCAGCGTGGGGGGCCTGGGGGAGGGCTCTGTGTGTGCATGCGTGGGGGGCATCTGTGTTTCTGTAAGCGTGTGTGTGTGAATGTGCAAGTTTGGCCATATGTGTTTGCATGTGTGGAGAGGGATTTGTGTTTATGTGTGAGTATGTTTTGGGGGGGTGCTTGTGTGTATGTACTCACAGATGTATGTGTTTACATGCATGCTTGCATGTGTGCTTGTGCATGCCTACATGTGTGGAATGTGCGTATGTGCATGTCTACATGTGCATGTTGGGAGCTAAAACAGTAGCTAAACATTTGCAGGCCCAGTCACCCCAAACCCTTACCCACTGAGGGAGCAAGGGAGGGCCAGAGCAGAGGGAAGAGGCAGACAGAGAGCAGGGTCCAGCAGTGCGGCAGCGGCTAGGGTGGGGAGATGCCCCAGAAGGCCACCACCGCATATGCTCTCCACCCCCTCAGGAGAGGTGGGGTCTAGCCCTGCGGTAGGCAAACCCCTGAGCCCATCACAGGCATAGAGCCCTGCAGACACCCCTGCAGCCCTCTCCTCAGTCATCTTGTGACCCAAGGTCAGCCACATGCCCAACTGGTTTAACCCTACAGGGCCTTAGGAAAAACATTGATCTGGCTTAAGATCTGCCTTCCCGCACGGGGGCAGCAGTTCAGACAGAGCTGCGGCTGGGGCAGTTCTGCAGACACAGAACAGGAACACGGCAGAGGGCCAGGCTGAGCTGCAGCACGTAGGTGCAAGTAGCAAGGCTGAAAGAGAGCTGCCAGGGAGCCAATGCTCCCTCATGCCAGCGACAGTCCAGGATCAAAGGGGCACATCCTAGCTGCCTCCCAGGGCAGGTAGGATGTGGCAGTGCCCCCACACTCCTCCCCAGCTATGATGTCTCCTGCATGCTGTACAGCCTCCCCAGGTGCCACAGCTGGCACCCATTGGGGGTGGGGAAAGGTCACTGATGGTGGGGCAAAGACGGTGAAATTCTCCCCTGGAAGAAGCCCCCTTTCCCTGCCTTGGAACCAAGTTGGGGCCAGGCCAGCCTGCGCTGGGGAGCTGCTTCCCCTGACCCCACACGCTTTCTCATCTCTGCCTCCAGCAGAACTGATGTGCAGACCTCCCGCCCAGCTGCCTTGCTATGCGTCTGACCCCACTGTTAGGCCAGGCCTTTAGGGCGAGCCCAAGCTCCTCTGCATGGGGCAGCTAATCTGCCCAGGACTGCAGCTGCCACAAAGCACATTGCTTCAGGTTCAGGGGGTCTGAAAGGGGACAATTCAGGGTCGTGATCCCATGCTGGTGTGGGCTGCCAAGCTCATTCCAAGGTGGTCCCTTGCCTGGAAAAGATGAGGCAGAGAAGAACCAGCTTCAGGGGAAGCTGACGCGTGTGGAGGGAAAGGGGCAGAGACATCCATGCCAGGACAGATTCAGGACATCCTCCACTGGATTCTCCCTCCCTTCTCCAGCCCCAGCTGGCACCTTCAGAAAACGTAACACATCCTCATTCCCCACCTCATGCGAAAATTCTCTGCCCTTCGCACCACTTCCAGTAAGGACCAGAAGTCCCTCCCCAGCCCACCCACTCCTCCAGCAGCACAACCTTATGCAAACCACAGTACACCACCACCCATATGCCGCATCTCAGCAAGGGGCAAAACAATCTAACCCCTCACTCCCACATGCATCCACACCCACTCATGACCATGCACTGACATGCCTCTAGACATGTTAACACACACTAACACACGTGTGCTTTGGGAAGAGGGGAAGGCAGGCCAGCCTGGGGCACAGCCCTGACTGCCCGGTCTCCAGTGTATCACAGGGCAGAGACAGCCCATGGAGGAGGGCTGCAGGGTGGAAGCTCACAGCTCCACGCTCCCTGCGCCTGTTTCCCCTGTAAAGCAGGGACCGCCGACCCTCAACCACAAGCTGAGCCACTCAGGAAGCCGTGGCAAGCCGGGCAGGAACGGTGCTTGATAGGTGGTCCCAAAGTAGGCAGGCAATTGTCGTGGGCTTGCATGTTGTTTGCTTTGGCCCCCAGCACACACTACCCCTGCAAATTGCTCACATAAAGCCACTTCCCTGGCCCCTACCTTCATTGGGCTGGAGTCTGGGTGGGGGCAAGGTTTTTGGGGTGAGGGTAAGGGGGGGGTGCACACATGGAGCAGCTGCTACAAGGAATTTTTATGCTTCCCCCTTCCTTCCCAGTGCTGGAGGGAAACAGCAAAATTGAACATGTGGGACCCATAAAAGCCCAGCTCTGAGTCATGGCTGTGGGAGCCCCTGCCAGGCACAGCTCCATGGCATCAAGGCATCACCCCCAACCCAGCATGCTCGTGTGTTACATGGAGGGACACCCCCAGAACAGGGGCTGCAATGAAGGAAATCCTGGCATCCTGAGGGAGAGAAGGTAGGACATGGGAGGCAGTGGGCTACAGTGTCATCTGTCCTCCCACTGCAGCCAGGGTAGTTCACACTGAGCCTGTTCCCACCCCAACAGCTCCATCCTGCAGGATTCCTCAGAAGATGGGAACAGGAGGATGTGCAGGACCCGGCAGGGACTTCAGCAGTCATTAAAGGATTAGCTATACAATAGCAATCCTTTTTAATCTGTGGAACTGCCTGTCTCTTGACATGCTGAGCATGGAGCAAGGTAAGCACAGCACTTGGGGATTTAGGAAGCATAAGTTGCTCCTCCTTTGGGGCAGGAGACCCCCTCTGTCTGCTGAGAGGTGGTGGTGGGAGTGCCCTCAGGCTGTTCCCAAAAGTCCCCAGCAATCCCTTGCCTGCTGGGACACATTTGTCTCTCCCGAAGTATCTGCCACTGGTGGAGGTGGGTGGCACAGATGCCTGCTTTCCTGTTCCTTGACTGGAGACCTGCTCTGTCCATACACACAGCAACCCCATCACTTAGAGCCATGTTCTCTGCCACCATGGGAGGCACCAGCCAGGGCTTTGCTCCCCCTAGATCAGGGGTGGGAGTTTGACAGTGGGGTTGCACCACATCTGGAAACATCTGCCCCACCCCACCCCAGCCTCAGACCCAGATGCAGCAGAGCTGAAACCCAACTCTGTTTTTGCTGCTTGTTCCCACTCTGAGGCAGCTATTTTACCAGCTGTTCACCTTGTTATTCTGCAGCTTCTGAAGGGTTTTGATGTGCCGTAAGGATTGGGGTGGATACACTTGCTGTGTTCCTGCAAGGATTTCTGTAGAAGAATCCCCTCAGTCTCACCAAGGACCCACCCAATGGACCTTTTTTATGTAACACATCACCGGGATTGCTAAACACCAGGAGAAGATATCAAGAGAAACTGAGGCACACAGATAGAGAGACTCCAGTACCACAGAGAGACTCTAGCACCACAGATGCAAGACACCAACCAGGCAGATAATTGTGCACACGTGCATACAGGTATGTACGTACACATGCAAACAGGCCCCTCTGTACACATGTCCATAGGTGTGCATGCACATACATACTCCTGGGGGACACTCTGGGTGTAGAAGGATTGCTCTCCCTTCTGACCAACTACCAGACACTCAAGGTTTCCCTCTTCTAGTATGTCAGTACAGATGGACAAGAACAGGCCTAGTGGCCTGTAGAAGGAAGGAAAGACAACACCACAAATACCCTTTTGTGAAAGCCATGTCACACATGGGTATGCGTATGTATGGGTGTGCATATGTCTGTGCACATGTGAACATGTGTACATGAGGGTGCATGCATGTGCAGTTGCATGGATGTGCAAGGGTATGCACACTCATACAGCATGTTGGAGTGGTGGGGAGAATGGTATTCCCCAGGGATTATGGACTGGCCAGCCTCTCTAGCACTGCAGCTGGAGTCCTGAGCTGCGCTATGTCACTAACAGCATCCCCCAGCTGCACTGGAAAAAGGGCCTTCATGTCTTCCAGCCTATCCTCCCACCCACCCTTCACACATTCTGGACAGTGAGCTGCAAATCCCCCTCCAAGCCCAAGCTCAACACCCGCCTCTCCTCAGGCTGCCCTGACATGACAGCACACGTCACAAGGTGTCCGTGCTGACTCACTCCCCTGGATGGAAACTTCCCTGCTCCAGGGAGATTCTCGCAGCTCAGCCAGCTCCAGCACTGCAAGGGGAACGCAGTAGAGTTTGTTCCCCCCCCTCCCACTAGACCAGCCACGGCAGCCCGGCAACCTTCGGCTCCCAACCTGCTCCTGATTTTGTGCTTGTCTTTGTAATAGAAAAGACCCTGGAACATGGGGGAGATGAAGACCCCCCCACAAGCAACCAGTGACTTGGCTACAAGCAGATCCCGGAGGGCCTCACAAGTCCACTCACAAGCATTACTGGGAGCTCATGCATGCACACAGTGGCAGCT
This sequence comes from Pygoscelis adeliae, assembly GCF_000699105.1. Lineage (NCBI taxonomy): Eukaryota > Metazoa > Chordata > Aves > Sphenisciformes > Spheniscidae > Pygoscelis > Pygoscelis adeliae. The sequence continues at coordinate 38,744 of NW_008824069.1, forward strand.
GAGCTGACAGATGCATGAGGGTATGCACTCATGGGCTCAGGTCAGTATGTGCCAGTCTCCTCAGAGGTGTTGGGATCCTTGGTAGTTGGGGAATTTGGGGGTCCTACCAGGCACAGGGAGTTTTGGTGTGGATCTGCTCCAGGGTCTCAATTTCCAGCAGATCCCCTTGCCCTCGAAGACCGTTGCGGAGTAACAGTAACCTTCAGTGTGCTGGAGAAAGGCTCAAGGGAGGGCGTTGACCAACCCAGCTCACGCTATGCAGAGACATGCGCAGCAATGAACCAGCTTCAAACACCCACAACAGCATGGAGGGGACAGTAGGTGCCTTTGCCATCCCCTGTCTCCCACAGAGGCAGATTCTGCCTCAGCTGGACACAGCAGACCTAGCCACATGGGAAGTTCTCCTAGGTCTAAATTTCTGAATGAGAAACTTCATCCAGCTGCTTCCTCTTCCCTTCTATCCAACCCGCCCCTGCACCAAAACCCAATGCTCACCCTCAGGATGCTGCATCCATCAGCTCAGGTTTGCCACACATAGCCTACAGAGCAGAGTGAGGGAAAACTCAGGTATCTGGGTATCCAGCAGTATCTGCTGGGCCCCCACATCCCTCCCAGGGCTGGCCACAGGACCCTAGCTGTGGCTGGAGGATCTACTAGGCTCCCCGACCC
>NW_008824069.1:39856-40693 GCF_000699105.1 Pygoscelis adeliae
CCGCCAGCCCCAGACTCCTCATGCCAGCCAGGGAGTGACGCAGAGCGAACACCTGAACCCAATGGTCCTGGAGGATTTAGAAAGGTGGTCAAAGGGTTGGTATCCAGTGGGGACAGGAGGCACTTGGAGCCATCTGCCAGAGAGGTCAAGCCTGGTCTCAGCTGTAGCGGTACTCAAGGCTGAGCTCCCTCACCCAACCCACCTACCCCCAGCCCCAGCTCTCTGAGTACTAAAGCCAGCAGCAGTCCTTGTGCAAGCATGCAGAAGGACTGACAGACACTCAGGACTGGTACAGGCAAGGACTCAAGGTGCTCCACAAGTGATGTGAAAAAGCAGCTCTGCCTTGCCCCCAAAACCAGAAAGGTTTGGTAAACTCATCTAGGCTCCCCTTCCCACAAACAGTTGGACCAGATGACCTTCTGAGGTCCCTTCCAACCTGGGCTGTTCTATGGTTCTATGATTCTGGGTTTCCCAGGCGTGGGACACTTCTGTGGCAGCTTCTGCTACAGCCCACATGGGGAGGGAAGGAGCGCAGCCCCAGGGCCCGTGGGATGAGGTGGGAAGCCGAGGTGCGCTGGGACCTGGGCATTTCGCTGCAGTTTCTGGGAGGCTCCTTGGGGTGCGCAGAATCTCCCTGCACCTCACTCCTGCCAGACGCTTGCCCACATGGCCTGGCAGGCTGTCAGGGGAGCAAGGGGACCCATTGTCTGTCCCAGCACCAAACCCTCCTCCCCTCGGGGCCTTGCCCAGGGTCCCGGGAACAGTGGGTACTGTTGGTGGGGGATACAGCCGGCTGCTCTGGCTGCAGGGCACGCAGGCTGGGCCAGCCAGCTCTGT
>NW_008824069.1:41925-42991 GCF_000699105.1 Pygoscelis adeliae
CACACGGGGCACGCGCGCCCGCCACGGCCTTGCACACGCGCGGGGCTCGCGCGCACCCCCCACGCACGGTCTGCGTGCATGCATAGGTCCCGCACGCGGGCCGTCCTGCACGCTCATAGCTGTGCACACGTGCACCCGTGTCCATGCACAGGGCTGTGCACACGCACAGGTCCCACACACGGGAACAGGTACCTGCAATGCCTTCTTGTACGCACGTGCAACATTTGCACACATCGGCACATACACAGAGGTAGGCACACGTGCGTGCACCTGTGCATGAGTACACAGGGCACAGGCAGCAGGTATGCGCACAGATACCCCTGCACACACGCATCTGTGTACGCTTGTACACAGAAGCACGCAGACATGCATTTGTGCATGTGTAAACAGACAGACATGCACACACCCTGCATGCACAGCGCACACCTGTGTGCTGAGCACAAACACAGCACATGCACACGCAGGATGTACAACCACTGGCCAACACTCCTAATGCCCAGCCTGGCCCCGCTGAGGCAGCCCGGGGACCAAGGTCCTAGCACCTCCCATGGCCCCATCTGGGAGAGGCCAGAGCTCCCTGTGCAGGTGTGCCGGGGCAGCCGAGGGGAGGGAGTGGGCAGGCGTGGGATATCTCCGGCTGACACCTCGCAGCTGGGCAGCGCGGGCTCAGCATCTCGCGTAGCCCAGACACCGCTGGGGATCCGGACGGAGCCTGCGTCAGTGCCCCGGGCGTCGCTGAGCAGAGACCACCCTCCCCAGCACTGGAACCGCCACCCAACAGGAGCAAACCCATCTCCCTCAAGAGACCAGTAGCAAGGATGAAAGGAGCTGGTGGCTTCAGCGAGCCTTTCTGCCCAGGATGCTGCCGAGGAAACCCTGAGGTGGCTTGTGGTTTGGGGGGAACTGCCAGGAGGGGGGATTGCAATTGACAGGAAACTCTGCGCATCGTCCGCGGTCTGGAGGAGCCGCCGTGGTCTGGCAGAGGCTCGTGGCAGTGACACCGCAGGGCAGGATTCGGAACAGGAAAGAGGTCCCCACCTCTCCCTGGGGGGCTGCTGCGGCACGG
>NW_008824069.1:43348-49556 GCF_000699105.1 Pygoscelis adeliae
GGCCGGTGCGGCCCTTCCCCACCCGTCCCCCCCAGGGGACATCGCTCTCTTCACATCACCCTGCCTTGAAATGATGGGGAGAGAGCAGGATTTCGGGTGCTACCCCCTTGAGAGAGAGCTGGAGCAGGGGGGTCCCTGGCCCCTCGAGGGGCTGGGGAAGGTGCAGGCCTGGGGGCTGCTATGGCCCCTCTCTGGGGGTGCACAGGGTTCAGCACGTGGGGCAGTGGGCTCTTCCTCCAGCCAGGGATGCACAGCCATCTTCATCCACTTTGTGAGGCCAGAGCTGGGGTGCTCCGAGGCCTCCAGTGCCCCCGTGCCCACCAGGGTCCCACTGCAGTGGGGCAGCTAGATGGAGGCAGGGGTCGGGCCTTTCTCCCCAGGTCTTCCAAGAGCAGCTGCACACCATGTGTCTGCCCAAAGAACCAGACGTGCCAGGTGCGGGCTGTATCCCTAAGGTGATCTTGCCTCCAGTGGGCATGCTCTACAACCTCTTCCTTCCCCTTAAACTAGCCCTCCCATCCTTGCAGGTGACCCCATTCAGCCACTTCAGGAGATGAGCCCCCTCGTTTCCACCTGGAAGTCCTCCTGCCTTCCCATCCTGCAAGCCACTGAGGTGTCCAGCAATCCTCCTGGGGCTGCCCTGATGGGTCCCTTCAGGAAGCTGCTCCTTCCTGCAGCTCTGCCCCCACCCCATTTTCCCTAGTCCTCCCTCCATGACTGCTGGGAAAGTGAGTCCAAAGCTATGAACCCGCTGCCTGGACAGCCCACACGGGAGCTCTGGGCCCCAGATGGTGGCCTCATGGAGCCTTGCAGCCCAGAGCAGACAAGGCAGCAGGACCACTAGGGCTGGAGTGAGCCTGGACCAGGAGTGGGGCTTGGCAAAGGGCTGTTCCCTGGGGCTCCTGCGGGAGGAAAGCCTGCTCGGAGTGAGCACATGCCCCACCTTGTGCATGCTCAGGTCTCCAGGTGACCCCAGACACACTTTTCGTGGGGGCATGAGCATTCTCACCCTGCCCCAGTGCTCAGCTGCTCCCAGCTCCTGCCAAATCCATCCTGCTCCCTGGGATGACGGCTGCCCGTGTCTAGTGTGAGCCTCAAAGGTGATGGGAGCTGTGTCACACACCCAGCCTGACCTCAGAGCCTCTTAGCAGGATTACCCCTGCTGTGGGCACTCTGCCTTCCTTGGCATTAGCCTGTCCTCCCAGTGCCCCCGCGTGTCATCACGCACTGCAGGTGCCCAGTGCACCACAGGAGTAGCTTTACGCATGCCACAGTTCTGGGAAACGCCCTCTCCACTGACTGCATGGGACCCCCAGAGCAGAGGGACAACGTGGGGATTGCAGTACGAGAGAGATTTCAGGAGACACCTCAGCTCCCAGACGTGGCCTGCAAAAGACTGTTTCCTGCCTCAGTTTCCCTCCCTACTGTCCTAGTCTGAGGTTGGTTTCTTTCCCTGTCAGCCACCCCCAACACAGCGAGGGGTGAGTAGGGGTGTCTCTGCTCCTCAGGGAGGCCCCAGCACACAGGGGAGGTGGCAATGCCTGCACAGTTCCCCCCTTCCTCTGGCACGAGGGGAGAACAGCTAGCTGTGTCCTGGGGTGCCTCCAGACTGCTGCAGTGGATCGAGTCCCACAGCATCAGCCCCAAGGCAAGGCCAAGGTGGCAGGTGCAGGTGAGAGGGGTTGCCTGCATGCCCGTTTTGTAATAGGTATAAGCAGCTCAGCAGATTTACGCCTGAGCTGTGACCCCACCTAAGCTGCCAGGAAAAGCCTGCCTGGTCACTGGGCACTGTGCGGGGCCAGTCCTGCCACCCACACTGCCACGGCCTGGCCAGGCCTCCATCCTGGGGTCTGGGGCCTCGCCCCAAGACCACCCACCTCTTCCCAAGGGGCCATCTGCATGGCCAGACAGGCCCAGGTCCATTTTGCCACCAGCTTTGAGCCCCCTGGGTGGAAAAAACGCTTGGGCAGCTCCCCCCCCCAGTAGCTCTCAACTGCCAGACCCCCAATCCTGCCGCATCGCCCACCCCACGGTTAATCTTGGCCTCCTGTTTAGGAAAGTTAAAGCAGCTCAGAGCAGGGCCAGATGATCACCCAGATTAAAGATTTAATGGTACCACCACAGCCAGCTCAGCATCTTGGCTCTGGGCTGGTGGGTCAGTGTGTCAGTGAGTCAGCACATCATGCACATGCGTGTGGACAACCTCCCCCCAACACACATGGAAACACACATTCACTGCAACAGGGAAGATGCTGTGTTGCTAGCGAATGAAAACATGATATCTGGCGTCTTTGTGGGATGCCTCCCTGCCCGCCCCCCCAGGTTGCACTGGCTAGAGCAAGAGTGCTGATACGGGGAGGGAGCAGGGAGACTATAAAGACACTGTGCACATCCCCGTGCGCTTACCTGAAATCCACACCTGCAACTCTTGGCACGTGTATGGCAGCACACACTCCTGGGGGCACAGACACCGATAAGGTGCCCTGTTGTGTCAGCAACGCACGTGCTGGGTCTGTGGAAGTGCCTAGAAGGCTGAGGCATCTTGCAGGTGCAGTCAGCTTTTCCCCACAGGTGGAGATATTTTGGGGAGTGTGGGTGATGGCCATGCTGCCCCTGCAGCCTGGGGGGATGCCCACTGCAGCTGGCTGATGAAAGCTGCCCTTTGTCCGCTTGCAGGGCGCAGCACAGGGCCAAGCTGGGAAAGCAAGTGGGTTTGTCCCCAGATAAAACAGCCCCAAACTGAGCTTTGAGCAGGCACTTGCGCAACAAGGACCCAGGCCAGCCATGTGGGATCCCAAAGGGATGAGCAGGCAGCATTGCCTCCCACTCCAGAAGCATTCCACCCCAAATTACGTAGGAGACTCCCCATCACCCATCAACTTGGGCATTGCCAGACTCTATGACTGGCTGCTCTGGGGTTGAGACCGGGGTCACTGGGTGGTGTTTATGGGAGCATATGAGCGGGGATTGGGGAGGTCAATGAGACATGATTAGGGTACAATCTCTGGTATTTGCAGTGGGGGCACAGGTTTTAGGGGTGGCCTGTGGCTCATCATTTAAGGTTATCCCCCTGGGGCCAGAGTCTCCAGAGCTGTGGTATTATGCACTCCGTTCGGGACTGATCCAGGTGGAGAACAGCATCTTCAGGTTGGGCTACGCCTCCCAGTAGTACCTGCCCTGCTGAGAAACAGCTGCTTTGATGCTCACATTACAGGACACCTCTCTCCAGCCCCCAGTGAGGTGGTACCTGGTTTCCAGCCCCTACCCTATCCCTGGGTCCCCCATCCACAGGGAAGAGCCCCCTGCATAGCCACGCTCACACAGGGTCTCAATGCGCAACACCCCATGGCCCCCAGGAAGTCCCAGAAGCACCACAGCTCCCCTCACCTCCCAGCACAGCAGTGCTGCACACAGCTGCTGCTAACGGCTTGCAGCTCCTGTGCCACTCCAGCCCCAGAGCCCAGCATCCTCCCAGCCAGAGCCTGAGGTGTCTAGGCCAGGAGTAGGACCTTCTGGCCAAGCAGGACCATTTCCCCCACCCCATTCATGCAGGTGGTGCCAGGAGAACGCAGTCAGAGCCTGGATGTTGCATTTCCACCCATTTATTGGGGAAGCTGCACCAATGTATTAAAATAAATTAAAAGCACAGGCCGTGTGGGTGCATTGCATACGTGAGGAAGGCAAAGGCAGAGTGGGATCTTCAGTAGAGAGGTGGGTAGACAGGATGGAGCACCAGGGAGTCCCAACAGTGGCAGAAGCCTCTACCATAGAAGTAGTATTAGCTGCAAAACTAGAGGTACAAAAAAATCTGTACCTTTAGTGTGGTCTTAAAGGCAAAGTCTGAGTCAGACCTCCTCGTAAGGAGGCACTGGGCTGGAAGAGACCTGTCTGGTGGGGTGGGCAGCAGGGAAGAAAAGTACAAAACCCAGGGAAATGAAAGGGGAAATACACAGGACCTGGCCAGGAAGCAAGGCCATCCTTCACAGCTCCATGTCCTCCTGGGAGCAGAGGACCATGTCTAGTCATTGCAGTTTTGGGGTTCTTGACAAAGTCATATCCTTCACCCTCACCTTCCAGGCCTGTTATTTGTGCCTCATTCCACCTGTCCCCAACAATAGGCCCAAATTTGATGCAGGAAGATTTGTTGCAGTAGAGGAGAAAGGCAGGACTGCCTCTTGTCCACCAGTTTCCCACTTGGAGGAAACAGACCCATTCCCACCTTCCACTCTGCTCTCAAGGAGGCCAAGTCCCAAACTGTCACCAGACACTCTGAATGCGAACAAAGGAGGGCCCCCTCACCCCACACACAGAGAGGAACACGACCACCAGAAATGTGGGATCAGCCTGGGACCAGAGGAATGCTGCCAGTCAGGGCAGGGATGCCCAGAGTCATCAACCACCCACAGCTCAGACACAGGCAGTCTAATGTGGCCTTAGCTCTGTCCCACATGAGAGACCCTTGCCCCAGGTGCTCTCTGGAGACAACCCCTGCTCCCTCTGATGAGACCCTCTCCCTCCCTCCCTCCCAACCTTTTCAAAGGGGTCCATTGCACCACGGTCTGACTCCAGCTCAAAGGAGCTCTCCAGGTCTCCCCCTCCCACCCCAGAAACGCAGTACCGGAGAAGGGGGGTACCCAGCACAGCTCTCCCAACCCTAGCTACAGCCACAGGCATCAACAATCATGTCAGGGATGTCAGTCTTGACAATGTTGCTATTGCGATCAAAGTAGAGGACAGAGAGGGGCCGGCGTCGCGTGGGCACACAGCAAGAGTGCCCTGATGCCTGGATGTTGTTAGCTTTGACGAGGTTGAAGACAGCTGTGTGGAAAGAAGAGGCCATCCCAGGGCTGCCTGCCACATGTAGAGGGCACTGGCCCACACAGTAGTTTATCTGGTAGCCCTCAGGCTTAATGATCCAGTCGTTCCAACCAATGTCACGGAAATCCACGTAGTAGTCCTTGCGGCAGCAGAGGTTGGAGTTCTGGCTGCAGCGGAGGCTGCGCTTGGCCACGTGATGTCCCGGCTCCCGCACCTTTGCCTCGGCCACCAAGAAGGGCTGGTGGGACCGGCTGGCATTGACTATTGCCATGATACCCCCCCCGTCCCTGCGGCTTTCCAGTTCCAGCCACAGGGTCCTGCGCTCTCCCCCAAAGAAACTCTGCAGGGCAGGCATGAGGGTGAAGGCATGCCAGCCGCTGCCCTTCGCACTCAGTCGCCTCTCACTCAGCAACGTGCGATTGCCCCCCACCAAATCACCTTCCCCACCAGCAAGGAAGATTCTCAGGGTGAGGCTGGCTACCAGGTCTCGGGGAACTCGAAGGTAGAGCCAAAGCTGAGCCTGCAGGATGTGAACATCCTGGTCTTGTGTACGGCTGAACTGGAACTGCAGCCCCAAGCCAGAGGGAGACGTAAGCTCTGAGGGGAGAAAGGGATGAGGAGGTGAATACTGCAGGATGCTAGGGAAGGTAAGGCTGCACCACCATCCTGCACATCAAGGCCAATCTCTTTCAGCTTATTCTCAGGAAAGACCTACAAACTTCCCTCCCTCCACAGGGTCCTCAGTCCGTCCCATTCCCTCCGTTGGGAATGCTACCTGGAGGGGGGCAGCGTTGGAATGGGGGACTGTCCCATCCTGCCTGGCAGAATGGGCACAGAAGGGGGCAGGGGGCACCTGCTCTCACCTGGCCCTTTCCCTTTGCTGCACAGCACAAGGCTAGAGAGTGTTTCCAGCACCCCCCCACCCCCGAGCTAGTCCTTGCAGCTCCTGAGTCCAACTACTGGGAGTCCCAAGGACCCTGGGTTGCCCCCACCCTTCAGGAAGGGGACAGGCATTGCAGCACTTTCAGGTGTAGGGTCCCAACTGGCCCATGCAGGAGCAAAAGAGAGGCCATCTCTCCTTCTCCTAGGCTGAACCTTCCTGCATCAACAGTGCTGGAAGGTCACGAGTGCAGAGCAGGTGCATTAACTAATGATTTAATTACAGCCTGCATGGCTCCAGGCACCCTCACCTCACTGCGAGGAGGCAGATGGCCAGGACCCTGGCTCCAGCGGTGCCGCAGAGCCCCGAGGTTCAGTGGCTGCACATCCTTGTGGGTCCCCACCAGGGCAGGGAGACCCTGTCCCAGGGGCCGGCCCGGCAGGGGCTTGCCCAAGGTCTCCCGCGGTCTGGCACCGGGCACAGCCCGGCTCACCCCAGCCCTGTCGGGGG
>NW_008824069.1:50252-51368 GCF_000699105.1 Pygoscelis adeliae
TCCGGCCCCGGCCTGGCCCGCGCTGCGCCCACGGAGGGCACCGCGGGAGCTGGACACGAGTGGGGGGAGACACACGGGAAGCTGTGCACGGGGGGGGCTTCATATGGGTGTGCACAAATAGTGGTACATGCAGAGATGTGTGCCCAAGGGGCTTGTACATGCGTGTGCCTGTGCACACTGCCTGCCTGCAGCTCATCCTAGCATCTACCCAGGGGTGCAGATGGACCTGGCCAGGCACCCCCGCAGGGGCAGCAGGGCGCTGAGCTCCTCTGCCTAGTCCAAAACCTGCAGGAAGTGAGGGCTGGGGCAAATCCTGTCCAGGCGGAGGAGCACTGATCCCGGAGCAGCCTGCCAGATGGATCCCAGCCTCACCTGCCTGCCCATGGAGCCTGCAGACCTGCCTCCACAGCCTGTGCATTGCCCCCCGGGCACGCCCTTAGCCATCCTAGCAGGGCCAGTCTGGTTTATTGCTGACAGAGCTCCCTGGGGACTGTTCACATCTCTGAGCTTTTGTCACTCCTACCATGTGATGAGTTTGGGGGTCTGAGCCTATCCTTTGGACTGCCTCGTCCAGCCTCACCCCAGGACAGAGCTGGGCAGGGCCAGCAAAGGTGTATACTATGCCCCCTCCTCCCCACAAATTAAAATGGATGTTTGCATGTACTGAGGGCTCATGAGGTGGCAGCCAGCGTCACATCAACCTGAAGATGTTCTTCAGATTCTTAGCCCCGGATACTGTGCTTAGAGCAAGGCGCACAGCCTGAGCCAGGGCAGGGTCCTGTAGAAATCTCCTGAAAGTGGTGTGAGGTGCCGTGTTGTTGGGGGAGTGGGAGAGCCCAGCGCTCTTGTGCCAGAGCAGGGAACCCAGAGAGTGCAGTGGGAACCTGAAGCCCAGCCAGCCCTTCAGGCATGTCCTGTGCCCACCATGCTGTGCAGCACTGACTCCAAGGTCTTGACCACACAGAGCCCCAGTCTCTGGCCAAGCACAGAGGTGACGTGTAAACAGAGTGGGCTGTCTGGGAAAAAGCACCCACCGGAGATGATGCAACCATACTGCAAGGGGCAAAGTTCTCAGCTGGTTGGGCCTGCTGGCAGCTCCCAGAATAGCCCAGGAAT
>NW_008824069.1:51631-53303 GCF_000699105.1 Pygoscelis adeliae
GTGGGCACAGCCTGGCCTGGGAGCACAGCTCCCACAGGGCCTGTGAGCCCCAGCTGCAGGCAGCACACAGGCAGCACTGCCTGGGCACCACAGGACTGAGCAGATGGCACTTTCATCCAGGCAGAGGTGCACTGTGCATGCTCACAGTGCACACCCAATCACTTGCACAGATGCTCAGTGGTACATACCACATCCGCACACTCCCTTGCAAACACACGTTCAGTCCCCCATCCCAAATATTTGGATACATGCTCCATTTGTGGACACGCTCACACATGTACCACATGCCCATTCCCCTGCCTTTTATTCCATGTTGCCATACTGGAAGTGGAGCGTTTCCTTTCTGACTCTCAGGGCAGGTTAAATTCCCCACAGGGCAGGGCTGCTCCTGCCTTCAACCCATGGAAGAAACCAGGTCCCTCTGCCTGACACTCTCCTCACATGCAGCAAGCTGGAGGGAGCCCCAGGCTGCATCACTGAGTGGCGCTGGCCCAGGCGCCAGGGCGGGGGGGTCGTTAAAACCTCTGTGTCACCACCACCACCCAGCAGCCACACCACAGCTTCACACATACAGGAAAGGGAAACTGAGGCACGATGCCATGCCGAATTCCTCCTTCCCTGCCAGATCCACAGAGCCAGGATCAGGGCTGTGGCACAGCATAAAACAGAGGAGGCAAAGAGCTGTGGCAAAAAGGGTGAATTACTCTCTAACCCACCATCCTTTCCAGGCTGGGGAGCAGGGTCTCCCCAAACGGATTAATCCCTTCAAACCTGCCAGGATCCCTCTGCACTGATCAGCACCCCATGGCTGCCCCCATGAATCCCCATTTCACCTCCAGCTTAGCAAGAGCATCCAATCTGCCTGCCCCCTCGCACCGCAGCTGCATGCACCCCCGTGCACTCTGGCCCACCAGATCTAGGCCAGGGGTCAGCGCAGAGCTGTGAGTGGTTCTTGCACCTATTGCATAAGTGTGTTGTTGATTAAGCAGTTCCCAGAAAGCAAAGCCCAGGGATCGGCCTGACCAAAATACCCCTTCTGGGTCCCCCCAGGCCCAGCACTTGCTGCACACACGGCTTCTGGGCCTCCGACCTCATGTCCGGTGGGGCAAGCATGGCACCTGACAACCTGACCGAGAGGTGCCCACGGACTGGGTTAAGCAGGATCCCCCCCAAGAGCTCATGCACCAGCACCTGAGCATGGCCTGCCAGAACACCCACTTCTGCGCTGCTCTGCCACCGATGTCAGCCAAGGAAGTGCCAAAGCCAGCTGTGACCCTTGCCCGGGGGCCATGGCATAGGCCAGGCTCCAGCACTGAAAAGCTTCGTCCCCACAGGCCCCTCTTCCCTGGAGCAAGCACTGGAGGCCACAGGCTGGAGGAGTATCCAGGCTGGGGGCTTGGGGGAACAGCCAACAGGGCTGGCAGTGCAGCAAGTGCTGGAGCAAGCGCTGAAGGCTTCCGCAGGGGCAGTGCCGCGGGGGGCAGTCCGTGCCCCTGGGGTCGAGGGGCCAGCACGGAGTGGGAGGCTGGGGCAAGGACTGGTGGAGGGCTAGAGGCACTGGGCCGGCGGGGCCGGGCAGGCCGGGGTCCAGCCGTGGGAAGGGAACGACGCCAGGGCTCACGGCCAGGGAGGGAAGGTCGGTGGCCCTGCTTCCCTCGGCGCCCGCGCTCCC
>NW_008824069.1:53778-61054 GCF_000699105.1 Pygoscelis adeliae
GGGGGACCGGCACCTCGTACCAGCCGAGCCGCAGCCGCCCAGCGCGGATCGCCGGGTGTCTCCGAGCCGGGGGCGGCTGGCTGGAAACTGCCCCTGAGACTGGAAATTAAAAATTAGCCCTTTTCAAGGCAACACCAGGGGCTTTCAGGAATTCCCACCCCTCCCCTGAGAGCCAGGCCCTGCCAAGGGACGCCCTGGCACACCGTGCTTGGACCTTTGCTTCAGGGTCTGTTGATACTGGCAAAGGCTCCTTCCAGGAGCCACCGGCAGCAGCTGCACATCCCCATCCCCTCCCAGAGCAGAGGCCGAGGGGACAGCACCTCGTGGAGCCTTGTGTTCCCCCCTGTGTCAGATCTGGCACAGCCCAAGTGCTGTGTCAATGCTGTCTGCATGGGATCCCCCATGCTGTGCCAGACCGGGGGGACTGCGGCGGGGGGGCTCCCCACCAGGCTTACTGGTCCCAGCAGGACCAGTGCAGCAATTATTTCACAGCAGCTGGGCATACCTGCCTGAGAAACCCCCTCCAAAGCCCCCTGAGTGAACAGGGGACCCCAGCAGAAGTGTGGTGTCACAGCAGGGGGAGAGGGGACACTGTAACCTTACCTCACCCTGGTGAACACCACCCTCATCCCTGCTCTTTTCCCACCAGCGAAGGAGGAGTGGATGCCCAGTGGGAAATTGCATCCTGCTGCTCTCAGGTTTTCTGTTCTGCTTCCTGAAGAGCCTGACTTGGTACTCTGCCTTCACACTTACACCAAGATTACTTTCGCTGATGAGGGAGAAGACTTGCAAAATAAGCCAGGACTGTGGTGAAGCCCAGATAGTCACTTTTCCATGTGCAGCTTGTTGGGGCTATAAATACACAGCTCCTGCCTGGGCCACCAGCTGTGGGGGCTGAGCAGCTCCTTGTGTGTGCTGGGGGGGCCCTGCCTGCCATGGGCCCCTGCCCTGGGCTAGCCCCATGGCAGGCAGGGAGGGGGCTGTGCCTGGCTCCAGGGGATCACCCTTCGTTGACTGCACCCTCCTCACCCTGCAGTGTTCCCCAGGTGGGAGTGCCACCATGGGATTCCTGAACCTTGATCACCCTTGCCCCACGCTGCAAGTGGGGAAGGGGCTGTAGGCTGCACCCAGGTGTCCTGTTTTCTGTGGGGGTGGGACAAGCCGCATGCATGGAGAGGAGGGCCTGTGTTGTGGGACTCTGGACGCTGCTCATCTGGGGAACCTCTGACCTGAAGGCACCGGAGAAGGCATGTTTTCAGGTGGTTGGCAAACCCCCCAGAACAATGTGTTCTGCCCTAGTCTCAAGCTGCCAGGGACAGGGAGGGGCCTCAGAGACTGGGACCCTTCTTGGGGGAGCTGCCGCTAACCCAGGCACGCCGAATCAGCAGGACCTTCATGTCCATTGGGATGCAGCTGCCCTGTGGGGCTTGGGCTGGCTGTACCGCAGCCCAGGTGACAGAAGGCAACATGGTGACAACTCAGGTCCAGGGAAGTCTGGACCAGATGATGCCCCCCATCCCTGTGGCTGAGGGCAGGGGGCAGTGTCCCCACAGGGCTGGCAGGGAGAGCCTGTCGTGTGTCCTGTGGTGTCCAGAGAGCGCATGTGCAGCCCAGCAAAGGGCAGAGCTGGGGTTTGAGGAGCAGGTAGCGAGAGGGGACCGTTTCAGGCAAGGCATCTGTGCCCCGCAGGGACTGTGCAGCCAGCAGCCAGCCCTGCTCTGCTCTGAGCCCTGTGGGGAGTGGGGGAAGTGCCCGGCAGGAGTGCTGCGAGGCCAAGAAGGGGAACTGGGGGCATTCCAGCACTGCTTGAGGGCTTGCAGCACCTACAGATGCCTCAGCTCAGGGTCTTGGGCTTGTGCTGCCCTGAGCTGAGGCATCTATAGGGCCACAGGGCCCAGCCAACAACTCCTCTGCCCCTTCACTCGGCCCCTTTCTGCCCATGCCTGTGGCAGCCTAGAGAGCTCAGCACTGGCCCCAGGAAAGCTATTTGTTCAATAAATACAGACAGTGAAAAGAGGCATTGGAAAAAGAAGGGAAAAAAACAGAAAAAAGCAAACACCAAATCCTCTTTGGGTTTGCGCAAGTGGCCTTGGGTCCCAGACAGTATTGATCCCCGAGTCTTCCACCCTGCCTGTGCAGCAGCTGGGTCAGCGCGAACCCTTCAGGTCTGAGTCCTGGAGGCACCAGGGCCTGGAAGCCCGGATCTCAGCACGGTGACTGCTGTGACCTGATGGGGAGATGCAGATCCCGGCTCCAGCTGGGCTCAGTGGGAGCACCTGCCTCAGGATGCATGCAATGTGGGCAAACACTGTCTCCTGCTAGTGGTTGTTCCATCCCTGCTCAAGGTGTCACAGGTCCTCTGGGGCAATGTGCATCCTGGTCCCCACTCCAGCCAGAGCTGCTCATGGCTCTGACCACCGCTGCCTGATCCTGGAGTGGGACAGCAGATGCAAAGCTGTCCTTCAAGCCAGATGGGGAGAGGGTCTGGCACCACCCTCCTCCCTCTGCCGACCCACTTCCCGCTTGGTTCAGCTCTGTCTCCAGCCTCTGGGGTGGGGTCGTCAGTGCTTGCAGGGTGGACCACGGCATTGCGGTCACCCAGCTCCACCCCAGCCAGCTGCATGCACCTCAGGGGATTGCCCCAGCAGCTCCCCTCGTGAACCTCCCTCTCCCACCCCCAGCACCCTCTCCCTGCTTTCTCAGCCCTCACACATGGGGGACGTGGGAAGCAGTGGAGAAACTCTAACACAAGATTACGTAATGGAGCTGATGTGTCAGAGCTGCCCTTTGCCCCCAGCTCTCACGGCACTGACATGTCCCACTTTGCCGCCAGCTGGGCTGGCGAGGCGCAGTGAAAGGGGCAGCTGCTCTGGGCCACAGGCCAGAGACATGCCGAGAGGTTGCTCCCCAGTGAGGGAGCTGGCATGGGGTTGTAGGCAAGGGTGGGTGTCCTGGGCACCATGGCTTTGGCGATCTTGCCTAGCAGTCTCTGTCCACTTCAAAAGGGAGAAGAGTTGCTCAGTTTTGTCCTGATTTGGAACAAGAATGGCCAAATACTGATGGTTTTGGTGGAATGGAAAATTTGGCCCAACCAAGGAATGGTACCTTCCCCAGCGGGAATCACAAGCCCCCTGTGTCTGGGGGCTCCCATACCATGCCCTGGATCCAGTTGAGACAAGTCAGGGGTTCTGCATCCCCCCGGGAAAGGCAGCCAAGGGGCAGAGAGCATGAGAGCTGTGGGGGCCAGCAGCATTGCAGTCTTTGGGCACAGTGCATCCTGGTGATGGATGCCCAACCTCGCTGCCTGGGTTTTATAACTAAGTTGTTGGTTAGAAGAGGACTGCACATGGCAGAGTGGGTCAGTTCTGTGCCATCTTGGAGCTGTCTGTGCTAGGGCACATCCACCACCTTGCACCTTGGGGAGAGGTGGAAGATGAGCTGGCTAATGACAGGGCACACGTGTACACATATATGTGCACACACTATGGCTGGGAGTCTTTTATTGAATACCAGGTAGCTGAGATGCTTGGAGAGGGAGACACTTTCCTCCCACTGGGATCAATTTCCCCTTCCTCACCCCCCTCAACCTCACGTCCAGCTGAGGAGTGGGGCCCCGTGGATGGCTCTCTCCCCTCTGGCCTAGCCATCCCCCAGCATCTTTTTGGCTTCTATCTCCCCCAGCAGCCTGAGGTGGCCACTGCTGGGACCCATTACCTGAAGAGCACACGTTCGTGTTGCAGCACTGAGGGCCGCACCATGGCCTTGGTCTGGGACCAGCAGCAGGGTGAGCCGGGGCTGCCCTGAGCTGCTCGGGGAGCCGTGCTCTGCAGAGTCCTGCAGGTAGAAGTGTCTGGTGTCCATCAGGAGCTGGTCTCAGAGGCCGTGGCTCATGGGCAGAGAGGAATCCATGGGCAGATCTGAAGGGGGAAAAGAGCCGCGTGGGAGGTGAGGGAAGAGAGGACTTGCAGATTCAGCATCACCCTTGATGCTTCAACTTCAGGAGAAGAAAACACCTTGGCATGGTTCTCGCACTGCCAGAGAGGGGCCGGGAGGAGGGGAGCCCTGTGCAGCACAGGTCCTGCCCTCCTGCCTCCTCAGGCAGACGGTCAGGTACAACCACAGGCATCGACAATCATGTCGGGGATGTCGGTCTTAACAATGTTGCTGTCCCGGTCATAGTAGAGCAGAGAGAGAGGGCGACGCTGCGTGGGCACGCAGCAGGAGTCCACAGCTGCGTCCGCGTTGTTGGCTTTGATGAGGTTGAGGACAGCTGTGTGGAAGGAGGCAGCGAGGCCAGGGATGCCAGCCATGTGCAGGGGGCAGAGCCCGGCGCAGTAGTTCATGTGATATCCCTCTGGCTGGATGATCCAGTCCTCCCAGCCAATCTCCTTGAAGTCCACGAAGAATTCCTTGCGACAGCACATCCGAGAGTCCCCACTGCAATCAATGCCGCGCCGCTGGACCCGGTGGGGCGTCCTGGCCCGGGCCTGGGCTGCAACAAATGGCCAGTGGGAATCACTGTGTCCAGCCAGGAGGGGAGACCCCCAGTCCTCTGCCACCTCCAGCTCCACAGTGAGCCTCTGGCTCCCTTGGCTGAAGAGGCTCTGGACAGCTTGGCCCACGTCCAGCGTGGCCCAGCCAGCCCTCTGCACCTCCAGCCGTGTCTCACTGGCCACGGTCATGTTCAGCCCCGTCAGGTCTGGCTGCAAGAGTCTGATGGTGACAGGATGTGTCCTGGGGCCGGGGGCTGCCCAGAACAGGTAGAGGGTGGCTTGCAGGATCTCGGTGCTCCCAGCCAGCTCCCGTGTGAAGTGGAAATGCAGGCGAATGCTGCGGGAGGTGGAGGACCCTGTGCACAGAACCGAAAGCAGAGTCAGGGGGTGAAGGGAGGAGGGGGGGGCTCCCGCAGCTGGGGGCCACTGAGTTGGAACAAATGGGAGGTATATCCAAACCAGGGAGCAGGGCGCAGTACATACAGGTGTCGAGGGGCCCCCACTTCCCTGCACTGCTGCTGCTCCTCCTTATCCCACTCTAAAGCAGCAGCATCTGGGCCCGGTGCTGAATGCAGCAACCCGGCTTGGTTCCACCTCCTCTGGCCTGAAACCCCCTTGTCAGTGAAGCTGCTGGAGGATTTTGGAGTAGGTTATCTGGCTGCGTAAACCAGCCTTGGATTTAAGGCAGTCACGCTGATTTGTACCTCCAGGATTACCTCTGCTTCCCATGGCTGGAAGCATCACCTGGCATTGCTCCAGCATGTCCCACCCTTGCTGCTGCTGAGGCTGCAGAGCCACCTCTCCTCCTCGCGAAGGAAGGGCTGACAGGGACTGTGAGAGCAGCGCTGGGCTCCTTGGCACAGCTCTGCCCGTGAGGACACAACCCCCCTCCTCTGTGGTCTGGCACAGCGCAGCAGGGCGAGAGACTGGGCTCAGCCCTGTGGCTCACGCTGGTTCTTCCACTTCCAGCAGACACTCCACCGAGCCAGGAGACAACTCCCCATTGTCCTCATGTATGGGAACACAATGTACTGTGGAGGAGCATTGTTCCCAGAAGTCTTCAAGGACATGGCAAGCCCTCGCCATCCCACAGCAGGCATGCAAACCACACAAAGGCCTGCAAGGGGAGTGTGTGCCCCCCCCACGTCATCAAGCAGCAGTTTGGGCTGGGCAAAGTGACGGTGCAGAAGGATGCTCTGCAGGATGGAGCAGTGATTCTGCTTCTTTCCAAAGAAGGCTGCATTTGCCTGGGAGAGTTGGGGGGTACAGGACCCTGTTTTTCCAGTGGTACTTGTCAGGACCCCTGAGCACGTTTTGGGGGAGCTCTCTCCTCCCAGGAACGCAGCTGATTCTGGAGTGAAACGTGGCAGCCCACCACTTCGGGTAGGAAGTCGAGACACAGCTGAGTGCAGGGAGCAGATGGGCTTTGGAGACCTAAGTCCACACACTGTGAGCTGTTGGGGAATCTAGGGTTAAAATCATATTTTGAAAAACGTGGTCATCTGACCCCTCCACCTCTAGCACAAGTGGGGAGGGTTCAACAGAAACGGACAACAAATTAACATGATACAGCAGTCCATCTTTGCTCCTGCACCCACCCCCTTGCCCCAACATGTCCCATATGTAAATGAGAGGGGCCCCAGAGCCTTAGTAGTGCTTCCCCTGCCTGTGGCGAGGAGCGGCTGGTTGGGGTAAGCTTGGGAGGTGGATGCAAAGGTTCTGGATATGGTGCCTCTCATTGCTAGTCCTTCCAGCAGCAGTGTGCCCACCGGCCCGGTGCATAGCCTGGAATTGCTTGCAGGAGCGTGATGCCCCTTGTGCAGAGCTTTTGAAATACCTGTGCAGAGGAGGAAACCTCTCACCACCTTCCCCCACGCAAGGCCTTCCTTCCCTCCGTGCCCCCCCACCTCAGGGCCCATCCCACCATGCCCATGGGATGCGGGGTCTGTACAGACCTGACTCGGCAAAGCTCAAGATCTCATATTCCTGCACACCCATCCCAGGACGCAGGTGTGGGATGCTGCCATCATGGGGCATCCCTGGGGAGACGGCCGTGTCCATGTGCTGCGCACGCATCCTGCGGAGCGCGGTCAGCAGGGCCCCCCTGGACGTGGGCTGAGTGATGTTGGGCCTGTCTGGCAAGCGGAGCTTAGAGAGGATGCTCTGCTTTGCCAGCGCGATGAGGACGTCCCGCTGCGTGGTGGGGGCCAGGGCCGCCAGCCCACAGGCTGGGCACCACACTCCCTTGGGAGCCGCCATCCTCAGAAGGCTCAGGAGCAGGAAAGCCACCGTGGCTGTCATCTCTGGTGCCAGGAGGTGACAGCTTGGGGGTCTCAGCAAACAGTGTTCCTCCAACTGTCCGATAAGCCGAAGTCAAACCGGGACAGCAGCGCTTGGGGCCGGGAGAGCAGAGCACAGCAGCAGGATGGCAGCGCTGGACTCCGCAGGAGCAGAGAGCGAGGAAGGGCTTGTTCTCCTGACGTGGCCACAAATATTGGCTGATCCCGGGCAAGATAAACGCCCCTGTGATCCCGCAGGAGCCTCTCTTGGGCACGGGGCAGCCGCGGCACAGCTCGCCCCGGGTTAAGGTGGACCCGGGCGGATGGCGCTCCTGCTCAGGGGGCTCGGCCCGGGGCTGCCCACTCGGCAGAGGCTGCCCGGGGGCTGGGGCTCAGCTCCGGGCAACCTGCTCCGGCCAAGGGGGGCTACCCCGGTCCCACCCCGCTGCCCATCCCAAGGGTGGGCGCCCAGGCAGCTGGCAGGGGTCCCCGCGTACGGCCCCC
>NW_008824069.1:61963-72578 GCF_000699105.1 Pygoscelis adeliae
GCCGCGGGCTAGCGGGTCGGTAGGGCGCGCCCGGAGGCGGTGTCTGACTTCTGGGCTGCCCCTCTCGGGGGAGCGCTCGGTAGCGGCGTCCGGCTGGGCCTCCGCCATCTCTGGGCATTGCTGGCCGTCGGGTCTTGCCAGGCTCGCTGTGGTGTCGGTGCATGGAGGAGTTTGCAGCGGGCCGCCTGCCTCGGCAAGTTTGTGGAGCACATGGTAGCTGGGTGCTCCCCTGCACCGTGCATCTTTGGCTGGCCCGGATACGAGGGGCATCCCTGTGCGATCCGAAAGTGCCTGAGCTTGCTGTGGTTGCCTCGTTTCCTAGCTTTCTGCGTGCAGTGCAGCACTTGCAAGAAGCTGAGGAGGAAGGGGAACAACAGGTGGGAGAGGGAGACCTCACGTCGTTGATGGCCAGGCATCCATTCTAGTGCCTGGGAAGCGCAATAAGGTTTTCTGGTATCCTCACAGACAACGTCTTTGCTTTGAAACGCTTTCCTGGAAACATTTCTGACTTCTGGGGCCCTGCTACGTGTAACAAAAGGAGTGAAAATGCTGGACAGTTAGTCGTCTTCTGGCTTGGTTGGAGTGTATTCAGGAGGGATTTCAGAGGGTCTGTGTAGGCCACTAATGGGATACATGGAGGGGTTGTTTTGTTACATGTTACTCGGTTTTGTTCTCTGCCCTGTGACACATTTAAATCTTCACAGGGTTTTTTTGGGTACCTGTAGATGTTTGGGCTGTCTGCCTGAGTGTCAAAGTTGCCTCTGACTCCTGCCAGTGCAATATTCTGGCAGCAAGTTTCAGAGGTAAGTTGATATTACTTAAAATCTTCCTCTGATCTGTTTGAAATGGTCTGATAGAGGTTGTCCTCCGGAGCTCCTGATACAGTGTGTAAATAGATGTAGCTGGTGGATTGTTACCTCTCTTCTGTCACTCATTGTGTGAATCTTTTTTAATCCCTTCCCTTATTTCCTTTAGAATTTGATCTAGATTACCTCTTTCATCGATGGCAACCTTTTCTGCTTTCCAGTCATTGTTCTTTCTGGCCTCTTTCTTTTTGTTTTGAGGTGGGCAAGAAAGCTGAGCCCAGGCCTAGGCTGCTGCACTGGTCTCTGGTTTTATAAAGGGCTTGATGATGCTCTATCTTTCAGAAACTGCTTATAGGAGTGTGTTTGCCTTTCAAAATGGCACCACGGATTTGGGGGAGTGCTGTGCAAAGACTGTGCCAGCCCCTTAAATGGTGGGCAAGACTCTAGCCAGTTCATAACTGGCTCATTGAGGGTGATTTGCAGACCCCGATGGTTTTCTGTTTTCTCTTTTATTATCGATTGTTCCTTAAATGAGCAGCCATTCCAGCTCTTTGTTATGCCACAGAGAATCTGAACTTGTTGGTAAAGTCCTTATTTGCCTCTCTTCTCTCTAGGGTCTGTACTTGCTTCTGCTACAGCTGTGTCCTTTTGACTTACTCCAGTTTACTTGTCCTGCACAAGTAAGATCCCTCTTACTCCACTCTGTCCCAGGAAATGTCCTTTTCTGCCATGTCTTCACCTGTTTCCCACACAGGCTCAAGCTGACTGTTCATTGTAGTGTGAGTGTGCTACATGTTGGTGAGCCTGGCTGACCTGTACTACAGTTAGCTTATCTATCAAAAGCAACGAAGATGCAGTGGTCAGGACATCAGGGCTGGCTGTACAGACCCATTCTAGATGTTGCCTTGAATTTTAATTTGGACATAAGATTTACATTCTTGTTCTTTTCTGCCCTTCAGCAGTGCTGCACACAGTAGCCCCCTGCACTGTGAAGTGTTCCTTGTGAAGCAACTCCCTGATCCTAATAAAAAAAATTAAAAAAAAAAAAAATTGGGAAGGAGTGTCACCAGAATCCTTGCTGTTCATTCCTGAACACTTTGACTTGTGACCTCCTGGGAAATTTAAAATTCCCCCACATTGGTTTCCAGTTTTGTGTCTCAGCTAAAATGTGACATGGATGATCGTCCCACCTCTTTCACATTTCTTGTCTGAGATCTGTCAGCGATGGTTTCACATAGTGTAATTGTGCCCAAAAACAGGTGTTAGATTTTTCAGAGGGGTGAATTGATTGCTATTCCTGGGAGCTGATTTACCAGCTTGCAGATACTACCAAGCACCCTGCTCAGTGCATCTGTCTAATTTGAATGAACTGTTGCTTGTAGGTGTCATCTTAACAATGCATTAGCTTTTTTCCTGAGCACTTAAGGCTGAGCTCAACTGCTTTAGCTCTGCCTATTCTTTGTATACTTTTGTGATGCTTCAGTGTTGACAAAAGATGTCTGGAAAAACAAGGTGTATTTGTAGCCATGTATGCTGATAATGCAGCTAGGTGTGCCTTAGGAGTGGTAAGGGAATGAGCTTCACGGCAAGGAACACTAAGCAAGCTTCTGGCAGAAGTGCCAAGCTTCCAACTTTCCAGGACAGGCTTTATTTTTCTTAGAGCTCAAGCATGCCAACGTAATTGTGAGTACAAAGAAACCTTGAGTTTATTATAGCTTCTGCTGCTTTTGCAGCCTCTGTTCATGCAAAGTGATCCATTAGAATCTGAACCACTCTGCTGAAGAGGATTCAGATGCAACGTGAGCTGGAAATGCAGAGCTGCTGTTAATCCTGCATGTGTTGCTCAGTAGGTGCAGGTTACTGGCTGTCTTCATTTTTGGAGCAAAGTCAAAGCTTAAGAAGCGTAAGGAACCCAAAGGGTTGGGGAAGACAAGTGCTGGAAAGAAGACTTGATAAAGGGAGATAACCTGCTTGGGGAGTTGGAAATATTGCCAAGCTTTGGTGCCTGTTTATCAACAAACAAAGGATAGGCTGAAGAGTTATGCCCTAACAATAGGGAAGGGTGGTGGTGGGGGAGAAGCTCTTTGGTATGGTGTGGTGGCTGCTTCTTCAAGACCCATGGAACAGCAGAGCTATCCTTACCTGCCAGCTGTGCTAGGAAGGCTGACTGGTGTTACAAAGGATGGATGCTGTAGAGGAGAGCGCGCTGTAGGCCACAGATATCCCAATCATTGGTGTGCACAAGAGTTGTTTTCCTCCATCTGCATGGGGAGCAGTGGGAGTATGTTGTGGGACCTGGTTTGCTTGTCAGAAAGCAGATGAACATGTGCCTGTTTACAAATCAAAACAGTGCCCTTGCTAATTCTAAATCTCTGTCTCAGTGCTCCTTTTCCTGCTGGCAGCATGGAGAGAAGTTCCACACGTGGCTGGTCTCAGTTTGGTTTTCTGTCACCGGTACGTGTTGAGAATCTTGTGTGGTCTCTTGCCTTGACCTGTTCTCCATCTCCCTTTGAGAATTGGGACCTGGTTCCCCGTGGTTACTTTGGATAGTTCTAATTCCTTATGCTCCATTCTTTTTTATTTCTATCCTGTTTGCTACCTATAGCCTATTAAGGCTGACTGATGTAACCTCTGTGTCCTTCTCCTTGAATTTGTGCTGGAAGTTCTTGATTAAATCATACCAGGTATGCTTGCAGTAATCTTCCTTCCTGATTAAATGGCAATTCAGTAGTTCACAGGTGATTTGCTGAAACCTTTTTTTTCCAATAGATGTTCTCTTAGGGTCTCACTTTTCCATCCACAGCTCTTTGTATTTTCAATGAGCTGTTAAACATATATTGGTAAAGATTTCCCCCTGTTCCTTCCTGTTTCTTTGGAATGCAAGGAGAGATCTTATCTGCATAGAAAACTTTGGAAACATATTCCAGTGTGTGTGTATTTACAAATATAAGTGTTTTGGTTTTTTTTAATGGAACAAACTAGGTGATGAGGAAAGACATTAGACTGATTTTCTTCTCCTCTGTCCACCAAGATGGCAAAGTGTGATGTTTGATGGCAGCTTCACTGGATAGTAAACCATTACTCCAGACTCCAGGGATCGCACAAATGAGGATGGATCTCAACAGGTTGCTTGCAATGATGATGCTTTGCTGGAGACAGCCACCTGGCTTTTGAGGAGCTGGATTAAGACTCCCAAATCAACTCCTGCCAGTTGTGAAGGAGAAATATCACTTGGATATGGTCCATTCTGTTATCTCTCCCCTTGCTCATGAGTGGGGACTGAATGGGGACTGGTGCCCTAGAGGTGAGTAGGATATGGAGCCAATTGACCCCTTAGTTACCAGGCATTGCAGTTTTTGCTGAGTGGTTCCTAAGGGACAGTTTGAGCTACCTGCATAGCATAAACAAGATGAAACCTGGAGTGATTTAACAGTATCAGACAATGGTTCGTAGCATTGTCCTCCTCTTTGGTTGAGTCTTAGTAGCTTTGTTTGCTTAGACTTTCCTAGGATCAAAACTGAGTAGTTAGATTCTGTGGTGTAGCTGTATTTCTTTCCATTCAGAGATACATAATGCTAGTTAGTCAAGTGCTGCTTTGAGCTGCAGCCATCTGACCTGTGAGGGTCAAGTCTCTAGGGTGGTAGTCCATTCAACAGAGTGGAATTGAAGGAACTAGTTAGTTCTCTCAGATTTCTTCTCAGATATCTTCATTGTTTGTTGCTGTTTTGGGACAGGATCTGCAGTCTCCCAGGGTACTAGTCATTGGGCTGGAAGAAGCAGATGCTTCTAAATCTAGCTGTCCAGCTTGCCAGAACATAATGCATCTTATAGCAGACTGTGGCCTCTTACATCCTGTGAGTTGCAACATTAGAATTTTTTAGATACCTGTGGATCGTCTCTTGCTGAGATGCCGGAGGAAGCTGGTCTGTTCGTGTACCACTCCTGTGGTGGTGCTCCTTGGGGTCCCAGACACAATCTGATTTACCCAGGCACCACGCTTGCATAAAACTAGCTGTTTTTCTGGTTCCAGCGTTACCTAGGGCCTTTCTCAGCAGCCTGCTGTGTGGTGTGCAGAACTATGTGCTATGCTGACAGTTGAAGTTAATCCCTTATTGGGGCAAATACAGTATTTCTTTCTCTGTCTAAACAGTTGCTCCAGGCTCCTTACAGACTCACTGCTAGGTGAGTATTTTAGAACTGGTTATGCTGGGCTTAAGCTTTTGAGTTTTCCTTGTCGCTGAGAGCAGTGTGAGCGTGCTTTGACTGCACTACTCTGCATCACATCTAACTAGAGACGTGATGTAGCTGGTTTAAACAGCATGGTGCTGCATATGTTTTTTTGGCTTGTGTGACAAGTATGAGCTAAAACCAGCAAACAGGGTTTAGTGTGGTGTACTATATATGTCCAAAGCTGCACTGACTTGACTAATATCAGGTGTTATGTTATCCCTTGAGTTAAACCGTTGTATCTTTGCATGTCTTGTTCTAGTTAAGTAAAAGCTAAGGCCTGGGAGTAAGCTAGCACTTTCTCAAGTAAGATGGATGTATAAGGAAGCAAGTCCCAGAGAACTTACCAAACTACATGCAGCCACTCTCCCTGTGGCTGGGAAACTGTTGCATAAAGACCTGGGATTCTGCTATTGCCTGGGGTAGTTAGTGTTGGGAGAAGGGGTGGCAGCATTGTTCAGTTTCACAGAAATTGAAGAAATGTTTCGTGTTCTTGCCTGTCCCTGTTGTAGTTGTTGCAGGTTGTCTGTAGCAGGCTTTAAAAGGGGTTGGAGGGAATAGAGGGGCCCGGTCAACTGAAGTAAAGGGGAAGGAAGCTGCTATACTGATGGCAATGAATTAGCTGTCGGAGAAGCAGACCTTTTTCTTCAGTGCTGGCCTGCGGATCAGAGCAGTGGAGAATGTCCATGTCAAATCCCTTCTTCCAGCTGTTCTGCAGTACCTCTTGTTCTGCCTGTGATATCCTATCCTCTCATCAGAGTGCAAATGCATCAAGTTCCCCTTATAGTAGTGATGCCATTTGTGTTGCTAAATTTAAGATTGTGTCAGTGCTGCTATTCTAAAATCCCATTTTCAGGGGGAAGGTGTATAAATCACCCATTTAAGAAAATAATAATAATAATTAAAAAAAAAAAATCTGTTTGTAGGACTGGTCCCAGGCTTAGCTTCAGTTCAGTGCTTAAATTCTTTTAGAATCACAGAATGGTTTGGGCTGGAAGGGACCTTTTTAAAGATCATCTCGTCTACCCCCTGCCATGGGCAAGGACATCTTTCACTAGATCAGGTTGCTCAAAGCCCCATCCAGCCTGACTTTGAACGCTTCGAGGGATGGGGCATCCACAGCTTCTCTGGGCAACCTGTTCCAGTGTCTCACCACCCTCATCATAAAAAAAATTCCTCATATCCAATCTAAATCTGCTCTCTCAGTTTAAAACCCTTGTCCTGTCACTACAGGCCATGGTAAAAAGTCTTTCTCCATCTTTCTTATAAGCCCTCTTTAATTATTGAAAGGACACAATAAGGTCTTCCCGGAACCTTCTCTTCTCCAGGCTGAACAACCCCAACTCTCTCACCCTTTCTTCAGGTGTTGTCTTCACCTCCACCACTCTACCCTCCAATTATTTGTAAATGTGATGTGTGACCCAAAGCTTTCTCTGATTACAGCAGAATCTGGATTTCCCCCCCTTCTAGAGTTCCGATTGGTAGATGCTGATGGATAAAGAAAAGAATTAGTGTACTGGAGAAATGTTAACTATAAGTAATCTTGTCATTGCATAATTCCTACCTAGAATCAGGTGGAGGAACAGAGAGTCTTTCATGCCAAAATGGGCAGAGTTGTATGATAAGTGTGAAGCATGCATGTGGGTAGTCCCAGAACTAATGTTTGCGAGTGTATATATGCACATATGCAGTGTATTTCATCTCATTATATTGTTTAATAGTAAACTTCAACTAGATCAGTACTCATTTTAAGAACTTGATTATTTTTTAAAATTTTTTTTTTAAGGAGGAGGTGGCTGCCAAAGAGGCTATACAGCAGGATACGTTTCAAAACTTTCAGAACAGGTTTTGGAGCTGCCTTTCTCCGCTCCTCAATCACTCCTCAAGTACAGCGGGTTTTGGTGTCGCTCAGCAAGCTGCTATTTTCTGAGTAATTCAAAGTAGGAAGTCCAGTGTAGTGGTGCAGCAAGAGGCAGGAAATGCAGCTTGGCACCCGAGTGCTGAAGACTTTTGAAAGGGCTATTATTTGGCTAAAGATAAACTCTTAATAAAATGATCTTGCCAATATTCTGTACCTCTGGTACTGCCTGTGCCAAGTTGCGTTTCTTGCCTTAAATTCTTCACAAACATACTTTTGTGGCCTGATCCAAAGGCCCCAGCAGAGATTGAAACCTACATCAAAATGACTTGGTGCCTCTTGAAATTATGATGAACCACTCACCATGACTGCAGGGTCAGAAAACTTATAACTTGTTCTTCAGCCCCTAAAGCAAATAAAAGGCAGAAGATATTTGTGTCTCTGCTTGTTGACATAGCCCTGGCAGGGAAGTGTAATGTTGGAGGAAATAAGCCCTGTGGGCCAAGTGAATTTAACTTTTACCTTGGTCTGAATCTTTTTTTAATTATGTATTTTGGAAGTGCCTACAGCTGCAGCTGTAGGTGGTGTTGTATCTTAAAGACTTGGAGAGGTCAGAGAAATAAATGGCAATGCTGATTAATGCTGCTGGGTCTGTGGCAAGAAAAGGCACCACTTCAGCTGATGCTACATTTGCATCTCACTAACTCGGGCTAAAGCATCAGCCTTAAATAGGTAGAATAGTTAGTTTTGGTTTTGGATGCTGTTTCCAGCTTATGTCCATACTAGTTTCTAATAATAACCTATTGTCCTTCTCCCAGTTTCTTTCATCTAAGGATCTCAGTTCCTTAGGAACAGCAGTTGCCCTGGGAATTGATGAGGTGTAAGTAACGCTTCCGTACTGTTAAGGAGCTTGTAGCATGGCATGGAAGTGATGGGGCTTGAAAACAGCCCAGAGTCTTGACCTTCAATCACCACCTCTGCCTGAACAATCTGTTATCAAGGCTTCCTCTTCCTGGTGCCAGATATGACTGAAAGGCTGACTTTGCTTCTCTAGTTGTGTTTTTTATATGACCATTGCTGGTTTTTAAAGTGTAAATTTCTGGAATTTAATGCTAGCAAAATAGGTACTGCTCTCTTTTGCTCTCTTTAGAGTGATTAGGTTATTTTGTTGCTGTATGTTTGTGGTTTATTGCAGAGGTGCTGAAAGCCCTGGGTATCTAGGTGCTTCACATTTGGATGCTGTTTGTTTTGACGGACTTCACAGATGGATGCAACATCTCAGCACCTCCAGCTGGTGGTGGCATGGTCTCCTCACTCCTGCTAGAGAACATTCTTCTGAGGAGAAGGCATGGTGGTGGAAAGAAGTTTAAAGCTGATATAATTTGTGGGGTACCTTCCTCTTTGCAATGGAGTACAAAAAGAGAGTTGATGACGAGGTAGACTCTGTTTCCAGCAAGCAGCTGGGTTTATGTCAATGCATTCGTCTTTAATTTTAGCTGATCCTTCCCAGCACTTTAGATAAGGTGAAAAAGGGTGTTTGCAATGTCTTTTTTCTTTTTTTTTATGCCTAAAGGCTTGTTCTCTGGCTTATCTGTGGGACAATTTGGCTGTGAATTAGAGGTAATTAGTGCCACCTATTAACTTCCTCTAGCAAGAAGTTTCGCTTTGTATCTCTGTCCATTAAGATAACCCAGCTCTGAAGACCAAGCATTGGTGACTCTATGGAAACCCAGCGAAGAGACTTGCTATCACGCCTATATTCAGCAGTCATCAGGCGCTCAAAATACATTTGACTTGCTAAATGTGCTGAAGTGCTGGCAAAAGAGACACTGCTATTCACCCAGTGTTATGGAATGATGCTAGTTACAACGTCCCAAACACTGTTACTTTCCTCACCCACTCTGGCACCACTGCAAAGACCTGGCCAAGTTCCTGAAGGGTCTTGTAATTTGGTTCATTAATACCTAGATCCACTGATGATCTAGTATATATCCTGTTTATTTTTTCTTTCTGGATAACTGCTTTAGGATCACTCGGAAATTAGCTGCCTGGCAACATGAAAGTGCAGATATCTAAATGAACTGCATGCTTTTCAACTGGTTCCATAAATGTAGCCCAAGTAGAGTTGTGGCAAAACAGATGTCTGGAGACTTTAGTGAGAGTCAAGGCAGATACTATCCAGTCTCCCTAAGGAGTAGAGAGAGGTAGCCTTCAATAAGCTCTTGTGTCTGCTGCCCAACTGACTTTATTAAATCCAGGTTCAACACAAAAGCAGAACAATGTGTGTGTCTGTTCCCAGTGCAAGCTTCCCAACAGCTTGGTTTCAGGTGACAGGTTAAATTGATGACTCAATGTAATGTCTTCCTTCTGAATCATGTCACAAGAACTTTACAGCTTGGACCTTCCTGCCTTCCCTTCCTTGTCTCCCTTGAGAAGTAGGTGTGGAGCCGTGCTGCTGTCAAACCTCTGGATGATCCAGTGGCCTGATGAACACATGAGATAGGCCGTCAGTGTGTGTTTTGATTTTAACACTTTAGCTTTCTACCCTTTTTTGTCGTCTTATTTGATTATTATTGTCTCTTTATAAAATGGAGGAATATTGCTAGTGTTTAGAAAGGGAATGGGAGTCTATATCCTAGGCTTTGTTCAGTGTGTGGCCATGACATTCTGGCAGTCTGAACAATGGGTGCAACAAAATATTTCTCCTCTAGGAGAAATTGTTTTGGGGGTGGGGGAGGGAAGCTTTGAGATCATGCAAGGAAAGGGGCTATGTAAGCAGAGGGTGCCTAGTTGTGAGTTGGACCGTGTGTATGTTTGATAATGGAAACCAAAATTTACTGTTAATGAGTAACATGTTCAAAAGCATCCCAAACCCATTTTCAGTTAATGCTGAACTTGAATTTGGCACCTTGGCCTCTTTTGGAAACAAAGACCTCGGAGATCCTCCTGCAAATAACAGATGCCTAACTCTGAACCTTCTTGAAAAGTTTTTGGGAATCCCACTGGTTGCCCTTATCAATCACTGAGTACTGGAAGGCTCTTGTTAGTCTGGCCTAAATGTGAATACTTTTGGAAAACTATAACCGAAGTAACTACTCACGGTGAGCGCTTGACCCTATCGCTGCTATAGATGCTACAGGATTATACCCATCACTTCATGAATCTTCTCACATACATCCATTTGGAGATCTACAACACCAGGAAGTACAGGCAGAATGTGCAACAGCGGTGGACAAAATAAACAGGATGTGGCAATGCTGTGGTGAGGCCAGAACCCTGCTGGAGGAGGGAGATCCTATCTAGATCACCTACCTGGCTTTAAAAACTCTCTCTTTTAGCTGCTGCTTTAGACATGTCTTTAAGAATACAACCATCGTTGGAACTGGAATGCTGGCACCAGGTGGCTTCAGGTGGGGAAAACAGAAATGAGGACAAAAAGACTGTTAGCGTTTGCCAAGCAGCTGCGTGGCGGTGAGTTAAGCTGAGTCTGCTAGGCTTTGTAGCTCAGAAGAGGCTGGAAGCTCAAGGTGCAGAACCAAGTTCTGGCAACTCAGGCACTAGGTGGGCTCAGGACAGAAAGGTGCCTCCCACATGAGAATCAGTGGGGCAGCAAGATGGCTTTTACTGAAGACTTAGATCTCTCTCTCACAGTGTCAGCACTTAAGTGACTTCGTATGGAGTGTGCATGTATGGGGGGGGGGGGGGGGGGGGAGAGGGTGGATAT
>NW_008824069.1:72706-82397 GCF_000699105.1 Pygoscelis adeliae
TGGGACATAGAACAAGGAACATGGCAAAGTTCAGGGAGGCCCTCCCTGCCAGTGCCACAGCAGGGGCTAATAATAAAGCTGTTTTGGTTCTACCCCCCTGTCCCATCCTGTCCCTGCCATGACTGTACATTGAGGGATTTAGAAGGGGGGTTTGCAGCACTAATATGTTAATCCTTTCTACCCCACTGTGAGTAGGTGCATGTAATCCCTGTTTTACAGGTGTGTGATCTGAAGAACAGGGAAAAGAAACTATTTGGCTGAGATAGCATCAAAGGGCAGAGCTGAGCCCAGGAGTCCTGCACTTTCCTGGCTCACAGGCTGGTGCCCTGCTGTGAACAGGTAGGAGGGTTTATAACTCAAATGGGTTGTGCTGCTAAAGTCCTGATGATTCCACGGGACAGGTTTTTTTATTTGCTGAGTGGCCTTCTGTGTCAGTTACTTTTGATAGGAGCTAGTGGTTGTTCTGAGAAAAAGGCTGAGGATGTCTGAAGGAAGGAGTCGTTCTGGAGGCTAGCACAGAAAGTGTCTCTGAGAAACGTATTTTTTTAAGTGATGTGACAGCATAAGTATGGGAGCAAACAGTATCGTCCGTAAGAAAGCCCTGTGTTTCTTGTGGCTATTGGGCAGGAGGTGAACTGCAGTAATTGTATACCTTAAGGTTTTTACTGGTAGTATGATTAATCCATTCACACAATGGAGCAATTTAATACAGCCATGCATAGATTTCTTTCTTTTTTCCTTTTTTTTTTTTAAGAGCTGGAGGTGACATTTGAAAGGATAGTGGGATGTAGTTGAGGACCAGAGTTAGTTTCCCTCCCCCTCGAAATATATCACACTCTCCTCCATCTTTTTTTGAACCTTCTCTTGATTTCTGAGTCCTAGTAAACCCAGCTGGGAAACAACATGACCTACTTCCTGGATTGAAGCAAAGGTGAGGTGCGCTTCTGCGAAGATGTTTTTGTGTCTGAGTGTGGGCAGCAGCAAGAGGAAGGGCTGATGATTCCCCGCCTGTCTGTCAGTGCTGGGATTCCCCTGCATGTGTGTTGTCAATGGGGCGCATGCGGATTTATGATTTTGTATAAAGCCCAGTTTCATTATGTATTGGGAGCACAAGCTGTCTTTGTGTACTGCAGGCTGAGTCACTGCTGCCTCTCAGTGAATTTTGGTGATGATTATTGAGTGTGGGCAGATGCAGCCTACTCTTTATAGCAGCTCGCTTGTATTTTTTTTAATGAAGTTTTTAAATTTTTATATTGCTTTGACATCCTTTTCTTTGAGAAACTAATTTCTCCTGAGCTGAGTTTAGACACAAGGGCCATTTTATTACAGAAGGTCCTTGCTGTATCTCAGAAACTGACCTCTTTTGGGAGACTTTAGGCATACTATCTATTAGGAAATAGGATCCTGTCCTGTCTGCTTCCCCATGTCCAAAACAAAATGAACAGGTGCTTTGAGCCCAGTCCTTCTATTGTGGTTTGACCTTGGGAGGGAAAGGGGAGAGCATGAATGGAAAAGAGAATGAAGATCCAGAACATGGAGAGAATGTAGAGGGGTGCTTGTGTTCTGCCTCCACAACTGGGTGCAGTTGCTCCAACCTCAAAGCTGCTTTCTCCCTTTAAAATTACAATAGCCCAAAAGCAGGGGAGCTGCCCTTCCCCATGTCTCCCCAGATCAGTTTCAAACTGAGGCTGGGACTGAGATCGTTTGGCTTCATTTAAACAGGGACATGGGGTTTACAGCAGCAGTCTGCCTCATTGGCACTGGCTGGATGTATGTGAAACCCTCTGTGTTGAGGGCATTTCAGACATGGTCTCACCAGCACATAGCTCCCCAAAACTGGGAAAATGGTGCTGGCAAAAATCTCAACTTTCACACATGTGATGTATCTGTGGGATTTTAGCAGCCTAAGCAGTGTGGCTTTGCTGTGCTGGTACAGTGAAAGCAATTCTGCCCTTCTGCCTGATGCTGTGTTTGTATTGGTACAAATGTGTTTTGTCCGATACAGCTGCTGCTTATGGGAACAAGCTACTTGGATAATGAAACCTCTGGCCTATAACTGACTCTATGCTGAGGGTTGTACCAACATAATTATATGAATAAATGAACTGTTCAGTGAGCAGCAGAACTGGTGAGCCTGGCTTCTTAATGATTAGTGTCTTGTGCTTGGATTCTGAGCTAAGGATTGATCTCATGATTCTGTCTTGCCACTAGTGGGAGCATTAATAGGTTCTCTTATCTGGTCACGTATCAGAAGGCTTTTTTTGAGGTTTTAGCTGTTCTGTCAGAGTACCCTCACAGTGGCTGCTGTGTTGAAATGTTATTTGGACAAGTAAGAGCTGCAAACAAATTAGGTCAGCACAATTGTATAAGCCTTGATTATTTTTAAATTTTTTTTAAATTTTATTCTCCCCTCTGCCCAAAGTATTCTGATAACAGCATGTCCCTACCTGATCAAGTCAACCTTGGCTAAGGAGCCTTTGATACAGCCATTGTGTGTGCGTGGGGTTAAAAGCTTCCCAGAACTTAATCGTACAGGACTGCCATGCCCTCTGCCTCAATTAGCCACAGTCTGTTTCTTAAGCTTACTCTCTATGACAGTTTTAGGTTTGTATCCAATGGACTAGTAAAATGCAGAGTGATTCTTGGAGAGGAAGCATCTTTGTAACAACTTGTTCAGGAGTAATGTGGGTTAGGTATTGCAGAGAGAAACCCTTGAGCAATATTGGTGGCTAAAAGTAATCCAGGAAAATTCTCCATTGGGGGTGCAGGAGGGGAGTTGGGAGAAGTTGCTATGTGCTGTGACCTTGAGGAAGCAATACTCTAATCAGGGGCCGAGACATAAATGGCTTTTTAACATGTGAAAGTCCCTTGTACATGGGATTGACTTCAGGTGCCCATTATGAGCTTTTCAATATTTTAAATGTACAAAACTTTGAAATTAGAAATTCTGAGGCTGTTGGGAGATTTATTCTTTTCATAACTGCAATTCTGATAATGTATATAAAATTATTAGATCCCAAGACAGTGGATGGACTACTTGCATTACATCTTCTTTTAGTACTGTAAAGTAACATTACATGCTTTCCAGAAATAGCAACTGGCTGTAAGACAGCATCACCCACTCTGTCGATAACTCACAACCACTCAGGGCCAGGCATGCAAGTTCTGTTTACTCAACAGTGTCCGGTAACAGGCTGACACCAGCCAGTGTATGATCCCTGCTCGTAGAACATGTAAATAGGACTGTGAAAGCCTCAACTTTGAGGCAAGGCAGGGAAAATCGTAAAATTAGACCTAATGAGGCAGTTGTGCATTTGCTTTGTAAATGCAGGTGCATGTTCTGCAGCGACACTGGCTCTTCCTGGCTGCCTGCAGCTGAAGTAGGCAGGAGGCTTTGCAGAATGTCCAGTGCTCATTCCTCTTCTCAACTCCCTGAGGTGGGGGCCTCCTCACGGACAAGCTGGTCAATTGAAGCTTGTGTTTGTGTGAAGTTTGTGTTCCTTTTTCCTCTCCCTTTAAAGCCTTTTTTCAGCATCTTCTGAGCAGCAGTTCACATTTCAGGTTAAATGGGATTACGTAGTTAAAACTACTTAGTAGTCAAGAAAGGTAACAGGACCACATGAAAATGCAGGAAGGCAACATACTCAGTTTTAGGCAAGATTTCCATTAAAATTGCCCTTCAGAAAAGCAGACGGGTGTTGCCTTGCAGTGCTCCACTGATTAAGACTGAGTTAACACAGTTTTGTTCACCTTCGCTCAAATTTAGGGCAAAATACATCTTGGAACATCTTTGCTGAAACCAAAGGAGCCACTTGTTTATGATTTCCTCTTTAAGACTGAGGTTCCTTACAAGCAGGTATCAGGTCTGTCTATTGAACTTCCTTTCGGTGGCCTTTTTACATTTTGGTTTTTTTTTTTTTCCTTAAGTCTTCAATTATTTTTTTTATATATTTGGGGGGGAAAACCCAAAATATCTATGGAAAGCTGCTTCTGTGTACAGATTTATTAGGTTTTGAATTAACTGTACATGATAGTATTTTATTTTTCCTTATCAAAAACTTACTCTGTATTTTCTTATTAGCGGCAGTTTCCTGTCTTACAAGTACCTGGGAAACTGGTATCGTTCTTCTTCACGAGGAAGCAGGGAGAGATTGGTGTCTTTCTGGTGTTATTTTTTGAAACTGCGGGGAGGGGAAAAAAGCAGCCATCTGTCAAAGTATTTTTCACAGGTTCTGCAAAACCTGGAAAGACCATCTTTTTCTTTAGAGCAGCTGAATGGCAAACTGGGATAAAAGGGCTGTATCTGTGACCAAGGCTTCTTCGTAATTAATAGTAAATCTGAAATGTGTTAGGCTCTACAGCTGAAAGGAGGAACTCTTGGATCTGATAATGACCTTTCTAACCTTACTTACATCACTTCTGCTGTGTCCTAATTCCCAGCACGAAAATACAGGTGACACCTATATTGCAGACTTGTTCAGACAGTTGAATATTTTAGGTTAGCACAAAGTTTGGGTTTGTTTTTTTTTTTAACACGCAGTTATTAATGCAGGAAGGGCAATGGAATCCAGAGAGAACAGTTTTCCGAGCTCTTTGTGCTTGCTGCCTAACAGGGTGGTGGTGGTGATGTTTGTATAGTATATTTATATATTTTTGTCTATTACATATATTTTGTGGGATATAAATGTTGGGACAGTTGGCCAGCAACTGATGTTACGGATGATGAGTGAAAGTGTCTGAATTTCAGGTAGCTGCATTTAGAAGCGAACAGCTGAATAGAGAAAAAGGCTCTAACTTTCCTGTTAGAAACAGTTGGTGCTTGTTTCACCTTCACCCCCCCAATAGAAAATAGATTGTACCAAGTAAGTTCTCAAAGCTTAGCCTCCATTATCTGAGCTTTATGTGTGCTCCCCACTTGAGCATGACACACAGGTAATGGACTATAGCTGACACTGGACACCAGGCAGCTGGTGCCCATACTGCTGCAGAGTCGTTGCCGCACTTGCAGGGAGGGTGGGCAGGTATACGCTTGCTGTACGTACTCCCACCCATGTACTTCCTGCAAGCTCTTCAGCGTGAAGGCTGTTTCTCTTTTTTTGGGTATATGCCTTGCTGCAGGGCTCTGATCCAGAAGGGGTAGCCCTGGTTGCTGTTGCCATGTTAATAATAATAATTGGTTTGGATTCCAAATTTAAAGGGTAAGCAAATAAACATCTCCTGGGATCAATATGTAGAGCTAGGCTGCTGCAGCATCCATGAGCTGCCCAGTTTGTTGACACACATGCTTTAGTTCATGCCACCTCTCTCTGCTTTTCTCTCCTTCCCCTCCATTCCTCTGGCATCAGTGCATGTTCTATTTTTAAACCGTGCTGTGCTCTGTATTGCGGCATTTCTCTTCCTGAATTATTTATCAGTGTTTGGAGCTGAATGGAGTGTGCTACGTTTTTTCCGCTGCTCATTACTGCCCACGTGTCTGTCTTGAGCCATTGACAGATTTGGTTCATGTCAAATCACACTAGCCTCAGCTTGGAGAAGGGCTGGAGAGGATGATGAGGCTTGGTCGCAGCCTGTGCCAGTGCAGGATCATTCAGATCTGTGTGTGTTTTAATACTCTCCTTGCTGGGGCAGACAGGGAGGGGATGGTTGCCAGGATAACACATCCCCAGCTGAGCCAGATTTGAATGGAAGGTCCCTTTTTAAAAAAGAAAATAAAACAAAAATTCTTTTTTACTGCCTGGAGACTGGCTTCGGCCTAGGAAGAAGACACCTCCATGCACGTGTGTGCACAGGAGAGGTGCACACACATGCAGAGGAGAAGACAGCGTCAGAGACTGTGGGCATGGCTGAGGTTGACTCAAAGCTCCTTGGTGGGGAGGTGTTTAATTTTTACTTAGTAGAAAATGGTAATTTCTTTTAAATTTAAAACCCTTCTCTGTTCCTCCCTGCCATGTCCAGTGCAGGCACCCTTATCCATCAGAGATGGCAGCACAGCCTTTGAAAGGAGCGGGTGGGCAAGATGTTTCATCTCTGAAGGGTTTTTCCAGCTACTCACTAAACTTAATTTGCCCCTTCCCCTTTCTTCCTTGAGTGCCTCTCAGCATTTATATTTTCTCCTGTTACTACTTTCTCTTTTTCCCCTCTTCTTCTGGCTCTCCTGTATTCTTTTGCCTTTATTTTGTCCCTCTGAGCTGATGGATTTAGCTACTCTTCATCCCTGCTGCTTCTGGACTTTGTTCCTAATGGAGCTGGGGAGACTGCTGTCCTCTCAGTCAAATGGCAGGAGGGAAGGGTCTGGCTGGAGGAAAGAGGTGCCCTGTCACTTACCTGCTAGAGGAGGTGTCAGAGAGAGCAGAGGTGGCAGCTCTGCCTGCCTGCTTGCCTCCCCTTGCAGAGTCAGTCCAGAAATGTCTGCAACTAGAAAATTCACTTGGTGCCACGTTCAGCTCCCACATTGGGTATGTCTTGCTGGCATGGAGCAAGTGTGTACTTTCCTGTGTGCTGATTCATTAGTGACACAAGGTTTACTATGCCTTTATGTCCTTGGCATAAAGTGGGGGGAGGGCTGAAGGGGGGTAGAATTTAGAGGGCGAGGTGGTCCCAGTAACAGTTGAGCAAGGGACTGGGCAGTGCATGTTTTTAAATGCCAAAGTGCAGTAGATGCAGCTTGCTATGAACACTATGGCTTTGAGCAGCTGACCAGTGCAACGTTCTGCAGTGCGCTGTGAAAATGCAGCTGTGATTACTGCTGAGCTAAATAAATGCTTTAGTCCAATGAAACCCAAATCTAGGGCAGTGTGCTTTTTTTTCAGCTACGCTCCGAAGTGAAGTACTAATTCCACCTTATGATCTAATTTCCGAATTCTTCTCTCTTAGGCCAAGTGAGCTTCTTCAAGGGTTCTTGTATCGTTTCTCTTTGTTCAAGGAGACCCACCCCTGTCCTCACATTGGTTTTAGGTCCTGGGTAGGAGTAGCAGGTGCCTTTATTTTGTGTGTGTGTTCGTGCAGCACTTGGAGTGACACTGATTCCCAGCAGCAGGGTGAGCTGAGGACAGGGTGGGCCAGGGCTTGACTCTTGGATCTTGCTTCTTTGGGCATAAGCCAAATCTGTCTCTTTTCTGGTAGTAGAAGCCATTCAGAGTTGTTGATGGCCTGGGTTTCTCTGTCCTCTTAAGAATGCCATCCGCACAACTTTCTGACTTGTGACTTTTGAGAGTGGAGTCTCCACTGTGCAGGTACTTTTTTTTTTTTCCTTCAATCTACCTCTTGTTCCTTTATTGTGGCCTCTTCTGAGGAGACTTTGGGCCTGATAAGAAAAGCCTGCTGGTTGTAGGACTTATGTGGCGAGATCTTTCAGGTGGTCATAGTCTCAATGAGGAGTCCTGGCTATTCTCCCTCTCTTCCATTTGTGTGCCCCATAGAAAAGGATGAGTAAGACCAAAACATCCTTCGTTCAGCCCCAACTGTGGGGATTCTGCTGGTCTCCTGCTTTCAGCTTTTCCATGGGTGCTGCTCTGGTTCTGGATGTTCATGGAGCTGTTTTCACGGGACATGTTAGAGTAGGTAGCTCCCAGCAGCAATGTGCTGCAGTTCTCATCCTTCCCACTTCCTGACTCCAAACACAAAGAAGTCTTTCTGCTGCATACACACTCCTGCAAAACAAAACAAGCCTGTGGCCTGGAGGACTTAGGAAAGATATTTGACTTGCCATGTGTGGTGGTTATTATAGTCTCGGCTTAAGAGTGTTCCCTGTCCAAGCTGATCCCTTAGCTCAGATACTTGGTGTATGTCTGGCAGCACCGTGAAGTTGAGGCACGTTAGGCAGCCAGCTCTCCAGATCTCTCCTGCAGTCTGCATGCTCATAATGTCCTTGGAAGTGTATGCTGTCTGGAGAGTGTATTTCTACCTATGCACTTTAGTAATTAATGATAGCTTGCAGCCTGCTGCTGGATGCAATGAGCAAGGTCAGTTCCAACCCAAAGAACAGTCCATGATACAGATCTCTAGCTGCTTGAGGATTGCTTTCTCTCCCTCATCCCCATGGTGCTGTGGTGGCTGAGGCTGGCAGAAGTGAGAGCGCTGGTGTCTGACATGCCTGCAACAAGGAGTCTGTCCCAGGCTCTTTTGTTTGGGTTTTTTCTCCTTTTCTAAGGGGAGAGGGAGTTTTCTGGTCTGGGTGGATAAATGAATGCATTTAAGTCCATTGGTAATGCTCTTCTACCTTTCCAGCCGCTGTAGGTGTCTGATGCAGGCTGCCTGGTACATGTCTGTCACATGGGGGAGCCCAGTCCTGGGCTGATGGTGGGGGTTTGCACCAGTGCCATCCCACCAGCTTGGTGTCAAAAGTCTTGACTTTTTTTTCCCCTTCTGATGGGATTATATCCACTACCTAATTGACATGTCTTCTCTCAACAGAAGCTGGGCTGGGCAAATTAGAGCCTAGGCTCATTTGATACATGTCTGCCAGGGAGGGAGGGAACATGTCTTGTTGCTTTTTTCCCTTTGCTCTGCGATATTACTGTGTTAGGCATAGGCAGCTTCCTTGCAAGCTGGGAGCACAGACAATACCTAGAGCTGCTGCATCTTTTCTGTGCCCCGCTTTCACTGACCTAGTTTCATTGTTTGCATACACGCGTGCGCGCACACATGCGATACCTCAGCAAATGGCGCTCAGGTGTGAAAGGCAAGACCCCTCTCTGTAGGGCTTTGTCCAGGCTGCTGGTGGGGCAGACTCACTCTTCCTTCTCCTCCTCCCACCCAGGATTTACTGTCTCCCCATCTAATGAGAACGATGCAGCTTAGGAAATCCTCTCGCACACACGTGCTTCATGAAGATGAAATACTGCCGACTCATAGTGATAATGGGCAGTGGTTTTTGAAAGAGCTGGACAAGTCCGCAGGAGGATGCATCTGTGCTGTCTAGGGCAGGGGCTTGTGTCCTAGGGCTGGAAGGCTTTCTCACTTGGAAATCTGTCCTTGCTGAACCATCTGCTAGGCATCTGAGTGCTAGAGATCAGGTTTGCAGGCTCAGGTTATGGAGCTGCTTTTCTTTCTGCTTTAATGTCGATGTTAAGAACTGACAGTGGGGTTTCAACAGAGGGTCCTAAGCTGATTGTATGTTCTTGCTTGCTTAACATGCTCTGCCAGCTGGGTGTCTTTGAAAACAGGAAGACCGGTAGAAGGGAAGAACAGCATCCAAAGTTCCCTCCTTTTATAGTACTAATCTTGCCACTGCAGGGCTTCTGAGTAGAGGGTACCGGCAAGTGTCGTTAATGATCCTGAGTTGAAATGCAGCAGACCACAGATGCTCCTTAGCAAAATAAAGCTCTGATAGTTTCACTAGGTTTTGTGGAGATTTTAAGGCTCTGTCTACATGGAGCAAAGATCCTTGGCCTGGGCAAGACGTGTTGGAGCACTGCTCCTGGACCTGAAACTCCTCTGTCCCTTTCTGTTGCTCCTTCATTTGCAAAGTAGCTGCCGGAGCTTCTTCAGGGCTCAGAACTCCAAGTTTGAAATTCCAGGGGCCTGTCTGGGTGCTAGGTGACAGGAATAAACAAACCCAAAATAGATGAATTAAAAAGGGGGGGAAAACCCTGATGCTGAGTTGTTAACCTAATCTCTCTCTGAATCTTGCAGCTTTGCTGGGTTCAGCTGCCACAGGGAGTCACTCTGAGCAGATGCTTTCTGCCAGGGG
>NW_008824069.1:82435-82951 GCF_000699105.1 Pygoscelis adeliae
GCAAACACAGTCACTTGCTACCTCTCAGGGCTCGCTGTGCAGCAGATTGAGAAACTGTCATAGCAAAGCCCGTGAGCTCAGCTGAAGGCCCTCATCCTACAAGCTTGCACTGCTCAGACAGTGGTGACTGTTTCTCAAAGAGCTTGGGAGATCATGGTTCAGTTTCCTTGGACAGGTACCTTCATTTTAAAAGTTCTTTGCGGAACTGGGAGGACAGAACTTGAAGTGGCCAGAAATAGGAGCCATAAAAGGAACTTGAATCCTTTGGATCTGTCTTCCTTGGGGAAAATCTCATAACATCCATGAAGCCTTTGTATCCAGCCAATGTGGGTGTTGATTAATTGTGGCCCTCCACTTGAAAACACTGGTATAGCATTGCAAGTGACTTGTCTGTCTTGCCCCTCTGTCATTCCTTCTCTCCGGTTCTCTAGCCATGGGACCCCTTCTTCAAATGTCAATATTGCTGCAGGCAGAAGCAAGGAGCTGTTTACTGCAGCCAGGATCACAGCAGTTTCA
>NW_008824069.1:82982-87647 GCF_000699105.1 Pygoscelis adeliae
AACATTCACCTGCTTTCTGCATGGGCATGACAGGCTTGATTCAGAAGGCTTTGAAGCAGGTTAAGACAGAAGCTCATGCATATGTTTAAACTTAAGTCCTTTGCAGAGCAGGGCTGCTTTACAAACTTGAACCTCAGTTTGTCATGGAGCTGAAATGTATCAGGTTTCTGTTGTCTGTATCCTTGCTTTTTAAAAGCTTTATTGGACTGTTTCTTTGGCAGGGGATCATTTAGGAGAAACTGCATTAGCTTAGCAAAAGTAGTGAAGGCAAGTCCTGAAGAGGCTTTAGCAGCACAGCATTATGTTATTTGCAATGGATGCTGTCAGTTAAAGCATCCATCTTTATGAGCATGCATCCAAAGGTTGCATCTCAACCTTTTTGCAACTGTCTCACTTCAGCCTCTCCATCTCCTTGAGCCCAAGGCTGATCCCGCCTTCTCATCTTCATCTCCTTTCTCTTCAAAGCTTTTGTTTTTAGATAGCTGCCCTGAGAGCCCTGCTGCCCCTTGCTCTGCTGCCAACTCCAGCACTGCCAGAGCTCAGCCTGAGCAAGGAGCCTCCTCGAGACCAGCTGCTGACTGAGCTGATCGCGTTTGAAGTCAGCACTGGCCCTGCAAGAGTGTTCTCTCTTCAGCTCTGGCTGCACCTTGCCTAGGATGTGCTCCTGCCCAGCAGGAACCATTGGCGCAGAAGAAGAATGATGCCTACCTGCCGTTGACCAGTGTTTAGAGCTGTAGTTGGAAGATCTCTGTAATCCAATGAGCAGCAACTTCTGGGTCTGGCAAGGGACAGAATGTGCTTGTGATCCATCACAGTCTGCCTGTGCACGATGCTCAGCAAGGCTGCCTTGTGTGCTTGAGAGTAAGCTTTAAGTATATGTAGAGGAGACTTGATTGCAGCCTGTGTGCCTGTCGAGTCACCAGGTCTGGGATGGAAAACCCCTTTCTGGGGAAAATGTAAGCCAGTGAGCTTAAAACCTCTCTAGGGCATTTGCATTTCTTGTTTCCCGTCTCTGTAGGTATTTAATCACTAATAAACGAGCAAGAAAAAAGCGACTGAATTGAAATGAAACCACTAACAAACTGACCCCTTGGAAACATGGCAACAATGATAGGAGTGAAGCAAGGCTGCCTGTAACCTAACCTTGGCACAGGTAGGGCATTCTGCAAAGTGTAGTCCATGCACCTGAATTCTTCTGGAAGATGCTGATATTTACTGTGGTATCTCTTCTTTGCTCCTGCACTTACATTTGTGTTGTTCCAGTGCCTGGCAGGGGAAGGATGCTGTGTCTTTAAAGCCTTCTCAGGGCTGTGCAGCGGCAGTTCCATTGAAGTATTTGAATGAGAGCAGGAGGGGGGGTGTGCATGTGGCTATTGGCAGAGCTCTCTATGACATCCCTCTGAACAGCTGGGCTCTGCTTTGCTTCAGAGCTGCTTGTCAGAGCAATTAGCTTGCTGTAGAAGCAGCAAAGATCGCTAGCATTTTATTCAGGGTTGAGAGCTGGCGGGGGCTTCTAAGAAGCAATATTATCTTGGCAAAATCCCTCTTGAACTGGTTGTGGCAATGAAGTCTCCGTTGAAATTGGGAAACAGATGACCTGCTGAGAGTGCAAAACCACCACGGTGAGTTTATTTTTAGAATAAGTCTTTAATTATTTTGGGCTTGAGAAAGATTGACCAGAGACTTGACTTTTCCTCTCCCTCTACCCCCACCATGCAAAATACAGTATAGGTATAAACGCAAGTGAGTGTTTCAGGGATGAGGACCTGACATCATTCATCTCTGGTGAGTGAGTGACAGGATTTCTGCTGCTTGATGGGGTTAATTTAAAATGGTGCTGTACTAAAATGAATATGTGGCTCTGTGATCCCATTCAAGACTTGAGAGTCTGAGATGAGCTTTCTCCTTCCTCTTTTTTGTGATGCTGGGGATGCACCTACAGGAGACAGGGGAATCCCCGATAAGCATACTGTACTCTTCCATGTCATTAAGGAGTTCCCTGTGACAGTCTCATGGGTTCTCCTTGTGTCTTAGCTTGGTGTTTATACAGCTTGCTCCTGGGTAGTTTCTGTTCATTTTGCAAAGACAAAATACTCCCTGCTCTTCCACTGGGTTATACTTTAAAAGATTTACTTGTTTGAAGCTGGCTAGTTGATGAGAAATGTTGACTAGTTAATTGGCTACGTGCCATATGATGTTTTCAGGTTAGCTTATGCAATTTGGTGTTCTGTAGGACTATATTTGTGTTCACATATATATATTAACCCCATTTTTTAATTATTTTAAACCTATCACCGAATTGGGTTTGGTTTTAGTGGAATCAGGAGTTTGGATTGCTTTACATCCTTCTCACACATGTTCATCATCCAGTCTTGCCTCAAAAAACAAGATACTGGAAATGATGCTCCCTTCATTTGAGATTTAGTCCTAGGAGCTGGTGGGCTTGAGGTATTAGCCAGTTACTGTACTGCAGGATCTTCATTCAGGTGTGTTGGACCGGTTTCCTTTCCCTTCTTGTCTTTAAAATGCTTATTTAAACTGGAAGCATCACCTGTGGCTTGAGGATCTGCAAACAGCAGCAACAACTGCTGCAATGAATAGTGAGCACTTCAGCAGATGAAGGCTGAGTTCATCTTGCTGAAGGCTGTGGGAAAGTGGGAAGGGGAATACCTTACCCAGACTCCCCCTTCACTGTCAAGTCCAACTTTAGCAGCTGGCAGCCAAAAGGTGAAGTTGATTTTTTTTTTTCTTTTAATCATCACTCCCCTCTTTGTTCAATGATCAAGTCAATTTCTGGATCCCACCTGGAAAACAGCCACAGTGTCTTGCATTTCCTGTGTACCCCTTGGCTACTTAGTGTGTCAAGTGGCTCAGTATCCTCTGCCAGCATGGTGAGAAGCAGGAGTATCAGCCTTGAAAACAGAAAGGGGGATATAGATAGCAGCCCTACTTTTTGCCTTCCTCCCAAGGAGGTTTGCTGCGAGCTGGAATGCTTTGGGTCTGATTAGTAAAGTTTGAGGATCTGCTTTGCCAGCCCAGGTCAGCTCAGGAATGGTAAGCTGGGCTGGGGAATACCTTGCTCTCTCAGCCAGCTTTTTAAAGTTTGTGCTTATGCTTCTGACTCGTGAAGGCATGGCACAAGAGAAGTGTGCCAGCAAGACGATAAGAGCTATTTCTAATGTCATGCATTTTTCCTGAGCCTGGTTGCCACCTCCCTATCTGCAGGTGTCTCCTACCTGATGTGGTATTTCATTATGGATGGGTTCAGGTGGAAGGAATTCTGCTTGGGGTTCTCTGAAAGAATTAGGACATGTGTCAGTGGGAACTGTGCCAGGGTTTTCCTCTGAGCCATGGAAGGGTTAACAGAAGTTCCTGTTCAACACTATCCTATTGCATCTTGACACTGTAGAAAGTAGGTGGATAATTCCT
Organism: Pygoscelis adeliae; assembly: GCF_000699105.1. Lineage (NCBI taxonomy): Eukaryota > Metazoa > Chordata > Aves > Sphenisciformes > Spheniscidae > Pygoscelis > Pygoscelis adeliae. Next base: position 86,412 of record NW_008824069.1, read on the forward strand.
TGCTAGCTTTTCAGGAAACCCCTGTGGTGGACAAGCCCTCATTAATTGTTGCTGGGAAACTGCTTTGACGTCACAGGAGCAGTTCCCTGGTCTTCGGATGAATACAGGAATAGCTCGTGATGGGGAAGGGAAAACCGGTGTGAAATGGAGAAGGGAACTCTCTGACTGGTATATTCTCATCTCAGATTTTTATCTTTTCTTTCTTCCACCATTCTGCCTAGGGACCCTCAGAGGAACTGTCCACAAAAATTTACAGTGGTATGTTTGCACCAAATGGAAGCTGTTCCTTCTCAAGAACTGTTTATATTGATGGCTTCTGTGATCCTTTCACTTTTTAACTGTTGGTGGGGTTTTTTGTTTCTCCCCTAGATTTTGTAAACAAGGGGTGAGAGGGTTCTCGCTTGGCTTCACTGCAGCTCCCAAAATAAAAGGAAAAGAGAAGAACAGCGTCACTGTTTTGTTTGTTTTTAACGTCAAACAAATAATATCCCCTTAGATTAACAAAGGGGAGAGCAGAAGGACTGAAGATGGCTGCTACTGCTGTGAACTTCAGGCTAAGAGAATTTTTAAGCCTGAGACTCTTTTTAAACCCACTTTCTTCAGTATCATTTGAACTCTCTTTGCAAACCCTCTTGTGGTGTTTGTGCAATAGGTTCCTTTCTCCCAGTGTTGTCCTGTCCAACCTGTCAGCTTCCGGGAGGCATGTAGAGCTGTGGGCATCTAATAACTGTAGCAGGAGTTGTCTGCGTCTCCTTTTCCATGCCTGCAAAATAGGTGTAAGCAAAGTTTACCCCATCCAGTTCAAAGTGCTTAAGAGATTTTTGTACCCAGGAGTGCTGTAGAGCAGCAAAGAATGTACTGGGTTGCTGATAGAGTCTGGTGTTTCCAGCTAGGGCACTAGAGGGCTTGAAATGCGAGTAAACTCTCTTGCAAAGAGCTGGTACCAAGGTGCCTCAGTGGTGAGACGGACGAGGCACCACTGTTGATGTTGAGCAGGCACTGCAAACAGAACTCCGTTCTCCTTTTCTTGTCAGGTCACTTGAACGTAAAAGCTATTCCAGTGCACAGTGCCGTAACAGTCAATAATGGATGCATTATTTTAAACTGATTTCTAACGATTTGTCATGGTTGCTTACTTGCATCTTCATGTGATACCTCCCTCCACACACCGTTTTCTCCTCTCAATGCATGTAAAAAGGAAACATGCCTCAAAAGTTGAGCAGTAAGCCTAGTTGG
>NW_008824069.1:87681-97776 GCF_000699105.1 Pygoscelis adeliae
TTTACAGCCTCTGGCTTTGGTGCTGAACTGAGTTGTCTTCCCCAGGAGATCTCCAGCATGCCTGAATCCAATGATTGCCTTCTTTCTGTGTTGTCAACTTTTTGCAGCAGAAATGAGATGGGAGCTCTGATGTTGCATGACAACATCTATAGGCTGCTTTGGGAGTAAAAAGGAAGGACCTGAATATGCAGGCAATCAAGTTGGATTTTCTGAACACATTGGTCAACTCTACATTGAAGTTTCCTGTCAGGCATATGGCAACTCTTCCTGCTGCTACTACACCCAATCAGCTGTTTCCATGTATAGGGAAAAAAAAACAACACACTTTTACTTTGTCATTTTGCTGTTTTCCTTTGGTTGTGAGCTCCTGAGTCCCCCAGCTGACTCGGTGATGGCAGCTGACTGGATGGTGCAGTGGACATTGCCACCTTTGTATTCCTGGCAAATGAACAGAATCTGTGTTACTTCACTGACATGTCATTTCTCCCCTCTGTGTTGGTTCATGTGGCAAGGATGTTTCCAAGCATTACACCTGGGGGTGACAGGACATGCTGGGATACCCTCTTAACTGTAGTAGGGAATCCTTCCTTGGTTTGATACTTTCTCCCATTCTGAAGGATCAGGGCTCTGTTATGAATGGAAGTTATCTCCTTTGCTGCTGAAATTCAGCCACCTCTGATGTGAAAGGTAGCAATTTAAGTTGCACAAAAAGAACAGTGTGGCCTTTGGGGCAAGAAGCAAAGATCTGTCTTGAGTGGGAACATCTGGAATCTGGAGGGGGGAAAGAAATTAATTGTTCTGCTTTGAATTTTTCTATCCTGAGACAAGTGCAAAGGGTTCTACCATGAGCTTTTTATTCCACAAGAGGCTGGATCTCAACACAACAGGCACCAGATTAAAAACTGCAGAATCCCCTGCAGAGTGTGTGGAGGCATTGGGTAGGTGGTGGGACACATTCATGTTTCAGACTTGGTTCAACAGCATCTTCTGTTTCCTTGCCTCGCAGGGAAGAACGAACACCTCTTCCACTCCTTAAAAGGACTTCTGCCTTCCTTGTGCTGCCCAGGGCACTGTGTTGCTTACCTTACAAGATCTGATGAAGTTTCTGTCTTAGGCCCAGATGTCGTTCTTCCCATCCTGTATGAGGGCCTTGTTCTCGTGTTGATGAAATGAAAAAGCAACTATGACTTGAGTTAAAGTGGCGTTTTCCTGATTGTTCGGTGCAATGGAACTCGTCTGGTGAAACCATCCTCCTGCCTGGAGCACGTCTGCATGGCAGGCAATTACCTCTGCTGTGTGCTCCCTTCACAACAGCTGCTCTGCCTCATGTGTTTTCATTTAAGTGGTGCTTTTTGTTTTATCTTCTGCTGAAATACTCATTTTCAGTGAAAACTATTCCATTGTGTCTAGGCAAGATGTGTTGTTTTAATAGCAACTCTCAGACTGCAGTAATGTAGATGTTTACCCATCCCCAGGGTGATGTGGTCCCAAAGGCTTTGGCAAGGGAGGCCCTGCTGCGTTCTTATTGCTTCCATGCCTGCCTAGGGACTGTGGTGCTGCCTGTTATTTTGATGAACTAAGATCTCTAGATAAAGCAGGTAATTCACAAAGGTGAACCTGCCCTGGGGATGTGGCAGCCTGCTCATGAGAATGCCATTTGTCAAACGTGCAATGAGTCTTCAGCATTGACGTGTTCTTCCTGAGGCAGTGCTGGAAAGGCCCTGGTACTACAGTGTGTGTCCTGCTTACTGCCTCCTAAGGGGCCAGACTCAGCTATGACAGCAGCATTCTGGATAGAAACCCTGAGTTGCATCCAGGTGGAAATGGCAGGCTATTAAAGTTTGGCTTTTTCGAAGCCCGTGGGCAAAGCATGCTGTATCTTTTTGATTCTCTCTTTCCTCAGATGCCAGTGCATCTTTATTGTTCTGGCACATTTGATTCCTGTGTATCACATGAAGATGATTTTGGCAGTCCTGACACAGTTGTATCACACTCCTGGAGTACTGTAATAGCAAATTGACACCTATTCTGATTTCAGTGCTTGCATTGATTGAGGGAGGTAACAAAATAACTGATTATTTTTTTTCCCCCTGAAATTATCTTGTGGTTTGAGATGTTCTACATAATGAAATCCATCCACATACTGCATAACTGAGAACTACTGCCATGGCGATAATTCAGATGTTTCCCATAACATACCTACTGGCTATTGTGCCATTTAACAGGGCTGACTGCACCTGTACTAGTGAACAGCCTTTTTAAAGGTATTTGAAATGAAGAAGAGCTCTAAGATTACATGTCTTCTCCAGGCTCCAAATTCCTACATTCAGCCAGAGACGCAGAAGCGAACCATGGCCACCACAGCTAGGCTGTTGCAGACACTGGCCTCTTCCTAGGGGTTACGGTCAGTGGAACAGGCCTGATAGCCCCTGAGCTTTAAGCCCCTCAAAAACAAGTGGGCAGTGGCTCTGCTGAGTTGCAGAGATGGGTCCCTCTGAAGGGATTCTCTTGTAGCAGCCATGCCTTACAGCACAGATGTTACGTGAACAGCCAGGAGAGCCGTTAGCACTTTAAGCTGCTGCAGACATTTGCTCAGCAAATGAGAAGTAGAGCTTGATATGGGGGCTTTCCTCAGCTGTGGATGAAGGCAATTTAACTGGTGTTGTCTTCCTTCCTTGGAATTATTTGGGAGGGACATGTTGGAGACTCCTGATATTCTGCAGAATTAACTTAGGGGGCTTTCTATCTCACCTGCATTTCCTGTCTCATTGTTCATATAAGGTTATTTCCCCTCTTTCCACCTGGAGTCAAACCCTTCCATCTGCATCATAATTTCACCTCTTTGATGTAATGTGGGGGTGGAGATTAAGATTTAAAGCAATGACTAAGCACTAGAAGCCTATGCACTGTGCAGTCAAATACATGTGGCCTGCTGGTTTTCTTTTTTCCTAGGTTTTGTAGGAACTGTATGGTAGTGAGGAATTAAACCCCTCTCTTCAACTGATAATAAAAAAGCAATGGAGAGAATTTGGGAGAGGTTAGTTCATTGGCTGAGACAGTTGCAGCTTATGAGTGTTCCCGAGTAAGGTTTCAGGGCTTTCTCACTGAACCAGGTGCTTGTTCTAGCTAAAGCTGTTACCTCTGATAGGGAGCTGTTTTCTCCAATAGGAGGGAAAGGGAATGTGCTTAAAAGGCTCTTTACCTGTTTGGTTTCAAACTGAGGCTGCAGACTTTTTGTGGGATGCTGGGGATGCCCCAGTCAACAGTGTTAGTGGAGGCAGCTTACATTTTGCAGAGCAGACTGGGAGCCCAAATGGAGCCTAGGAGGGAGATGTTTCAGGAGCTATGTGGCCTTTGTTGGTCCTACTAGCAAAGCCTTTCATTACAGCCTCTTGTTGCATATGGTAGGTGTACTTTAATACAGCAAAAACTTTACCAGCTGCTGTGCCCTGGCAGAAAGGGAGAAGACAAAAGCCTCTCTGAAGATCCCTTGGTGCAGAGAGGGAGCACTGCGCTGCCTGGTTTAGTCAGTAGAACCAAGAAGGCTTTAATGCCTTGAATTTGCAGCACCCTCTCCACCTCGCCGCCTCCACTTTTTCCTGTGAAAACCTTTTTCTACAGCAGACACTGTGCTTGGGAAGGGGAGCGAGGAGGGGGAATCTAAATCACCCCCCCAAACTTGTCTGGTTGCTCCTAGTGATAGAGCCTGTTGCCATGGAGCTGTGATTCCGATTGGTTGACCTGGAAGCCAATGAGCAAAGTGTTCATGAGAGCATCATCATTTAAGCTTGCAGGAGGTACTTACTCAGTGATATATGGTGCTAATACTAAAGCTTTAGACAGAGGGATGAAGTGAAACTCAGATGCTGGAAAAAGGCCACTGCTTTCCCCCTTCCCTCTTACAGGCTGGTTTGTTAGTTTTAATTACCAGTTGCACCAGCAAACCTCCCTTGGGCTGGGCTAGCTCTTCCTGCCCAGTTCTTCTCCCAGTGCTCAGAGTTGACTTTGATTGTCCATCAGAGCAATGTGGTGGGGACTGTCCTGCCCGCCAGTGAATCACCAGCCTTGGGATGTTTATTTCTGAGCCCTCAGAGCACTTTAACTCTGCTTAGCATGTGATTGGATGTGTTTTGTTTCTAAGTATGCTTTCTTTATATTTTATAACCAGCCTGAGGATGGAGAATGCTGCTGCTGTTATGGCTGTGTCTGGGTTTCTTCTTGGCAGCAAGGCTCTGCAGCCTTCTCGGTAGTGAAAACTCTGTTCCACTAATGTTGATGACCTGGGCCGAGTCTGGTAAGATTTTTACTCTGCCCTGTCGAATGCCTTTTGGAGTGAGTCTCGGAAAGCAAAAAAAGAACTGGTTAATAATGAAGGGAGGAGGTGGAGGGGAAGTGAGTCAAGATTCTTGTCTTGAAGCAAATTGTGAAGCCTGGTCAAGAAGGCTGTAAGCATGCAAACTTGCTCCTGTGGTCATGGCTTGGACAGGGACTGAGAAAGTGGAGACCACTCACACTTGTTTCCTTTCCCCCTGGAAACTGAGAGGTAGCTTAACTGTCTTGCATGGTGAGATGAGCTACCTCAGATACCTCTATCCTATTGCAACACTGGAGCGTGCATGTAGGCAGCTACAGCCAAGCAGCTGTATGTCTCCTTTGCACCTTCATTTAGCTCACAGGAGTGTGTCTGTACTCTGAGGAAGAAGGCCGGGAAGAGAGTTTATTTAGCAGTAGGCTTTCTGCCTTTCCCAGATTTGCTGCTGGATCTATCCTAACTGTAAATGCAGAAGTTTCTTGCTTTTATTCCCTGCCAGGAACCAGGACCAGCTGCTGCCTCCATTGTCATGGCTTGGCAGCTGCAAATTGCATGTAGCAAGAAGGCAGCAGAGGTGGAGTTCAGTGTTCCCCTTCGGAGTGAAGAGAAGGATGTAAATCTGTCCTGGCTACCCCTTCACCTGGCCCTTTGCCAGTGTGCACAAAGTGTTCACACTGTCACTGCCTTGACTGGCCTGTTTACTTTGCCAGCCTCCAGACCCAAACCAAAAAAACAATGGCAGCTCACCCTTCTGTTGCTCTGTTGTTCTCTTTTCTGACACAGATTTTGTGGCTTCCCTAACGTTGCATCTATGTAATCTTTTCATCTCCCTGGCAAGGCACAGCTCAGTCCTACCCACCCCACCAAGTCCTCTGAACTTCCACTTTCTCTGCAAGCCGCTGTCTGTCACAGCAGATCATGTCTGCCACCCCCTCACTGCATCCCACGTCTGTCCTGGGAGAGTAGGGCTGATTCATTCATACAGAAAGGAAACCACCTCTAGAAAGCATCGCTATTGAGAAGCACTAGCAGTGCACATATCTTCTCTGAATTTTATATGCAAGGAAATATCCTGGAGGACTGCTGCCACGGACGGAAGCTTTATCAGGAGGGGTGTCATGGTTTATAAACCCAGTTGGCAACTAAGCGCCACACAGCCACTTGCTCACTCTTCCTCCCCCTGCCCCGGTGGGATGAGGGAGAGAATCAGAAGAGCAAAAGTAAGAAAAGCCGTGGGTTGAGGTAAGAACAGTTTAATACTTGAAATAAAACAATAATAACAACAACAACAACAATAATAATAAATTGTAATGGAAAGTACAACAATGAGAGAGAGAGAGAGAGGAACAAAACCGGGTTGGGGGGAACAAGTGATGCAACTGGTCACCACCTGCTGACCGATGCCCAGTCAGTCCCCAAGCAGCAATTGCTATCCCCCTGGCCAACGCCCCCCAGCTTATATAGTGAGCATGACATCACATGGTATGGAATATCCCTTTGGCCAGTTTGGGTTAGCTGTCCCGGCTATACTCCCTCCCAGTTTCTTGTGCATCTCCTCACTGGCAGAGTATGGGAAGCTGAAAAGTCCTTGACTTAGTATAAACACTGCTTAGCAACAACTAAAACATCAGTGTGTTATCACATTATTCTCATGCTAAATCCAAAACACAGCACCATACCAGCTACTAGGAAGAAAATTTACTCTATCCCAGCTGAAACCAGGACAAGGGGTCAGCCTACAAATGTCAATGCAGTGGCTCTGAGTCATCTTTTCTGGAAGAGAAGAGGGAAAGCTGATTATATTCACCTTGTTGTGATGCTGAAGTTACATTGCAGTATGATGAGAAAAGATCCTGTTACCCTTCTCAAATTTAACTGAGGTGCTTGGCTTGGGGGTAAAAACTTGTTGTAGGGTGGCTGTTGCAAAGAGAATGAGCTATACAAAACCTTTTCCTTTATTTTAGTGCAGAAATTCCCCATTTAGATAACTGTCATGTGTGCAGTGCAGGTGCCTCCTGCCTCCCTTCCCCAAATCTGCTACAGATCCTCCTGGCTTGTTTACAAGCCAGGGCCCTGGCCTGAACACAAGGCTGGAGCGGTTTCCTACAGTGTGGAACATTTTGGGGAGGGGGGAAGCAGAGTTTACCAGCTTTACCCCCTGCATAATCCAGACTCCTGCTGAGGAGGCTGGCATGCAAATCAAGCAAGTACTTCCTTTTCCTTTTCTGACCTAGTTCCTGTCGGAGGAATCACAGCAGGGCATGACTCTCTCGTGTGGGGGCTCACCACCCTATGCAGCATGCTTGCTATAAACCTGGGATCTCGATTGCGGTTCCTATTGGCAATTGTTGCATACCTAGCCTGCCAGGATGAAAAACAGACCCTTGCAGCTGGAGGATGGATGCCTCAGTGATTCCTGAGGGAAGCTGCTTCCTGCAGGGGTGCTCCAGGAGATGCCTGCCAATGGGATTGTCTGTGGTGCTGTGCGCTGTGGGACTGTGCCGGGAAGGGATAGGGAGCAGCAAGTGATCATGCAGTGCAAGGATCTGCACTGATTAGCATTCAGAATAGCAGACTGAGGTGCTCTCACCCTCTCCTCCACCTGGCATTTGAGGCCACATACATGCTTGGAAGTAGTTAGCAGCTGGAAGGGAGAGTTGTTTGCAGAATCATCTTGCAAGGCTAACATCAACAGCAGACTGTTCTCTGGTTCCTTTTCTGTAACAAGCTATTGATGGCAGCTGTTTTCTGCCAGGAGCCACCAGTTTGGTTGTGGGATAGCCTGCTTGGTACAGTGTGATGATGCTGGGCTGAAGGAGCCCAGCTCAGCACTGCAGCAGGCACAGGGATCTTGCCCAGTTATGTTTGTTCAGTATTGCCCCTCAGGTGAGAAGAGAGCCTTCTGGCCCCTCATGTCCTCATCTTAAGACTTTCAGGTGTGCTATATTGGAAGGTGCTTATGGAATTAACAGTGGGTTTCTTGTAACCTTCCTGCTGCAGAATGAATGCACATGAACAGTGGCTGAGATCTTCCAGCAGTTCTCTCTAGTGAGAAATACCTTGTTTTCATACAGTGCTGGGATGTATCCACTTGCCTATATCAACCCATAGCATCCATAGTCACTCTCCTATGGATACATGCGTCTGCCTTGAAACATACTGGTTCCTGTGCATAAACCGGACAGTGCAGCCCTGTCAGCTTCATCCGTGCCAGCTTTTCTTGCTTTCCCTGCACCCTTTTCCCGTGAATTTTCTGGGATCAATGGGAGTATTTCCCACACAACCTCAAGGTGCCGCTTACTCATCAAGGCCTTGGGTTAAGTAACTTTTTCCTTTCCTGGTTCTCCCATCTGTGACTCTGAACTGACAGCAGTGAGTCTTATTGCTGGGGGAAAGCTCATCATAAGTCTAGAACAGGCAATGATAGGTGTGAAAGAAAGCTAAGGTGACCGTAGCTTCCTCCTTTTGTCAGTAAGCGTCCTATCCCATCCTCTCGCTTGGATCCAGTGCAGTGCTGGCATCTCCCAGGCACACTTGCTGCACGGTACTGTGGTTTCTCTGGCTGCAGCCCTGCTACGGGGGTTTGCCTGTAACACAGTGTTTTCCATTCACAACAGGACATCTGCCCTGGGTGTCTTAACAAGTTTGCTACAAATCCCTGTAAGAATCCATGAACTAGAAGCAGTTGATTGCACTCTCTTGCTTTCTGTATCTGGAACTGGAACTGATTCCAGTAGCCGTAATAAGAGTCAAATACATGTTTTATGTTCAGCAGCCGCACAAATTAAAGGGGAATGAGGTTGAATTAGTTAATGAATATTAGCAGTTCCCATGCAGAGCCAAGAGTCAATAAATCTCTGTGAGATCTGACTCTTTTTCAGCCATGTTCTGCCAAAGTAATTAATAAAACAAGTTGTTAAACATCAGCTGTGTTTTCCAGTGCCCAGACCTTTTGTTTGAGCCTCTCCCAAATTTAGGGTTCCCCTTTTCTTTTTGGAAACTTGTCTCAATGGGCCTGCCTTTTATCCAGCCTCCTCATCTGTCATCAGGATGAACATTGGGTTCTGCACAGGCAGTGTCTCTACAAATGTGTTTCTCAGTACCAGAATCCCTCTGCAGTCCTACATAAGCTGGTTTAGCCTTCACTCAAGCTCCAAGAGGCCTGCTTTGAGTTAGCTGAGAGGGCTGATGTTTCAATTCTAGACAATCGGATTGGAATTAACACTTAATTTGATGAATGGATATGTGACCTGTTCATTGCTCCTGTTTAAGACTGTCAGCAGACTGAGGCACACGTTGCTGCCCTGTCTAGATTCTGCTCTAATTCAGAGGCGTTTTCAGGGGCTCTGTGGGCTGCCTGTGTTCTTGCTAATCAAAAGGAAGTAATTAAACGCAACTTTGTCAGAAAGCATTATTTTTTCGTCTTAATCTGTAATTTGACTGTTATTGTTTGACTCCCACTTTTCCTGAAGTATCTAACCATAGGCAGCTAGAGAGAAGATATCAGGGGTTACCTTATTTCACAGGAAGAACCAGAGCAATATCTTGGGTATGAGGCTGTTTTCTCACTGAAGATTTGACTAATTGCAAGAAGGACTGGGTTGGGATTTGGGGAGAAAAATGCAGATTTTTTGTTGTTGTTTGTCCTGGGGCAGAGCACACCTCCTCTGGTTGCTTGAGTTTATTTCAGCTACTGAATTCCCTGCCTCTGGATGTTTGCTAGCATTAGGACTACCCTCAGTCTCTCCCTTGAATCAAAGTTAGAGGGCAGAGTGCCTGCACTGGGACCTCTGTATATCTCAGAGGCTTTGTTCAGCCCTGCTAGTGTCCCCAGAGTCCTGGTGAGAATCATGGACCTCCTGCGAGGTCTCCTCAAGGCAGGTGCTGCAAGGGGCTGCATCCAAGGGGATGAGTGCATGGGCTGTCTTTGAAGTGCTTGGTTTTGGGTCTTTGTACACAAGGTGAGTTACAAGGAAGTTACAACCTATATGTGCAAGAGTTTGTGTTCCATACAGAAACTCTTTCCACCCCCTGACTCCTTCCACCCATTCTGTGACCTCTTCTGGCAGGTGCCCATTGCTACGTTGTAGGGCTCTGAAGATGTCAAACAGCAACACAACACAGGAGTCTCTGGAAATAATGAAGGAGTCTGAAAAAAAGGTGGTTGAGGAATCTGTGAACAAAACCAAATATGTATCCAGGTCACCAAGCAAGGAGGAGGTGGAGAAGGATGGGGGGGAGGAGGTCAGCGTGCGACAGGAATCTCAGGTAAGTGTGCATACAAGTGGGTAGTCCCTTCTGCCAGCTTGCAGAGCGGGGCCCTCTCTACTTGGCAAACACAAGCTAGTTGCTATCCCTTCTGAAAGGGGCCTGAGCCTATGCTACCACCTCCCAAGGGGATACCATACTGTACAGACTGTGTTGTTCACAGACTGCTCTCTTTCTCTTTAGCTGAATCTGTTCTGCTCAGAGTGGAATAATTTAAATATTCTTTGAGCCCAGGAGAAAATGAGACTGGTGTGCTCCTGGGTGCACTTGTGCTCAGTCCGCAGGTTCTAGTCCCATGGCTGTTACCTCCCTCTTATTCCTTTCTTTGACCTAAGGATCAGTTAATGGCTCAATGTGAAGTGAAGGCATCCCAGGAAAGCTTGATTTCAGGAATGGCGCTTGGCCATTGCTTTGCTGCTGTTAAAAATGCCCAGATAGGAAGTGAATGTTTTGGGATTTCATTTCAGCAAGGAAAAAAAATCTGTGCAAGCATCATTTGGAGGGTGCTGGGACTC
>NW_008824069.1:97931-100456 GCF_000699105.1 Pygoscelis adeliae
TTTGTCTTAGTGTTGAGCTTGAAGAAATGGCCACCCTCAACAATCTGCTGAATGCTTCTGCATTTAAAGCTGGTGGCTGGCACCAGATTTCTTCAACCACTGTGTGGGCAGACACCAGTGTTGCTCAGAAAGAGCCTGACTTTGGTCATTTTGTAATGTGGAATGGGGAAAAGTTTCTTAGAAGGTAGGGATAACAGATGACTCAGTGTCTCTTAAATCAGAGCAGCAGTGTATGTCTCATGATCCACTGTGTTAGAACCCCCTTCATGTCCCAGGAATGGTAGAAGACATAGTTTTCCCACTAAGTGTGTCATGCACCTCCACCTGTATGCCCTGTGATCCAACAGTTGTGCTGGTTCTGTCAGAAACAGAGGAACTGGGTCTAATCCACGTGAAGTTTCTTAAGAAGTTTTTGCCCACCTGGGGCCTGACAGGACAGTTCTCCAGGTCTTCCTATTTGCACATGCTTCCATTGCTGTCAGGTAGAGATTTTCTTCAGAGTCATTTTACACGCTCCGTGTTGTGCTGCCTTGCACAACAAATAACATTTACAGTGTACACATTCAGATTAAGCTTCTTGCCTTCTCTTTCCTTTCTCCACAGAGGCGAACTTCAAGTCATGGACATGCCAGAAAAAGAGCCAAGGTATGACCTCTTCTGACGTCCCGTGCTTCTTTTGGCCATTCTGAGCCGAGTCATGTTCCCAACCTTAGGATGGTACTCTCAAGTCTTTCCTGTCTCCAGAAGGAACACGCAGCTCATGATGGTTCAGGACAGTAACTTTCCATGCACTGGAGCATGACTGCTCCTTTTTAACACACACTTACCCATGAAGGAACTGTTTCCTGCTATAACTGCCACACTTGTCCCCTCCCCAGAGCCCAAAACGCCAGAAATTAAATTCAGAGGTGTCACTGGAGGGACAGGGCAGTGCACTGGCCTGTTACACCGTCCAGTTAAAAAACAGAGTTAAGTATAACTGTCTGGTTTCACATAAGGCCCCTTTTCTTCAGGGAATACCACATTTGCTCCCATAATGATGGCACATGCATGTTAGTGAATCCAAAACTTTTGCTAGTAATAAGCACCAGGACACCACTGTTCTAGAACATTGTAGGCAAAATCTCAGGGTAAAAATTGCAGCCATTGTGTGATTTATTTAGTTATTTATTTATTTACCTTTCTTAGCCTTAACCCCAGTTTTTCTTTGCAAAATTTGATAATAACTACTGAAGCAGTTAACAAAAATGGTCATGAATTTTCCAGGCTTGGCAGTTACAGAAACATAGCATAATTCAGGAGTCCATCTAATCCAGCTAGAATTCATTTAGTCCAGCCTCCTACTCAGAACAGGGTCAGCTATGACATCTGACTAGGTTGCTCAGGGCTTGATTTTAAAACTGTGATTGGGAGGGCGAAGGTCTCTTCCCCCCACTCTTCTTTTTTATCTTTCACAAAAGTTCAAACCCAAATGAAGACAGGTTCTGCCCTGAGGCATACAAGAGAGGGGAGACTGTTAAATTTGTAACAGGGTTCTGCCTGCGTTTGTTTTTAATGAACATAATGTATGAAAGAGATGTGCTGCTTATGACCTACAGAGTGTTCAGAAAAGATACTCTAATGGTTCTGTTTGGTCTTAAAGGCCAGGACTCTGTGCAGTACCCAAACAGGCTGTGATTCCAGTTCCTGCCCTGTCCATGCCTAGGGCAGAATGTGTATGTGCACCTCAGGCCTTTCTCCATATTGTTGATCCTGCCTGGGATCTCATGTGACTGGTCAATATTTTTTTTTCCTATTTGTCACCCAAGTGAGTCAACTTGCCAAGAGTCCTGAAAGTGCAGGTTTTATTTTGAGCTTTTTCTCTAAGCACTACTACATTACCCAAAATAATCAAAGTCATCAGGTCAGACAAGCAAGGTGTAAATGGGATAACAGCCTTTTAGTTAAGAACAGTAACAATCTTCACATCTTAAAAAACAATAAAATAGTTGGTTTCAGCTATATCCTTTGTTAATGGTTTTAATTCTTGCCAAGTGAGGAGGGGAAAGGCTGGAATTGCTCTGGCTGAAGAGGTCAAAGAGTGCATGAATTAAGGCAGTGAGCTTTCTCACTGAAAATTTGGTTGGTTCAAATCCTCATCAAAGTCTGAAGGAAGAAAATAATTGATTTGCTCTAGGACTCCAAGCCTTTGTATATTTCTGTTTGCTGCAAGAAGCTGGTTTGGTAGTCCTCCTTTTTAGCAGTTTAATTAATAATGACTGCATGAGTGGCTTGGTAGTGCAGCAGCATGAATTAGTGTGTGCGTTTTGGCTGAGGTGTCTTAACTATACTCTTTCTTTTCCTTCTCCAGTCTAATTCAAAGCTTAAACTGGTCAGGAGTTTGGCTGTATGTGAAGAATCATCTAGCCCCTTTGTAGATGGGCTGCTGGAGTCCCAGGTAGGCCTAGAATGAGACAAGCTGTTGTTGTGGTTTAACCTCAGTCGGCAACTGAGCACCACACAGCCGCTCGCTCACTCCTCCCCCC